>NC_051067.1:89859343-90163509 GCF_004664715.2 Peromyscus leucopus | reverse complement strand
GCCATCAGTGTGCACAGCTCACAGCTCCCCTGCAGGGCTTACAGGCCCATTCAGAGTAGACAAGTGGGTTCAGCAGCTGATGATTTAGCTTCGGTAAAGTTGGTTGTGAAACCTGCAGACAAAGCCCCACTTATCGGCTGACTCCACCACCCCAAGCTCCTGGATCCTGTATCTCCTGAAGCAGGACTCTGACTTCTTTGTGGGCAGGCCAAGGATGTATAATTGAAGTGTCAATTCCTCGTCCTATATGCATTCAACTAAGTCACTCCAGTGGGAAAGGTTCAGATCTCCCATGTTAATGCTACTGTACCCCAACCATAAAGCTTTGACTGTTGAAACCACATTTATACTCAAACCCTAAATATTCTTAGAAGCCTTCAAGCAAGATTTATGAAACAAACTATAAGACTATAGGACAATTCTCCTGAAAACATGGCTCTCTCTGATTTTTCTCTTGCTCTGTTTTATAAAGAAACTGTCTTAAAATTTGTGTGAGGAACTCGAGTTCTTTGATGCTCTCCCAAAATGTTGAGCCAGGACTGAGGACAGCTAGCAAAGCAACAGATGGAGCTGTGTCTGGTGGCCCTGTAAGGGCTGTATGGGTTTGCTGGGCAGTTGGCTGAGTCTCATTTTCTTGAGGAAGACCCCATTTTCTGTGGTAGGATTTGGCCCACAAAAGCAGTTTGGAATGGTTGGCACGGACAAAGAATGGAAAGAGTATTTTAGTGCCCTCAGGTCTCTAATTTAACTCTAAACTGTGAGTCTTGTACCCCCACCATAGTCCAGTGCTTTCAATGGTAGTGTGATGGAGGGTGGCAGGAGGGAATTCAACCTGCCAGAGCTACACAGATTTATACCTTATAATAGCTACCAACGTGCCGCCGTAAAATTTTACGTCCCAGCTAAATTACTAATGACTTTCAGGCCCATGCCAGAAATTTTAGAGTAAGCTTATAAAGGGAGATGAGAGAATGTACAGCCAGGCACTCTTAAGAGCAGTGTGTGTGTGTGTGTGTGTGTGTGTGTGTGTGTGTGTGTGTGTGTTTCATTTGGGACTAAGGAACACATGCTCATCATTTTTTTTTTTGCCATCTTGATTAAATGTAATTAGGTCCTGGCGACGCCCCCCACAGCCCCGCTGCCCCCCCACACACTTGGATGTTTGCTGACTGTCTCTGCATGCTGGCACCGGGGATCTGCAGGGGTTTATGTTGTTGCCTTCTGCCTCTGCTCCAAGGGTGGCCACTCTTTTTTTGACTTCTTGGACTTCTTGGTGATTTACAGATTAAGGCTCTGGCCTGTGCTGGAGCCAACAGGACTGCTGTTCTCTCTCCCTGACACATCCTCTGCTCAACCCACCGGCTCTCTGCTTACCCACTCATTACAGCTCTTAGTCCACATTTCCTCTTGGCACTTCCTCCTTGTGCTGGCTTTGTCTCCTGACTGGACCCCCTGTGGGCCTGTGCAAATGACCCCAGTCAGGGAAGATGGTGCTCTGGGAGCTCTGTGCTCACACTCCCTCACCCCACCCCCACTCCCACCCAGGAACATTTCTCCAACTTGAGGTGAAGCCTCAAAGTGGCAGGTGTGTTTTGTACACACAGGAAGGTCCACAGTGGCCCCCACTCTCTGCAACTCTCTCTTCTATAGCGTGATTCGAGAACACAAGAAGCTCAAAGTGTCCACATAAGGACCGTATGGCCTTCTAGCTTGTCTTATTCTCGCACCAAGGACCCTGACTAGTGTTAGTCACCTCAGGACCCTTGAACCCATGACCCCTTCACTCTGAAGAGGTTCCTGTGTAGCTAATGTTCATGCCCACTGACTTCACAAATGTGCAAATACATTAGAGAGTAGCTAAAATTACCCTAGGAAAAAAGCAAGATAAATTACAATATATGTTTAATTTGAAGAGACATAAAACCAAGTCAGTGTTTTGAGATATGGGTTTATCTCTTCATGCTTAAACTTCAGTATTTTGTAAATGAGAATGACCAACACATGCTATTTAAATTTTACTCTTCTCATTCTTTTCTAACATAAACCTTTCATATTGGTCTAATAGGACTGTTTCGTTTTTTTGGACTCATCTTGGTACTTTCTATTTTTCAAGATGCTTATATTATAGGGTTTTTTCTTTTTACTTTTAACCATTTTGTATTAATTCATTTAAAGTTAAGGAACCTAAAGTAGTAACTGGGCAAAACTTTTCAGGTCATGGCCCCTTTCCGGTGTGTCTGATAGCCCAGCTGCTTTTATTCATTGATCCTGCAAAAGTTTACGTTGTCAGCTTAAGACAGACCCAAAGGGGACAGGGAGGTGGCTTGGCTGGCGAAGTACTTGCCACACAAGCCTGGTGAGTACCTGAGCTCTGACCCCCTGAACCCAGGAGGACTGGGTCAGGCTGCGCTCTGACACCACCGCAGCTTTGGCGGTGCAGACAGGAGGAACCCTGGGGCTGGCCGGCCAGGTGAGCTGAATTGATGAACCCCAGGCTCAGTGAGAGCCTGTCTTAAAAAATAAGCTGGGAAGCAGTGAAGGAACATACGTAAAATCAACTCCTGGCTTTCATGCACGCCTGCTCCTAATTGCATGTATTCCATGTACACATACACAGATAGACTTGAAATTTGTTAAAGCCTGAAATTTATGAATGTGTTTCAATACTCATTTGGATTTTTTTTTTTTGTATTGTCACTTTTAAGAATGACATCCCTTATCTTCAGTAGTGAGGCTTCCATTTCCTAGAAATGAGGACCCTGAGATGTAGATAGCTAATGTCCCCGTTAATTAGCTCATTCAAGGGACCACATCTATGGCTGAACCCAGACCTGTCTCCATCAGTCAGTTCAGTATTCTTTCCTCTTCACTACAGTTGTCCACAGTCAAATCACAGCGGTACCACGAATCAAGCCCCATGAATCAAGGGTTCAGAGGAGATTTTCATTTTATGAAAATGATTTAATGTGATGGGAGGCAAGGAGAAAAACAGAAGTCGAGTCCCTCTAATTTATTTCCAGGCTGATGTGAAAACTCACTAGTGATTTTGACCTTGAGCTCACAATCTCCTTCCCTGGTGAGCTCTTCCCCCTCTCTGAACTCCGCAGTCTGCCAGCAACGTGAGAAGCGCAGATCTTGGGCCCTGTCTGCCAGGCATTGCTTGGTCTGCCCTGGTGCTGTATAGAACCTGGGCTGGAGTCAAGTTCTGGGTGCAGCAGCCTCACTGAGCCTGTGGTTCTGCTTCTGAAGCTTACTCAGCTGGGTTAGCTGAGAGAGAGAGAGAGAGAGAGAGAGAGAGAGAGAGAGAGAGAGAGAGAGAGGAGAGAGGGAGAGAGAGAGGAAGAGAGAGGAGAGGAGAGAGAGAGAGGAGAGAGAGAAGAGAGAGAGGAGAGAGAGAGGGAGGAGAGAGAGAGGAGAGAGGAGAGAGAGAGGAAAGAGGAGAGAGAGAGGGAGGAGAGAGAGAGGAGAGAGGAGAGAGGAGAGAGAGAGAAGAGAGAGAGGGGAGAGAGAGGAGAGAGAGAGGAGAGAGAGAGAGAGAGGGAGAGAGAGAGAGAGAGCGCTCCAAGCCTTTCTTCCACAAGGCCATCTCACCACTCTGGGTTCTTTTGAAACATCTAAGGCTTGGCCCAGGAACTTCAACTGAGTGGTCTCAGCGTGTCCAGCTGTCCTTTAAGAACTCTCAGGAAACACCAGCTTACGGCACTCATGGCTAACAAGGGTTTTAAAGTTCTGTTTGGCACTTCACCTCTCTGAAGACGAATTCCAAAGGAAGCCAGGCACAACTTGGTCTTTCTTCTCTTCTTTGAAATTTTCTTTTCTCTTCAACCACTTTACTTTTCTCTCTTTCTCTTTTCTTCTTTGTTTTTGGTCCAGCTCTCCTCCCGTTTCCCTGTGTTGTGCCTTACAAAGTGGGGTGTGGCCAGGAACTGCCCTCCAGAATGTCCTCTTTGATGTAGCTGCTTGAGAGCTCTTGTGCCTCAATAGCCCAGCCTGGAATGTGTATCTTCTGTTAAGCTGTTTCATCCCTTTTCAGTCACTGTTTTCCAATAAAATGAAAGTATAATTCTCTAACCTTAAGAGAACCACACCATTTTGATTACATACTGAGTTCCTATAGTTGCCAGAATAAAGGACCACAAATGTGAATTTTAGAACAACAGAAAGTTAGGTATGAGGAGATAGCTCGGTTGGTAAACTGTTCACTTGGCAAGCGAGAGACCTGTTCTCCACCACTGGAACTCACCTGTAGCAGGAATCTTAAAAGTTCTTATTAATATAAACAAACCTGAGTCCAGGTATTGGGGTGAATGCTAGAAGATCAGAGAAGAAGAACAAGCCACAGCCACCACACCTTGCCAATTCCTCAGATGATCCTGTTTCCTTAGACTGGAAGCTTCTGAGTCCTCATCCAGAATGAATCTCAGCTGAACTGTTGCTCAAAAGCCCATAAGCTTAACCAGCAAAAAGCTTCTAGTTTCTGGTCTTCACGCCTTATATATCTTTCTGCTCTCACTCCTTGGGATTAAAGGCTCACTTCCTGGGATTAAAGGTGTGAATCACCATGTCTAGCAGTTTCCAGTGTGGCCTTGAACTCAGAGATCCAGCGGATCTCTGCCTCTGAAATGCTAGGATTAAAGGCATGTGTGCCACTATTTTCTGGCCTCTATATCTAGTGGCTGTTCTGTTTTCTGACCTCAGATAAGTTTATTACGGTGCACAATATTTTGAGGAACACAATACCACCACACTCACTTTTGAGAAATAGCCAGGCATGGTGGTTGATGCTTATAAGCTCAGCTCTAAGGAAGTAGAGGCAGACACAGGCAGTCTGGAGCTTGCTGGTCAGCTGGCTGTGCTGGCTAGTTTTATGTCAACTTGAAACAAGCTAGAGTCATCAGTGAGGAGAGAGCCTCAACTGGGAAATGCTTCCATAAGATTCAGCTGTAGCAAGCCTGTAGGGCATTTTCTTAATTAGTGACTGATAGGAGCACCTGTCCATTGTTGGTTCTCTAAGACAGCAGGCTGAGCAAGCCACAGGGAGCAAACCAGTAAGCAGCACTCCTCCATGGCCTCTGCATCAGCTCCTGCCTCCAGGCTGCTGCTCTGTTTGAGTTTTTCTTCTGGCTTCCTTTGGTGATAAACAGTGATGTGGAAGCATAAGCCGAATAAACCCTTTCCACTCCAGGTTGCTTGGGTCATGACATTTCATCACAGCAATAGTAACCCACTAGAACACCAACCTAGCATACTTGACAAGTTCTAGGCTTCGTGAGAGGCCTTGGTTTTATTTAAATTAAATATTTAAAATTTAAAATGTGAACAGAATCTAAGGAGTGACACCCAAGGCTTTTCTCTGGCAAGAAATCTCTCTCTCTCTCAGTCTCTCTCAGTCTCTCTCTCTCTCTCTCTCTCTCTCTCTCTCTCTCTCTCTCTCTCACACACACACACACACACACACACACACACAGACAGAGAGAGAGAGAGAGAGAGAGAGAGAGAGAGAGGAAGCGGGGAGAGAGAGAGAGACGGACAGAGAGAATATAAACAACAACAAATCTCACAGAACACAGAAGTTCGTTTTCTCATAATTCTGGAAGCCCTTCCCACAAAGGCTGGAGAGCAAGTTTTTTTTTCCTCCTCCACTTCCTGGAAGCACCTGGACTTCTCTGGGCTGCAGCACCACAATCCTGGCTGCCTTCTTGTCACAGGCTGCTGTTCCTGTGTGTCCGTGTCTGCTTCCCTTCCCCTTCTGTGAAACTGACTTGTCATTGGTCTGACCTCCTTCAGTGTGAGGCTATGACCCCAGGCACATCTGTAACAACCCCTTTCCCAAACTGTCACGTTTACAAGTTTTGTGGCTAGAATGTATACATATCACCCAGGCATTGACTGTCCAGTTTATTAGAGAGGATTAAGAGCAAATGTCCTGTCTTCACGTGTTACAGGGGTGGGATCAGTTATCACACTCACTGTTGAGATAAAACGTGGGACAAAAGCATCCAAAGGGAACAGGGATCCATTCTCGCTCACGGTCTCAGGGTCCCCTGGTTGCATGGCCCCTGTGTAGTGGTGGACCTCCATGTTGTACAGAAAGCAGGGAGAGAGTGAATATATGCACTCAGCTTTCTCCTTCTTCCTTCTGGGCCCCAGGCCGTCAAATGAGGCTACCACATTGAGAGGGAAGAGCCTGTCCCCTCAGTTAATACTCTCTATAAATGTTCTCAAAGACGCACCAAAAGTGTGCAGCTCCAATCTCTCAGGAATCCTAAATCCAATCAAGGTGACCAAGAAAAAGCATCTAGTCGGTGTAGTCAGGTGTAGACGATGGAGCATGGTAAGGTGATGCTGCTCAGGGTCTCTGACCATTTGCTGAAGGCATATTCTCCTGAGGCTCACAGACCTTCAGCAGTGTGAGCTCCTAGAGCTGAAGATGGGAAGGACTGAGGCCATTGGTGCCCTGGACAGGCCAGAGAATGCCGGTGAATATTGTCTGGTCCACATTACTCAGAAGCAGGTGGGATTCCTCATCCTCAGGCCTTTGTGGAACCCTTTTCCAGCATAGATATCACTGGACAGTATTTTAGGTCAGGCTGACAGTGCTTTCTGGAGTGGGTTCTCCTTGATGGACTTAACTCCAGAGCTCATGCAGCTGGCTCTTGATGTCTTCACAGTTCACCTGCCCAAAGAAGCTTCCTCTAGCAACACCATCTGAAGGATAACTGGGCCATTTTCTGTAGAGTGCTTAGTTGGAACTTGAATCTAGATTTACTCATTCACTCATTTATTCATTCCTTTCTATTTTTTTCATTCTTCCTATAGGTCTGTTCCTTCCATGAGAATGAGAGTCACACAATGACAAAGAAGAGGTGTGTCTTTCTCCTCACCAAATTCCCTAGGGCCTTTGCAAATGTCTGGTTCCTGGTTCCTTTTAGACCAACAGAAATGGGATAATGAACAAGTGAGCACGTGAGTGAATTAGCCTGTCTATCATTGCTTTGAGAGGCAAGACCACACTCTCTTCTGAAATTAAGATGCAGTACACAACATGAAGAGAGTCGATAACTTGGGTGAGCTGGGAAAGAATAGTCATGGGAATTTTTGTGAAAAATCTCCTTCCTCTTCCGTCCAGTACCCCTCTAACAACTGCCATAAATAATAGTATAATATTAAAATTAAAAGACTCTTGGAGAGTTTTAAATTTAAGAGAAATACCAGAAGCACAATAAATAAAACCAAAAGTAATTAATGGGGTATGAGTTAAAGCTACTGAAAATATATATATTCACCAGAGTCAAATTTCCTGTCGGGAATGATAATAGAGAAAGAACAGACTTTGAGGACCTGCCAGAAGCCACCGCTATGGTGATCCAAGTCACTGTGATGTGGGTGCCTGGCCTACAGATTTCAGAATTCTGTGTGGTTTCCCTCAACCAAATTTCTGAAGGAGTCAGTAGAAAGGGGTCATGGTGGGAAATGTGTTATCTATAAAAGTAAGCCACAGAAGGAATTTCCAAGGGCCACTAAAGCCTTCAATTTGGGTTGTAAAAGCCAAGACATTTAGAATAAACTGTTGTAACTTTTTGCTAGGGTGGTGGTACACAGACCAGGGTGTGCTGGACAGGAGAAAGTGAGAGATGCTGCATAGGAGGGCCCAGGTGAGTGCCATGAGTTTTAGACTTGCTTGGTCCTCTGGGAAAGTTCCTTGTTGATTCTTGAGGTGACTCTGTAACTGAGTGTTTGTCAGGATTTGATTGTCATCTTATTATCTGTGGGTCAAAGAATACACACATGACTGAGTAAAATTCATTTCAGAATAGCAACCCATTTGATTGATTCGGCCCAAATATTTTTTTTCCAAACACAATTAAAATTGCTTACTAATGGTTAGAAAGACCTCATCTGCTCTCTTAATGACAGTGCTAACCAACACTCTATACAGATTCATCCCGAGATGTGTTTAGCCAGGTTGCACAGGGATACATTTGAGTGCATGGGTCAGTAAATCGGTGGCTCCCTTCCATCGGGACAAGACCAGCATTTGCTGTAATTGCATCTCCAGTTGATCACAGGCAGAGGCAGCTATGAAGATGTCCCTGCATGCTGTCTCCTATGCAAGGTATATCCTAATGCTTTGGGATTAAAGAGCAGCAAAGGCAATTCCTAAGACTGATGTGACAAGAAGGAATTGCATTACGGTACATTCCAATTCTCCAGACAGGTAGATTGAAAGTTGACTATTTTTAATTTTTCTGTTCTGTCTACTTTCTAGCCTGGCTGTGGATTACAGTTGAACTATAGTCACTTGGGGTATGACAACTTCCACCAAAGGTCCAGAGGTGAAAATACCCCAGACACAGCAAGCTGATGTCATGTGTCCCGCAGCAACTGACCCATGTTGGCTCTGTCACATTTTTAGATGGTCTCCACTCAGCCATCTAAACTACCAACTGAGATGGGACCCCTCCCCACAAGTGTAGATGCCTCAGTATGACTCAAATTGAAGGTGAGTCTATATTGTAAGCAAAGAACAATGTTTGCCGTACTGGAAAAAATACTTAGAGAATGCTTTTGTCAAAATTTCCCTTGAATCAAGGGTGGTTTGGCCATATTTTTCTTCTAGGTCTTTCTTTATGTGTTTGACCTAATTTTTCTAAAGTAATCCGGCATCTGTGAGTCAGGGCCCCGACGGGTTCTCCTTTAAAGTCACTTCACACCTTCCAGACCACTTGTGTCTCGTCTGTGCCTGGTTCCCGGGTCCTCATTTCCTTCTCTCCTTTCCCTCCCATGTTCCTCTCCCCTTTCTCTCTCTTTTGTCTCCCATACACTTTATCGTTTTCCTCGACCCCTTTCTTCTTCTGCCATTCTTTGTAAATGTAAAAAAACTCTTAGCTTATCTTCCATAATAAAGGGCTAGGATCAACTGAACCATGTTCTCCATTCTCAATTAACTATGTAATAGTCACATTTCAATATCCAATTTAATGTTAGACTATCAGGTATTTCTTAAGGATTATTTTTTTATCAAAATTTTAATTCTATTGGAAAAGAAACAAAATGCTGTACACTGTGATGAAGTACAAACCTGTAAGAATCCCTGCCACTGGGGACAGAGACAAGATAATTCTGAGCTTTCTGGCTAGCTGGCTTTGCTGAAATAGAGGGCATCTTGTTCAGTGAGAGACCCTGTCTCAAAGCAATGAGATGGAGAGCAGAGAAGAAGACAACTGGAATCCTACACTAGCCTCCAAAAGTGCACACACACACACACACACACACACACACACACACACACACACACAATCTTGAGTCTTGTTTGGAAAACTCATGTCTGAAGACCACAGCGTGCTACAGTGTGAGATGAAGCAGATCAAGAACACTGAGGGACATCTTAGGGCATACAAAGTCCCCTTGCATATCAGTGGAAAAAGAACTGAGAGAACCTTACACTTCTCAGCAGTTACTGGCGGGGGAGGAATCCCACAAACCATTCCCGTAGAAATAATGTCCAGTGTGTTGGTTGCGTAAATTCCAGATATTGAAAATGGAACCTTACCATTGTAACCTATTAAATGACGAAAGTACACTCTACATTTTCTATTCATAGCTGAGGTTTTAGAGGAGGTTTCACTGGTGTTTAATCACAGGGGGTTTTGCTATGGCTCACACAAATCACATATTAGTGATTTGAGTGGTCTCGTGGCCAAGTACTGATAATTCAATGTCGTTATGGAGGGGGCTAAGGACTTTATTCATTTGTTCAAGATTTGCACATAAGAAATATGAAGCATTCTGGTACCTAGAAATTTCATATTATTTTTGACTTTGTGACCATTATATTTTGGGACATTAATTTGTAATTAAGTTGGGAAATTATTGAGCTTAGAAATGTAAATAGAGTGGACACATGTTAAAAGCATGAATTATTAAAAGGACAAAAATAAGAGCAGTTTCTCTTCTGAGAAGATAAAAATAATTTGCAGTTTAAGTATCATTTATTATTATCACTATTTATGGGCTGTGTTGTATTTTTCATTAAGCAAACAGATCCAAGACTGCAGATCCCCAGTATTGAGTGTCAGCACTTCTGTTCCCTACAGGAACTGGATGGACATAAACCATTGGTACATTTTATATGAGGAGACTCCTTGATTGACTCCATTGCAGCCTCGGTTTCTCATACCTACTGTGGTGTGAACTTATCTCACAGGCCTTGTTTCTTATCTCCTCTGCGCTTTCTGATTGATATGTCCTCTGCTATGTGTCTTGGTTAGATTTTTGTCAAATTTCCTGTAGGCAAGTCTCTGTAGGGCATTTTCTTGATTAATGACTGATATGGGAGAGCCCAGCCTACTGTGGACAGTATCATCTTTGGGCTGGTGGTGCTGGGAGGCATAAGAAAGCAAACTGAGCAAGCTGTGGAGAGCAAGCCAGTATGCAGTGTTCTTCCATGGCCTCTGCTTCAGTTCCTGCCTTGAGTTCCAGCCTAGGTGTCCCTTCATAAGGGACTGTAATCAGGACATACAAGACAAATAAACCCTTTCCTTTCCTTCCCATGTCACATTTGGTTATTGTTTTTTTTATCACAGCAATGGAAAGCAAATCAGGACACCATGCTTCATTATTTTATGGGACCTTACACGCAGAGCTAATGAAAAGGATTGATTTGACTGTTTCCTGCTCATTCATATTAGAATACTCCTCAGGGCCATAAGCTTCTTTCCCAAGCCACAGGTTCCAGCCCACCCAGGACACCTTCAGGAGACTGAGTACCACTCTGTGCAGCTATCTAGAAAGGGTGGGGAAGCTCCAGGCCCCCTTTCATTCTGTCAAACCAGTCCCCCAAACATTAGCCAGAAGACTGTCTAGGTATATGCAGTTATCTTTCATCTGAAATTGTCTGCACAATTTAAAAAGCACACAGGTTCTTGAAGATTGACACTAATAGAAAGTGGTCCTCTGGGCAATGCTCTGCCACCCTCCATCCTATTCTCTTCTCCTTTGGTCACTGTATCTCATTCCTCTTTTGTGAAACATCAGCCCTTGGGCAGAAAGTCCTGGTGATCCTTGGGAAAGAACTGGAATAGCACCCTAGAATCCAGTAATGAGGATGGTGAAATTTCTTGTGACCAATTCAGCTAGAAATTATGGCAAATGAATGTCTTCCCCACAGGTGATGCTAACCAGGGCTGTCCCATCTCCCTTTCTCTCTCTCTTTTTTAATAGCTTGGCCAGGGTGAGTTTCAGGACTACTGGCTGTTTTTCCAAAGGGTATTTCCATTGGCAGGGGTGGAAATAAAACCCAGAGATATGTGTCCTAACTCAAGGATGCATGGCTAGTGAACAGCTGTGTTTTCCTGACTCAGGAGACATGCCCCAGACCCTCCTGTGTGTAGTCCTTCACCCTCGCTGCTCTTGACCTTATTCCAATGACATAGACTCAAGGAGAATTACCGTGGGGGTGACCAATCAGTAGAACTCTCTTCCCTGTTTTGATAAGGAAAAAGAAGGCCTCTTCGGGAAGAGACATGCTTTGTGCTATGGCTCACACAAAACATAAACAAGTACCATGTTTTGTTAAAACATGAGACTACAATGAAGTACATAGTAGGATTTTTAAAATGCTGTTGTATCAGGCACATGAAAATGAATGGTATACTTCTTGCATTTATTTTCTAAGTTTGTTTGGTCTTTGCTGTATTTGGATTCTTTTCACAAAAAGTAAATTTGCTGTATTATCTTGGACGTATCTACCAACCAAAGATAAATGTTTATAGTAAACAAATGTGGAAATTCTTGAGAATCCTTAGGTTATTTATGTTCAAATTTCTATGGCAAACAGTTTCAACACATCCAGAAGATAACATATGGTAGAAATCGCATCTTTCCAAGGAAAAAAGACCCTTTCCCAATATTTAGAGTCACTTCTCTCAGTAGTCAGGAATTTTTATATGGCTGCATTAATTTGTACTCACTATTTTTAAGGGAGTTTTGTGGGTTAAAATTTGTACAATGCTTATTGAAGAAAGGTAAATTAATCTTTTCATAATCAACATATACCTACAATGCTGTAATTATTTTCAGTATTTTATTTATGTTTTCTGGACATAGGAGTGTGCGTGCGTGCATGTGTGCGTGCGTGCGTGCGTGCGTGCGTGCGTGCGTGTGTGTGTGTGTGTGTGTGTGTGTATAGATGTAACTATGAGTGAGCAAGTGTATGTACTAGCATGTATCAACAGAGCAGGAATGTATGTTAACTACCACCTAAATGAGCCCTCGAGGATGACAAGTAAAGCTAGAAAATGCTGAAATATTATTCAAAAAATAATTTCTCAGGTCATGTGAGTACTTTGTGTCAGCTGAGGAAGTCCTACTGGGAAAATATCACTTTTCTGTAGGCCAGGAAACTAGAATTGGACAGCTCTCCCTGAAGCCAACTAGCTGTTCCCTTCGAGTGTAGCTCAGGAAGCTTCATGTTATAAAACCATCATGCATCGGTAGTGAGTTTGGAAAGATGAACATGGCATACTTTCTGCCTTAGAGAACTCTTCTTCTGGAATCTATCTACAGGGACACAGTAAGTCACTATAACTCAGTCTGGTAAAAGAACCATCAGCATGATTATGATATAATAGAGACTCTGTTCCTGGCCCAGGATGTAAGGCTGTATTCCTGGGGCTCCCTTAAAGAGGTATCTTGTCAGAGCTTTGTTTTAGTGGAGAAATGTAAATTCCTGTGGACATCAGTTCCAATTGAAACCTTACACTCATAGCACCATTTGTCAAGATGCCTGTTATTAACCTCTGTCTTCAGGGGGCATATGTTAGGGAGTTTGTTTGACTTGCCTTTGCATTTCCATCTTGATGTGTTGATGATGCACCATGTAGAGTTAGTCTTATAATAATGTGGCATGATTGTGTAACTTCATGTCCCCTTTGAAAATGAGAACCTGTGTGAGTATAAATAGAGTCATATTCATGGGGCAAGGAAAGAGCCTTACTCTTAGGTGGGGGTGGTATTGATAAAGTGTTTTCCTCATAAGCACGAGGAGCTGAGTTCGATCCCCATCACATATAAAATGTTGGTGCTATGGTGTGGGCTTGTCACCCAGCACTGGGGAAGCAAACAGGAGGGTTCTTGCAGCTTCCTGGTCAGCCACTATAGCCTAACTGTTGAGCTTTAGGCCAATGAGAGACCTTCTCTCAAAGGAGGTAGATGATGTTCCTCAGGACAACACCTGAGACTGCTCTGAGCTCAACACACAGTACACATTCACAAGCACACACACACACACACACACACACACACACACACACACACACACGTACACTGAAGAATTCTTACTCTGTGTTTACCGTGGAGAGACTCACTAAATGACTTACTTGTTCAGGGCTACACAGTTAGTGGATGGCCAAGACAACTTGAGAACTAAGAAATTCTTAATTCTTGGCAGTGTCTTCCCAGGCCACAGATGAGATGAGTGGAGTAGGTGACATTTATGGCTGGTAATGAAGGAAGCCTCAAGCAGGCAGAGAATTATTCAAAAGACTGATTGTTGCTCCATCTCTTTTTATCTATCCTGGAATTGAACACTGGGAGGGTCATTCCACAATAACCATTTGCTTGCCTCACTTTTGCCAATAATAATTTTTCCCCAGTGTCTCTAAGCAGAGAGAAAATCATATCAGAAAGCAATGCGATGTAAGAGACATTGTCAAAACTTCAGGAAATGTTTGGAAGTGTCTGTCTGGTGTGCGTGCGTGCGTGTGTGTGTGTGTGTGTGTGTGTGTGTGTGTGTGTGTGTAACACCAACTCGAACAGCTCAGGGTTTTGAGGAAGACCCAGGCTGGTACAGTGCAGGTCACATTTCCCAGTGTGTGTGTGTGTGTGTGTGTGTGTGTGTGTGTGTGTGTGTGTGTAACACCAATTCGAACAGCTCAGGGTTTTGAGGAGGAAGACCCAGGCTGGTACAGTGCAGGTCACATTTCCCAGGGTTTTGGTTTCTTCTGTAGGACATGGAGGTTACAGGCCTGGAGAGATGGCTCACTGAATAAAAGCGACCCCTCCCCAACACATGGTGGCACACGAGGCAAATTGATAAAGATAATTTATAAATTTATTTAATTTTGAAAAATGAGACGGTGATATCAAAGTGGCAAAGTTTCAGATATCCTGTCCACTTGCTCACACAGAAGGCAGAAATGGTAGAAAAACGCCTGTTAAGATAAAATTCCCTACAGTACAAAGCAGAACAGACTGGCCAATGACCAGGGCTGAGGGTGAGCAGGGCTGTACTGTGCCTGCAAGCTTGTTTTCCACTCAAGCCTTGGAGCCAGGCTGAAAGGGGTGCTCCCCAAATTTGTCTGTAGACAATGCTGGGAGGTCTGTATTATTCTGTCCTGTGAACCCAGGTAGATGGAAAGCAGGAAGGCTAGAAAATTGCCTCGGACACATACATTTACAGTGTAAGAGAAGGAGTTCAACATGAATCTGTCTGACTCGAAAGCTTCTAGCACATTCTGTTCCATTCCTTAGAGCCTCCCCAGCCCCTTCTTGTCCCCTGGAGGAGGCTGTGGTCAACTGGAGGTAAGATCCCAATAAGGTTATTTCAGCTGCTTTCCCTCCGCTTTGGAAGCTGGCCCTCCTGTTTCTTCTTCTGTCAAGGCCCCGTCACCCCCACATTGTTAGGCAGGGAAAGGACCACCCCTGCTATGTTGACAAGAAATAAGCTTCTAATTCGCAACACTTCTTTATATGGCTTGTCAGCTCCGAGCTCCCACCAAAGGAGTCTTTCACGACCGTCCTGGCCACCTTATGCCGTTCCAGGCAGGGTTATAGCTTTCCTGGGCTATGCTATCGGGAAAGCCCTGCGGAGACCAGTTCTTTGCCCTCTGTTTTAATACCACCGGTATTTATCTTCCCCTCCCCCATCCCTCTCATCTTCAAAGGAGTCATATTATCTTCCATCACATAAGAGGCAGCATGTGGCCTCGGGTTACAGAAGGAAATAAATCACAATACCCTACAGTCGGCCGCTTTGGCTTTGCGTACAGACAGCATGAAGAGCAAGTTTGGTAAACTCACATAGCATGTCATCGGCCAATCAGGAAAAGAAGTTCTCATTTGGTTTGTGTCCTGGGACTGTTTGCTAAACGGGGTGAGGTTTCTCTCAGCTTGGATGACAGACAGCCGGTTTTGTTCCTTCCTTGCCTCCCTTCCTCAGAGGACTTCCCCTGTAAACTACCCAGTGTGTGCCTGAAAACGATTAAGATGGTCGGCAGGGGTGAGAGGCTTTCATCAGAATTTACTACTGTTCAAAGCTTCCATAAAGGCTCTCATTTAACACAGGCCTTTGTATTTCTACCCATGAAAATTGTTCATACCATGACCAATCTGATACATTGTCAGTGTGCTTCATGGAATATTCCAAACTAGACCACAGTGAACCATCTCCTCGGTGGGAGGAAAGGGGAAGACACGGGTCAGTCAAAAAACAGAAGTGGCATTTGAATTCTGTGTGGCATTTTCTACCCAGGTCAGAGCTGGCTCAGGCCAGCAATGATGGAAACTCTGTTTTGACAGTTAAGAGAATAACTTGGATAGATGCTCCCCCACCATGTGGAGTTTGACAATGAAGCCAACGTTCAATTAGCCTCCAGGAAAAGAGTAGGGTCTAAAATGTACAGTCTTTTGTCTCCATTGAAAACCCAACACCTGCCAATTACAACTGCCTCTCTAACTGTTAGATTCATGTTTTTCTTTCATGTAGTGAAAATCTTGCTTAGCATCTGTCAGAGCTGCGTTCTTAGAGAAGGTTGTATATACTCACTCATATGTCTTTATAATTCTTAGATTTAAAACATCTTAATGTTCATTAAACACACATCTCCCCCTCCAAGTCCCCCGCCCCAGGCCCTCGCTTGCAATCAGTACTATTTAAATCAACTCTAAATACAAAAGAAAGGAGGCAGGAAGAAAAAAAATGTCCTTAGGGGTGGGCAGAGAAGGGCTGGCTGGCTGTATGTTGTCATAGAACGCCGTCTCTGCAAACTGATGAGGAAGGAATGGAAGCTTAGAGCTCAAAATTTGAGCTGGGACCTATGCAGACTGATGCTCAGAATATGTCCACGATTTTTGCAAATACACAGAGGCTACCGTTCTAATGACTTAAATGCTAACAATAAAACCTTGAAACAAATCTGCATGTTAAAAGCAAGCCCTGTAAATCAGGCACTGAAGGGGGTAATGTGAGCAGGAGCTGGAATGAGAAGCCTGGGAGAGCCGGGCATTGTTTCAAGATTGCAAGTATGGGCCTTTACTGGAGGGTCCAAAGAACGTGCCCTTCTAGATTGCAGCCTGTGCCCTGACCCTGTGTTTCAGGTCGTTTGGGGACCACTTCTAATCCAGTCTCCTCGCATCCTCAGAGAAATTTGTTTATGTTCCATCTGTTGCACTGGGAATTGGTTAGTAATTTAAATTGTGTTAGTTCTGATAAAGGACCTTGGCAGCTTTTAGTGATTAACTTTGAAAAAAATCTCCCGTCACTCACACTCACCTCCTCCAATCAACTTGCTAACTACTGTCAATTGTTTAATAAAAAAAAAAAAAGGGAAAGAAGAAAAGAAAATATAGTGTGTGTTACCATAGCAGCCTCCTCCTGCATGATACCATGTTATCGCCTATGTGGGTTGGAGTCAATACACTCGACTCGGCAGTGGCTGGACCTGGAGTGTCCACACAGATTAGCTTGAAATGGATATATAAATTTTCCAGCTTTGGCTGAAAACTGACAAGCTGTTTTTGAAAAGCTAATCAAGAACAGCAATTAAACCTAGTACAACCAACCTCCTGTTCCCTGGAGCCCGACCCCCAGCTCCCTCAAACCTTGCATATATAATGGGGTTAGGGGAAAAGATTACCTTATTATTTCTATTTACTAGGGTATCATGTTCTGAACATATTTTGGATTTTTTTTTCTGTTTTGAGAGTTTCCTGTCCTTTTCCTAAGTTCTCCCCATTATTATTCTTTTTCTTTTTGATTCATAAGAATTCTTTAAATGAAGAAATTTAAGTTGCCAAGGGAAGATATACTACAAATAGATTTCCCAATTTGTATATATCTTGTAGGGGTTAAGGTTCAACTGTTATTACATACTGGTTCACTTAAACAGTATAATTACAACCCTTTCTCTGCCTCTTGGTTCTGGAAAACGGATGGCATGGCTGTGTTTTTGTCTGGATAGGTGAGTGTGCCGGATCTTACCTGTGCTTATGTGACAGAAAGGATAAAACATGTCACTCAAAATCTCATTCTTAGAATTCTAAGAGTCAGCAGTGGATGCTACAACCAGACACAACAGGGCAGCTGTGATAGTCATGTGACAGTTGTGAAACATGCGCAAGACCAACATGTGCTCCAGCCAGACAATGTCCAGCATGGAGAAAGGAGGTGGGTGGGCATGGAGTCTACCCCAACAATTGACAGCTGCCAAGAGCGTCAGTCAACCACGTGCCACTGAAAAACACACAGCCAAGGATTTATCAGCAGCACAATTGGCACTGATGGAGAGAGAGAGAGAGAGAGAGAGAGAGAGAGAGAGAGAGAGAGAGAGAGAGAGAGAGAGAGAGAGAGAACACAAAGTTGGATTGATAGTGAAGGCAAATCTGGGGAGATTTGGAGGTGGGCATGAACAAGATCAAAATACATTGTATGAAATTTTTACAGAACTAGTTATAAAGAAATACCTCAAAGGTATTTCTGTTCTTGACATGTTTTGTGATATATCATTCAATTTCAAAATGCTTTCTCTAAATCCCTGTAAATGGAGGAAATACATTAAAAACTGTAGTTGGTTTGTTTTCTGACATTATTGCTAGTTTACAAAAACGAATCTGTTTCGGTTTTAGCAGACAAGTTCCTCTCTGTTTAACAGAAGGGTGCTTGTTAGATGACATGAGAAGCAATGTGGCCTTCTTTAGCGAAACCATTTCTTCCATCCGGTGCCCTGACTGTCTGCTTCACCAGGTGTGCTTCTGGAGCAGGTAGAGACATCTCAGCTCTCAGGACATCCTAGCAACCTCGAACGCTGTTTACCACGCCTGACATTGCATTCAGTGTCTTAAAGATCAAACATTGCCAGTGGCTCTAGAATCCCCAGCGGGAGAGTTCTAGATCTGCAAAGATGCTTTTCTCTGGATTGCAAAGGCAAGTGTCTCTAGCACATCTTACGTCCTCTCTAATGCCGAGGACTTGTGCATGGCTGACCTCTGGACATTGTCTCACAGGTGATGCTGACAGTAGCACCAGCACTGCTCTTGTCCAATGAGGCTTTCATCTTAACTCAGATTTAACAACTCTGTAAGCATAGTAGAATGTCAAGATTGTAGTTCATGAGAACTGACCACATTTGCATCTAAGCATCAGAGCTAAGAAACAAGATGATATGATGCTGCGTTCCTCTCTGCTGCTCTACTTAACATTTCTAGGTAGAAATAATACTCTAGTTAAGTTCTTTATTATATTAACTACAACTACCTATGTTACTTAAATATGAGACAACACATTTTTTGTAAGTAAAATCTAGAGTAGTGTCTGTCTCCCAGACTCATCTCAGATATTTCCATCAGTCCCTCTGAAATCATCTCAGCAAGGAGACTAAGACATGGCACCTTGCAGAGATATGGAAATTCCCCTGCTTTCCACGGGATGGAACCCCATTCTTTCAGTACCCTTGGCAAGTGGAAAAGACAGCATATCTAAGTCACGGGTCCTAGTGTCTCCAGGCCAAGCTCAAGGCTTTGAGATAACTGAAAATTTAGGGGTAAGCCTTGGAGACACAGGACAGCCTGGCTGTGTGATGTCACTTGACGAGAACCTGCAGAAGATGGAAGTGCTTGGGGAAGACAAGAGTTACTATATGTGCTGGGGAGGGCTTCTCTCATGGTAAGACCTTCATGCTGAGATGTAGTGTACCTTAAGGGAGGTAGATTTTGTGTGTGTGGAGAAAGCCACTGAGGCTGCGGTACAGTGAGAAAGATGGCGGCAAAAGAAGATGGGTAGGCTAATCAGATTGATACCTGTGCCCTTAGTTCATGCAAAGAAAGTGGGGTTCTAGTCTCCATGACTAAGACAACTCTAGAATGTAGCCAGGAGGTTTCTCTGGTCCTGCCTGGCCCTGTGGTCAGGACACCTCTCCCATCCATGTCCCGCAGCTGCTTGGTCCCTAGTAAATACACAGAGGCTTAATATTATTTACAAACTGTGTGGTCTATGGCAGGCCTCCTGCTAGCTAGTTCTTATATCTTAAATTAACCCATTTCTATTAATCTGTGTATCACCACGTGTTCTGTGGCTTACAGGTCTGCTGGCGTGTTGTTCCTTGGGCAACAGGCTGGCCTGTCTGTCCTACCCCTGCCTTTCCTTTCTTCTTCCTCTTGGATTTCCCACCTGGCTATAACCTGACTTGCCATAGGCCAGAGCAGCTTCTTTACTAACCAGTCATAGTAACACATATTCACAGCGTACTGAAAGATATCCCACGGCAAATAGAAGATTGAAAGAAAGGGACCTCTAATGGGAATTTCAGACCAATTTTGGATAGTAATTTGCAAAATTAAAAATATGAATGTATAAATACATTTGAACAAGAATGAATATTGTGGATTATATGAAATAGCTTAAAACCTGGAAGCTGTGTGTTTATTAAAAATGAAATAATTAATGAATTACAGCATCCATATCATTGAACACAATTTGGTTGCTTAAAACAATTAAGGAGACTAGTATGATTTGGAAAAAAAAAATGTCCAGTTATTATTATGGAAAGAAAAGAGTAAGCTAAAGCCAAATAATGTGTGTGTGTGTATGTGTGTGTGTGTGTGTGTGTGCATATGTGTGTGTGCCTGTGTGTGTATGTGTGTGTGTGCATATGTGTGTGTGTATATGTGTGTGTGCATATGTGTGTGTATGTGTGTGTATGTGTGTGTGCATATGTATGTGTGTGTATGTGTGCATATGTGTGTGTGCATATGTGTGTGTATATGTGTGTGTATGTGTGTGTGCATATGTGTGTGTGTATGTGTGTGTATATGTGTGTGTGCATGTGTGTGTGTATGTGTATGTATATGTGTGTGCATATGTGTGTGTATATGTGTGTGTGCGTATGTGTGTACATATGTGTGTGTATGTGTGTGCATATGTGTGTGTGCATATGTATGTGTGTGTATGTGTGCATATGTGTGTGTGTATATGTGTGCGTATGTGTGTGTGTGCATGTGTGTGTATATGTATGTATGTATATGTGTGTATGTGTGTGTGTATGTGTGTGTATATGTGTGTGTGCATGTGTGTGTGTGTGTATGTGTATGTATATGTGTGTGCATATGTGTGTGTATATGTGTGTGTGCATATGTGTGTGTGCGTATGTGTGTGCATATGTGTGTGCATATGTGTGTGTATGTGTGTGCATATGTGTGTGTGCATATGTATGTGTGTGTATGTGTGCATATGTGTGTGTGTGTATATGTGTGCGTATGTGTGTGTGTGCATGTGTGTGTATATGTATGTATGCATATGTGTGTATGTGTGTGTGTATGTGTGTATATGTGTGTGTGCATATGTGTGTGTGTGTATGTATGTGTGTGTGACAAAAATCATTTAGTTCTTTGAAAATACTAGTGAACATGCTCAGTGAATTTTCATGATTGCTTTTGGCTAGGTATATATTTAAAATTTTGAAAGAGTAAAATCACAAAATTTTGACATAATTTGTCTAAACATTTTAACTTTTAAACTGTACTTATTTTGACTCACCTAAAAATTAAAAAAAAAAAAACAAAAAAACCTAACAAGTTAGTCAGGTAATCTCTAAGGACAGGATCAAGAAAAAACAGAACATTCCATTCTGAAGCATTAATTAGTCTTTTTTTCCCCCCTCAAGTTGTTGCCCTTAAATTTTTGTCCTTCATGACAACCAAGAAGATTTCTGGTGGGCTTTTCTACACTTGGCTTGAGAAATGGTGCGAAAACACAGATGTCCTCCACTGCACCCGGCCGACTTTGAAGAGGGATTCCCGGGACCCAATGGTGCGGTTGCCCAGCTGAGAACCATCATGGGCGCAGCTGGCTTGTACCTGCCAAGGAGCTTCCTGGTTTAGAGGAGCTTGCGACTATTGGTGGAAGGCAGAGTCCTCTACCCCCCTGCTGAGAAAAAAACACTAAACCCATTCTATACAAACAGGAAGACCAGCCGCTAGACTGAGCAGGCCCATGATCACAGTGTTACATCACTCCGCTTGTCCCAGCCTCCACAGCTAACATCGAGGCCAGGCCGCAACTGCTCTCAGCCGCCACACGGATATAAGAGGCTCCAGCGAGTCAGTAAGGACGCATCTAAGATGAACAGAGCACCCCAGGGTGCTGAGTCTGGAGGCTGTACCAGAGTTAGCCTGAACTGAGGAGATAAGTGGCATCCTCAGTTTCGTTCTCATAAGTGCTACCCCAGATCTGAATGATGGTGGGGTCGGTGACACTCAGACTTTGAAAACTGATCTTTATTAGGTAGATACATGCACATGATTGTAAGTCACTTATTCAACATGGTGCATTACAAGAACGTGTCATATCCTGCTCTTGTTGTCTCCCCAGTTTCTCACTCTCCAGTGGTGACCTCTTTTAATTTCTTTCTTTAAAGCACACATACTTTGCACAGTTGAAACATCTTCACCGTAGAAAAGACAGCTTTTCTCACTAGTTCTTTTCACCACAATTCCCAGATTTCCCATTCTCCAAATATAGCTGTGCTTTAGGGTTGGGTAAATATTGCTTGTTTAACTGAAGATAAGCATGTAAATATTTTCATAGTTGAGCAATTGCTATATCTGATGACCCTTCCTCTTCTTTTTCTTCCCCTCTGTAAAATGTTCATGTCTCAAGGTTATTAACTCTCACTGCCTTTTCAACTGCTTGCCTCTCAGTATGCTCATGATCCTCAATGTCTTCCCAGTTTCCTAACCCTCTTCTTAATAGATGCAAACATTTCAGTTCTACACGTTCACCCATGCTCCAGCTCCTTCCTGAACAGCTCAGCTGCAGGGGTTTCCTACACATGGTGCTGAGGACTCTCTTGAATGTTCTTTCTAGGCTTCTGGATTTTTAATCTTTCTTCTTCACACTGTCCTTGGAGCAAACATGTTTTTTATTAGCAGCTTTCTGAAAAGGATGTGTGAGAAAATTGCAACATTACATAGTTGAAAATCAATCTCATTTACTTTGTAATGAGAACTTGCAGTTTAAAAGCACATGGGATAATTTTTCCCCTTACTTAGGAAACACAGCCCTTTTGACTTCTTGCTTCCCATGATGCTTTGCAAGATGCTGAACTCAGCATCACCTTGATCCCTAAGCCAAAGACTTCACAAGCAAAAACTATAAGCCAATTTATGTCCTAACTATTGAAGAAAATTTCCTCAAGAAAATGTCAGCAAACCAAATGAAGCACCTCAACAAAAATACTGTGGCACATAAGCAAGCAAGACTTTTTCTTGGCATGCTGGGGTAGAAACACACACATCAGTCAATGTGGTCCATCACATTGGCAGAATGAAAGATGAGAACCATATTATCAGTTCAACTGATGTGGGGAAAATGATCAAGAAGTCCAGCTTCCTTTCCTGTTGGCCACAGTCAATACTCTGGATAGAGAAAGGAAAGTCAGAACATGACCAATGTAGTTATGAGACATCCACAGCTAACATTATAACCAAAGGGGAAAACCTGGAAGGTTTTCCATTAAGATCTGGTCCAAAACAAAAATTTTCAGTCTTACACACAGCTCTAGACATCCTGGCAAAAGCAATCAGACAAGAAAAAGAAAAAGACATCTAAAATGGAAAAAGAAAGGACATTTCTTTTTGCAGAAGACATGATCCACTCAAAGAATCTACAAAAGTACATTATAGATAAAAACTAAATTTAGTAAAGTTGCAGGATATAAAAGTTACACATAAAATCCACAGTGTTTCTGTATACACAAAACCTACCTGGAAAGGAAGTCCGTCTTATTTGATAACATAAAAAGAATGACAAGTGACAAGATACTATTGCATTAAACAGTATTATTCTGCCGGATAGATCTGCCATGCTTAGCTTTTGACCAGATATAGGTATATCACTTATTTCCACTTGTCATTGGATGGAAAACTGTTGTGAACAGTAGTGTGCAGGGTTGTGGGCGAACACACACTTTCATTTCTTTCAAGTACATACCCGAGAGTGGAAGTGGTAGGTCTTGGTTAAGGAAAAATTTATATAATGAGCTACTTTCCAAGTAGATAGGCACTTGGAATTACCAGCACAGGTCAATGGTCCCACATTAACCCTGACCCTTACACCATCAACCTCGTACATTTTAGACTTTCTAGAGGGTGTGCAGTAAAAGGCACTTTAAAAATGCTCTTTCATGGAGATAATATAAAATCTCATGGGTCTGAAAACTAAATTCAACATACAAAAGCAAAGGACAAAAGCATGGTTGCTAGGTATTTCAGGGTGGGTGGAGATGAGTAGATCTGGGCTGGGGAGATAGCTCAGGGGTAGAGTACTTGCCTAGAACATACAGGGTCCCGAGTCTGAGCCTCGGCACAGCAAAAATAAATACCTAAAAATAAAATGTTGCTTTCCAGTTGGCTAATGCTGTCAAGCATCTTTTCAAAGAAGTTGGTATGTTTTGTTTTATAAACTGCCTGTTCATATATGTTTGCCAATGTCTTTTATCAAATAGTGTGTCTGGTTATTACTGAATTGTAAAAGCTCTCGGTATATTTGGATATAAATTCTGTGTCAGATATGAGTCTTGCAAATATTTTCAACCCAGATTGTGGGTGGTCTCTTAATTTTCTCACCAGCGGCTTTTAAATGGCAGGAGTTTAAAATTTTTATAAGTCTCATTTATGAATGTCTTGCTGCATGATTTGTGCTTGATGAGCCAGTGGAGGTAAACTTTTTCAAACCCAAGCTCATGTCAACTTTCTTCAGCAAGTTTTCTGATTCAGACTGGGCTACTGGGGCCTCTGGCCTCTTTTGGTTTTTCTCCTTATTTATTTTTAGATAGACTCTCCTGTTCGTCCAGGCTGGCCATGGACCTCCTCTGCAGCTGAGGATGGCATGAACATGGCACCTTCTGTCTCCAGGACACTTGAACTGCAGGTCCCACCTGAACCAGGGTTTTGGGAGAACTAGACACTTTTCCAGCTAAGCCGTATCCCCAGTCCCTATAATCACTTTTGCATAGAGCATGGGGTGAAGGTTAAGACTTATTTTTTTAACCTATGGATGTTAAGATACTCAGTGCTGTCCATTAAAAAGATTTCTTCCTCTCTTTGAGTAACCCTGCCACTGTTACAAATGTCAATTGTGTGTGAGTAAGCTGGCGCCATCCTTTCTTCCTCTTCCTGGACGTCTGCTCTTACCTCGACACCAGGCCTCCTCACTGATTCCATTCCATAGTACATCTTGCAGGTAGGTAGTGTGAGTGCCTGAGATTCACATTTTTTTAAAGTTCTTTTGAGTCTTTTTCATATTTTTTTATGTAAACTTCAGATTCAGCCTGTTGGTTTCAATAAAAAGGCATGTGGAGTGTGGAGTTGTATAGAATGTAAGGGTTAACATGTGTGAAGTGGACCTTGTAACAACCTTCGGGGTTCCAATCATTTAACAGGCTCTCCGTTCCTCACTCAGGCAGGTGATTGTGGTCTCTTCCAGCAGTTCTTTGGGATTTCCAGCACCTTGTCCAGTATTGGTTTTGCTGTTTGTCTCTAAGTACTTCATTTCTTTATGATTATTAAAAGTCTACTTTTCAATTTGCATTGCTGTAAACCTCACATTATAATTCTTTCGGGAATCCTTTTATTTCTGGCAAATGTTTAAGGAGCTGTTGAGGTAGAATTCAGAAATGCATACTTAAATTCTTTTCCTTACTTAAACTGACACATAAACACACATGAAGTGTGATGATGTTTTATGTACGGATGGTATATATTGTACTCATGACACATACGCATTGTGTGGCTTATGGTAAAATACATATGTGTCCCCGATTACTATTTCTTCATAGCTAAAGCATGATCCTTCTAGTGTCCTGAAGCACATAGCACAGAACTGTCAAATGTTATCACTTCACTGATTAATAGTGTAAGAACTTCGTAGCCCTGTCTACTTGGAGTTCAGTTCTCATTGATCAAATTTGCCATCTCCCTCTCTCCCTCTAATCTCTCCAGACTCTTTTAATCCCATACAACTCTGATGCACTATTTTTTCTTCCACATATGAGTGAGATTATGTAGTGTTTGACTGACTGTGCCTAGTCTGAGTCAACTGACTAACACTTTATCCTACTTATTGTTTATTATAGTTAGTTTTAAAGTTTATTTCTTAAATCAGCATAGAAGCTTTTAGTCACAATGATCACATTTTCAAACCAAGTGTGCTTAAACTGATTCTCCTGTCCCCTCCCATACCCTCTACTCACCTCCTGTACTCCCCGACCCCAACTCCACCATCTTCTTTCCTGCTTTCCATCAGCTACTCCCTTTGCCCTCTCCCCCTTCCTCAGCATCTCTTCCCCCTTTCCTAGTCTCCTTTCTCCTTTTTACCCGTATGTACACTCACTTTCATACATGTGTGTACATAAAAAGCGAGGGTCTGCTTGTATGAGAGAGAACACGTCTGAGTTTAGGTCACCTAGATTTATACACTTTCAGATCCATCCATTCACGTTTCTTCACAGCTGAATAAAATCACACTGTGTGTCTTGAGTATTCTTCACAGCGTTGCAGTGAACACAGGCATGCAGTGCCCTCGGGCCTTCTGGGCTCACTTATTGTGGGTAGATAGCCATTCTTCCTGGAGTGAGGTGGTAGTTTACAGTTTTAATTTGTATTTTTCTGATGATTAAATGATGTCAGCATATTTGGTATACATATCAGCCATTTGCACATCTTATTTGGAAACATTTACATCAGTCACCCATAACTTTACTATGCTGTCAGACTTTTGACAGTTGAATTTTATTTCTCTTTTGTTCTGAATATTGTCCTCTTATTAGGATTGTAGTTTGTAAACATCTTCTCCCATCCTGTGCTTGTCTCTTTACTCTGGTAGTAGTCTCCTATGGTATGCAGAAGATTTTTAGTTTGATACAATCCCATTGTTTATTTTTATTTTTCCCTGTTTTTGAGATCTTATCTAAACCAAAACAAACAGAAAATTTTGCTCATTCCAAAGTCCTAAGTATTTCCTTCATTTTCTTCTGGTACTTTCATAGCTTCAGGGCTTACATTTAACATTTTATTCATGTTCTAGATTTATTTATTCTTATTCTCATTAGTGTGTGTGCATGTGCGTGTGTGTGCGCGTGTGCGTGCGTGTGTTTTGGTGCACACACCACAGCACTCACATGGAGATCAAAGGACAGCTTTGTGGAGGCAGTTCTCTCCTTCCATGTGCATGTAAACTCTGGGGATCAAACTCAGGTCACCAGGCTTGCATCATCTGGTAGTGTGCACCTTTACCTACTTCCAGGCTCCTTTTCATCCATTGTGAACTTGTTTGTGACTTGTAAGAGGTGGTTCAATTTTTCTGCATGTGGGTGTCCATTTCCCCTGGAACTATTTTATGGATTGGCTACCCTCCCTCCGATGTGTTCTGCGTGAACACCTTTATCAGATCTCAGTGGCTTCGGGGTTCTGTTCCTTTTCTTCACATGCCTTTGAACTGTCGAGGATTTTTGTGTACCGCTAACTTTATTCTACTGTCATGCTAAAGTCATCTACAAATTCTTGAAGCATCTTTATAAATTCTACAAGGCTTTCTACATGTAGTCATGTCACTGGTGATTTAGGACAATGTTCTTTCTTCCTGTCTAATGGCTGTCCTTTCTTAAGCTTTCATCCTTCATTACAAGTATTGGGTAGAGGAATTGAGATTAGGAACTCTTGTTTAGCTTTTAATATTAGAGAGAAAAACATTTATTTTCTATTAAGTAAGATGTTATTAATTGTATGTATTTTGTTCCTTTATCAGTTGCTTTAGTATTCTTAATATTCTAATCATTTTTATCATTAACGTGTGCTGTATTTTATCAAATACTATTTCCATATCTATTGAAAAGATCATATATTTTTGTTATCCTGTTCATATAATGATTAATACTGATTTTCAAATGTAACTCATTTTTAAAAATTCTTTAGTAAAATATCTTCTGATGTAAATATTTTTGTGAAGGATCTTTGCATCTCTGTTTATGAGGAATGTTTGGCTATCACTCTCTTTTCCCATGGTATTTGGTTTGGGGTTTGGGATGCTGGTCTCAAGGAACAAATTGGATGTTCAGGCTTCTTTATGTAGGAGAAATTTGTTTTTATTTTTTATTAAAAATTTGGTAGAAATGTCCAGTCAAGGTACCCGAGCCTTGACAGGAGTTTCAATGCAAATTTAATTGATTTAATTAATATCCATGTTTTTATTTCCTCTTGATTGAGCTTTGATAATTCATGTTTTTAAAACATTTTCCCCCTTATCAAAAATGTTGCTAATGATCTATTTGCAAAATTCTCCTGTAAAATTACTGTCCCTATTGCTTAATGCTGGTACTGATAATGGTCCTTCTCTGTATTTCTCCCCATTGGTCTGACTAGAAACTCATTAATTTTATTGATCTCTACAAAGATTTTTTTCTCATATTATTTTTTCTTTCTTTGCTCATGACTATCTTATTGATTTCTTCTTCTATTTATTTTCTTTTATGTGTCTTGTTTTCCATTGTCCCCTTGTCTGATTCTTTCATATGGAAACTTATGATGCCTTAGACCTTTCTTCCTCTTCTAACACACATGCAAACGCCATTTTTTCTTCTAAACTCTCTTTTAATTGCCTTCCTGTGTTTTAATATGTTGTGCTTCCAATATCTCAGATAAATGATAATCTGTCTTAGCACTTCTTCCTCAATCAAAATTCTTTTGAAATGTGTTGCTTAACTCCTGTGTATTTGGGAATTCTTTTCAGATTTTCATCACTGTTGGCTTCCTTTTTATCTGTACTGATATCAGAGAACATGCTTTATATAATGTTACCTTTTAAATGTATTTTGAAATTTATTTTACAGTCTAAATAAAATATGTCTTGGTGAAAATTACGTTTGTATTTGAAAGGATAGATTCTATATGGATTTCACTTGATAGTATTTCATGAATATTAATTAAGTCAAACAGCTTTATGGTATTAGATTCTATATCCTTATTGACTTCTATCTGAGTGTCATAATTCTCATATATAATTATGTATTGATTTAACATTTTGGATTTATCTTTTTGATGTATCTGTTTCCATGGTAGCATGCATTTGTAAGAAGTCTGTTCATTGGTTATCAAAACAGCAAATCCACTTTCCTCTTCCCATTATTCTTGGAGCATTTCTTTATGTTCTACTTGCAATGTTTGCTCATTTAAAATCACGTTTGTCAGTCACAGATAGTGAGGCATTAAACACCTGCCTTCTATCCAGATTGTCCCCTAAGCACAGGGACTTTACCTTGATCACTGGTTTTTAAATTTTATTATAATTTTTATTCTTTGGAAATTTCATACATGTATAAATGAAATACACCATATCAACCCTCCATTTATCCCTCCAACTCCCTTTTATTCTCTAAATACATTCTTTCTGACTTCATGCCCTCTTCCTCCTCTCCCTCCTCTTCCTTCTCCTTTTTTGATTTAGAACCCACTGGTCCAGTCATTTCTATTTATGGACGTGGGTATGGGACCATCCCCCAAACACAGAAACACCAGTGGCCACACCCTCACATAGGAATGGTTCTCCCTCCAACTGCACCTATCAATTGCCAAAATCGCCTCAGTAAGGGGCAGAGCCCGGAGCATACCTCCCCATCTATACTAGAATTTCAGCTAACTTGATCACGTGCAGGTCATGTGCAGGCAGTCACCACTGCTGTGAGTTCACGAATGCAATAACCGTTTAGTGTTCAGAAGATGATCTCTCACAGTACTCTTCCCCAGCCAGGGGCTCTTCCATTCTTTCCAGGCTCTCTCCCAAGATTTTCCCCAAGCCTTGTTCAGGGGCAGGAGGTGGAGCAGGTTGATAAAGATGTCCTATTTAGGTCTGAGCACTCTGAGTTTCTTATTTATGAGTCTCAATTGACTGCTGCCCACTGCAAAGAGAAACTTCTCTGACCAAGGTTGAAAGCAGCATTTATCTATGGATATAAGAATAAATATTTGAAAGGCAATTTGACAACATTAACATTTAGCAAAATAATAATAGCAGCTTCTGTTCTGACATCTATGACCTTTCCAGTCAGCCATGGGCTTTTGACCAGGATTGAAGAACAAGCTATGGAAACTCTTCTGTGGAGCTGGCCTCAACCGAAATCAGAGAGCAGTTAGTTACCCCACAATGGCAGTGCCATTATTGCTCTCGTGGTCACATCTTGCCACCAGGTCAGTGTGAAGCATGAAGGTTCCAGAGTTTCGATGTCTCCCCAGCAGCCTGCCCAGTGCCCCCCAGAATGATGAAAGCTTGATGGCAGGGAAGACAGATCCAGATCAGTGTGAGGTTGATTTCTTTGTGTCCTACAGCTACAGCAACCGGATTCTACCATGTAGTTGGGCAATGGCAATAGCCTGTGTTGTTTTTGGAGATTTCTGGGGCTTCCCTGACCCACCTAAAATTGCACTGCAATTTTGGTTTAATAATCCATGTCTTCTGGGAGTAGCACCCATTCAGGATAACTCTGTTCAGAGTCTTTTTTTGAGGTATATTTTGAAGTTAGCTTACTCAATAGTGAGCTTCCATGAAGTTTTTCCATGCAACTTGAGTTTTGATTTAGCTCAACCACTGTCCTCTCCTCTCCCCCATCCTCCAGCCCTTGTTTCAGCCCTTATTTAACCACCAACACTCTCCTTCCCTCACATCTCATATTCCACTATCCCCCCAACTACTGGCTGGACCATCTTTTCATTGATATGAACATCTGGGCCAGAGTCCATCAGGCTTTGAACGTTGATTTCACATGTACTCTGAAAGTGGACTTTCTGAAGGGAACATTCTTAAGACTTGTTTCAAAACCAGGGTGCCAATTATTTGCAATGACAGTTGGTCGTACTTGTCCATTTTCTTCCTGTGGTAAACTTAATTAGAAATCAAACACACATTAAAAAAGAACCTTCTGCCAGAATAGTAATCAGTGGGTTGACAATACAGACACAAGGTGTCGGCTCAAATCAAAATGGAAGAACTGATCAGGGAAGGCTAAGGAGATGGTCTAGTGAGTGAGAGTGAATGACCTAAGTTTAGAGTTCAGAACACACAATTTTAAAAAAAGGCCCATGTGGCTATGTGCAGGGGCTTCAGGGCCATGATCTCACACACACACACACACACACACACACACACACACACACACACACACACACACCAATTATAACAAAATCTAGTCTGGGACCAATTGAACTCTGTTCCCTTTCTTTGCTTACCTGTATTGCCTGCCGGGACTGCTCTCCCACATTGCTTTTCCACGGAGTCTGCCAGTATTGCCCTAACCTCTTCTGATTAGAAATGTTGTCTGATCCATGAATCATTCTTTACTCAATAACAGCGGCATATTTCAGTCTCACCACTTCATGTGCAAGCTCTTGCTACCATGCTAGTCTGAGCTTGCTATGACCCCAGGAGAACAGACAGCAAATCATCCTAGAGATGAGACAACTTTAGAAGTTCAAGATCAAGGGCAGTTGTTCAGAATAGCTAAAGTGACACTAGAAAATCCCATGGTATGCTCAAGATGCTGGGAGAATTCTAGTGCAGGTTTCTGGAAGTAATTGCCCACCATGGGACACGTGTGGCATCAGCAGGCATCCGTCAAATCTTGGCATTTGTGCTGCATATTCATTAAGAAAAAAACAAAATTGGGCCTCTGCTGTGAGTGACTTCACAGTGTTAATGTGAAATGTGCAGTTAGTGAAATTAAGCTCTTATTTGGAAACTCTGAACTGTGGAAAAATGAAGGCTTTTGGCTTTGTTTTGTATGCTGACTTAGTGCTGTTAGACTGCGAGCTCTTCACTAAGTAATAACCAGTGCTTACTGATTATTCGATACACAGAAGCTCCTTGACTCAGCTCCATCACTAGCTGAAAATGTAGTGAGTCAGAAAAGAATTTATCCTTGCCTATCTTAAACGTGTTCAAAGCGTCACCATCCTGAATTTGGAAAAAAGATGCAGGTTGAACCATCATGAGTCATCTACCATCTGTGTTTATGTCTGTTTTGATTTAGAAATTGAGTTTGCAGGATGAGTGAGGACTCCCACAGTCTGCCAACTGGATGAAAATATTGAACTCTTTTTCTGTCTAGCATGCAATGAAAGTCATACTTCTGAAGCAATGAAGAAGCAGCCATCACATCCCCTGGTACCTAGGACACCACTGAAGTGTAAAGCACAGTACTGACCTTTGCATGAAATTGTCCACAGCAAGAGGCATCTCCTCTCCAGAAACCTAAGTGTGAGCATTAACACTATGCTCTGGAACAGAATGCTAGCACTTCTACTTCCCGTTGCTTGCTTCGTTACTAGAGATACACTGAGACTTTGGGGTCATAAATTCCACAACTCCCCAAGTCCCCCAACATGAACTGTGGAGTGTTTCAAATCTCTACATCCTGAAACATGAAGAAAGTCACAACCCTGAAAGAACACAATTCAGAATGCTGAATCCCCCAAACTGTCTTTTCCATGAAGGAAAAGGTGAAACTAGAAAGACGGAACACTGAATTCAGGGAAAGAGATTGGATGTGGTCATGCACCACCATGAAAACTTTGAAAGCAAGGGAGCTTCTACAGAACCCTCTCCAGACCTTCTCAGCCCCTCCCTCACCTTTATTAGCAATCATACAGGTCATACAACTCAGCAGTATGCCCCCACTGGCCTTGTGATTCATAACAACTCTAGGAGTGATGGTCTAAACTTCTTGTTGGGAATTTAGAGGTCACTTTAGCCAATGTCAACATGTTGGAACCACACATCCTGAGGTTTGATGAATGATTTTTTTTGATAACACGGGGCAAAATCTCCACACTCAGATCATGTGTACCATTTTCTGAACGTGCTTCCTACAAAGGCTCATGAAGTTAAGCAGGCATGATTGACCACAGATGAGCCACTGTCCTTACCTCACACCTCAGAGCACTCTGTTTCTTTATACTGTGAGTGCTCCCGAACCCTGTTCTTGGAGAGACAGACTTGAGGTGTCTCCCTACTTCCTCCTGAAGGTGACTACCAAACAACACTCTCTCTCTCTCTCTCTCTCTCTCTCTCTCTCTCTCTCTCGTAGAATTCCCTCCTTTGGTGTTACAACTGGCTGAGCAAAATGGGTCTGGTTAAGTAAAAGTTTAGATTTAAAACGGTGTTCTTTTTCTTTATTGACATTCCTTCTAATTGATAAAATTCTGGATTTTAATGCACCAAAGCCACATTTGGGAGAAAAAGCCAGCAGAGTCACTGACTGGTTGGAAAATGATTGTGTGCATAGTAGAATAAGACACTTAGATGGTGTGGCTGTGCCATGTCCAATATTGCTTCTGCCAATCTGTGGCTGCTTATTAATACTCATGGGATGAATTTCTGCATATCTCAAACAACACAGAAGCAAGACCCAGAAGACATGACAATTCAATAGGGAATATTCAACATTCGGTGCACACCGAATGCTACAAGGATTTCAAAATGGGCAGCAGCACTTTGTATAAAGTGAATATGAAAGTATTCTCCAAAGACAGTCATGCCTTTCTGGAAAATAGCTGTTTGTCATCACAAAAAACCTCAAATATAGTAATGATGTTGAAAGTTGGTCAATTCCTATCTATGGACTACCTCCACACAATTGTCCACAACCTACCCATGCAGTACACTTTTCCTATTGCATTCTCTCTTTATTAGTTATTTGTGTGTTTGTGTGTGTACATTCATGCACACATACTCTTGTAATAGCACATGTGTGAAGGTCAGAGGACAACTTGTGGGGATTGGTTCTCTCTTGCTACCATGTGTATTTCAAAGATAGAAATGATGCTATCAGGTTCAGGCTTATCTCCTGAGTCATATCATCAGTCCTAAACTAAATTTGCTTTTTAGATTTGTGTATATGGACTTTTCTACATTCCACTATTTACAATGTTTGCATTATCTTTACAATTGTTATTATTATTATTATTATTATTATTATTATTATTATTATTTGCATGTATGAATGCATATGTGTGTGTGTGAAGATAGATGCCAACATGGGCAAATGTAGAGGTCAAAAGAGAGCATTCAGGGGTCAGTTCCTACTGTGGGTTTCAGGCAGAGAACTCATTGTTCAACTTGTATGGAATGTACTCTACCTGCTGAGCCATCTCAACAAGCTTATCATTATAGTTCCTTATGGTATGTGTTGGATATTTGCATCATTTCTGATTACCATACCAATGGAATAAAAATATTAAGAGAGTTTTCATCCCATTTGTGTGAACTAGACTCCATGAAAGTACATTATCTCTATATTGATTTTTGTATGTAAACACTGTGTATATATATACTTCAAGATGATGAAGATTCCTCGGTAAGTGCAAAAATGTTCTTTTTGTACCACTCCAGCTGTAAATATAAAGTTTGTCAGAATCTTGTCATTTTGGACAAGTACATATTTATACACTGTGGTTTTTGATCAGTTTCATCAGAAATCTTGGTTTAGCCATCGTGGTATTTCAATGACTACACCAATCAAGAAGAATGCATAGAATTACCAACCATAAGGATACATGCTTATGCATTTTGCTTTTTAAGCTATTTTTATGAATATTATGCATCTCATAACTGGTATACACACACTACTGTCACTATTGTATCTGGATACATTGATATGTGGGTGAATGAGGGAAAACAATCCTTCTAGAAGAGGAAGACAGCTGAGAGATCATATCTGATATACAATCACACTAGGCCTGGGTTAGGCTTTTAAAACCTCAAAGCCCAATCTCAGTAACACACTTCCTCCAACAGGGCTGCACCTCCTAATCCTTCTAATCCTTCCCAAACAGTTTCATAAACCGAGGAGCAAGCATTAGAACATATGAAGCCTGTGGGGACCATTCTCATTCAAACCATCAAAGGAAACAACAACAACAAGAAAGAGAAAAAGGTAGGGGAAGCGAAGAAGGGAGAGAGGAAGGAAGGAAAGAAGGGAAATTAGTCCTGAGAATCTATGATGAGGACTATGTCAGCATACCACAGATGTACTGGCACATCCATGTTTATTGCAGCAATAGGCAAGCTATAGAATCAGTCCAGTTGTCTACTAACAAATGAAAGAACAAAGACAGCATAACATATGGACATGCGGGGATTTTCCTTAGCCATTAAAAAGAATAAAATTATGCTGTTTGTAGAAAAGTGAATGTAGAAAGCAATTGTAGATCATCATACTAAGCAAAATAATCCAGATTCAGAAAACTCTCTCTCTCTCTCATATTAATATCCTATTAGACCTGTCATTATTTGCAATGAACATACACCAACAATGTCTAAAGATAGTATTGTCAAGAGAGGTAGTTCTTGGGGTTGGAAAGATGACTCAGTAGTGGAACACCTGTCACTCTTTCAGAGGACCCAGATTTGGTTTCTAGCACCCTCATGGTGGTTCACAACAAGCTATAACTCCAGTTCCAGGGGGTCTAACACCTTCTTCTGACCTCCATGGGCACCAGGTATGCATGTGGCACACATATATTCAGACAAAACATTCATATACATAAAATAAAATTTAAAAATCTAAAAACTATTTTAAAACAAAAAGAAAGCTATTTCTTACAGATTGTTGAGAAAGAAGTGACAGTGGTGTATATTCACTTAGAGGCAGATATTAGCTGCGAAGTAAATGATAACGATGTTACAATCCATAGACCCAAAAAAGCCAAGTAACCAGGAAGGCTCAATGGGGGATACATGACTCTTCTGTCAAGGGGAAATAGAACAGACATCACAGGTCAGAGGCCAAGATTGGATGGGGGTGTGTGCATGGGAATAGGAGAGATCAGGTAGGATGAGGATGTAGAGAGAGAATACTGGGAAAGACAACTGGAATCAAGGGCATCTCTGGGACCAGCCAGAAACCTAGTGCAATGGAAACTCCCAGGAAGCTACGAGTGTAACCCTAGCAAAGACTCCTAGTGATGGGAGGGACAGAGCCATCTCCTGTAACCAGGCAAGACTTCCAGTGGAGGGATTAGGACTCCAAGCCACATAACATCTGACCTACAATTTGCCCTGCCTACAAGATATGCTGCAGCCTTGAGACCTAGGATAGAACCAAATATGACTGGCATAAGAGAAAAAAAAAGTCAATGAAATGATCCCCAATGATATAAAGAACTTGGGAAATCATGCAGAGAATGGAGAATGTGATTGAATGGTTCTCAGAAGCCCACAAGGTAAAGGCTTGATCGTCAATATAGTGTCAATAAAAGGGAGCAGACTCTTCCTTCAGATTCTTCATAACTCCTTTCTTCAGGTCCAGACAAACAGTATAGCAGTTTGTAGATGCTCTGTTGTTGCTATTGTCTCCAAGAATAGTAGTGATTGACTGGATTGACTGCTTTTTTTGTGTTCTGACTATTTTGGTCTTGTGGTCAAATGCTGTTCTTCAGACTAAATAATTTATAGCCATCTGTACAAATACTGCTCAAAATAAAAAATAATCAGATTTAGATTGAATTATGACCTTGAAAATATTAAAAACATGGAGCACTAACGTATATGAGGTATGATGCCAAATTGTTATAAAGTCCATTTAAATAATTAAATGTTTCCTTCATAAAAAAAAGACTGTGGTTTGAGCCACATTAAGTCAGATGGAGCAAAGAGACCCCTTTATAAACCAACTGCATGAATCAAATCAACAAATGCCACCATTTTCAAATAACACATATTAAGTCCACAAGTGTTTGAGGTCTGAACTCTATTAATAGACAAAAATGACACATGTTCTAAAGAAGATCAGAGGTGTCTGGGTGCTTTTGTCATTTGAGTGATATGCATGTGGGGTGTTAATGAAATTTTATTGATAAAACACTTCTTGGTTGATTTACTTCACATGAGATTCTGTATTTGTCTGGTCCTTTAGTCCTTAAATCAGCTTACAGCAGGTCTGGAATTGCATAACACGTATAACGCCCTGTCGGCCGGGCTGCTGACAATGATGGGTCATTGGAAAGTACTCTATCTCATAGAGTGGCCCCAAGCACCCCAGGCCAGGCCTTGCTGCTCACACAGTACACTCTTTATGTGACCAGAGGCAGAATTTCAATGAGGAACGCTGAGGTATGTTTTTCCAAACACGGCATTTGGCTGCAGGATTGGTTACGTGAAGGCCCTGGAAGTTGGTTATACCTGTGGTTTCTGCTCATTAGCCTGAGGCTATGCTGGCTGCCTCCCTTGGCTGTCTGAGTGAATCCAACTTCTCGTCATCATCCAAACTCTAAAGATGGCTAAATGTGCATGTGGTAAAGTTCAAGGGCCTCTGAACTTGGTGCAGATACCTGTCTTCTGGTAGACAGAGTGGATATTTATTTGCTGGCCTACACTTACCATCTAATGATGGTTCAGGTAATTTGGATTGCAAATACGGACATAATTAATCCTGAGGAAGTTGAGCCTAAGTACAGGTTTCCTTCCCCTTAGAACTGACTCTTTCTGTCCAAAGCAGACAAATGTTTTCTTAAAAAATTAAAAATGTTTCTCCATGCATCTGTCTCTGTCATCCTTCTTTCTGTATTTATCTCTGTGGATACAGAACTGCTTTGGCCATTTGAAGGATGTGTGTGTTTGTGCATGGGTGCATATATATTTATAAACAGGGTTTTACTATAAGAGGAAATAGGGATTCCTGGTACAACCCTGGCCGGAAAGGCCCACTTCCCGTAGTAAAGGCTCTGGACCACACAGCAGCTCCATCCGGTCTGCTTTGCTTCCCTCCTCTATTCAGAAATGGCCTGGTGAGGCAAGAGTTTCCCCAGTGAGGCATAGACTATAACCACACTCTGTTGTCTGCATCCTGCCTTTTCACTCAGGAGCTCACTGAAGAGACGCATTGGTACTTCCTGGAAGGTAGAACAGAAAGCTAGAGATCTGGAGATATGTATTTCTGTCTTGTCCTTGGACAGTGGAGATGCCTGTGGACGAGACCCTTCAATAGCTCTCTGCTCACAACTTACTAAGTTCTATAAAATGGTGATGAGGAAATTGTACTTGCTTTATACCTCACAGAATATAATTTGACTCTTTTTTGAGATTTTCTCAGGTGAAAAATGTTGGGAAAGAATGTAGGAAATGCAAACAATTTATGAAACTTGGTTGCAAGAAATCCATGCATTTTTAAATTGAGGGGCTTTGTGGTTAAGGCACCATATCAGACTATTAAAATTGGGTCTGTTTTGGCATCAAGAGCACATAGAAAACTTGGCAAGTAATGTCATGTCATGGTTGGCTTAGCCTTATGTTCCCAACCCTAGGAAAAACCAAGGCATCCTATAGTAACCCTTCCTCTGCTTTTCTTGCCTATAGCATCTCCCCAAGAACTCCTCAGCACAGAATAAGTAAACAAACATTTGAAAGGCTTTGCCTCCTTCTCAGAAACCTGCCTTCTCTATTTGGTCCTTTTCAACAACACCTAGGTCTGTCATCCCTACAACTGCCCTCAGTGCGAGCGAGCACCATACTCAGTCTGAAGTCGGCCTGGCATTTCTGCTGCTCACACTCCCTTCTGTACCTCTACACCATCCTTCAACATGCAGGAGGATCACAAGGCATTAGTGGGGATGTAGGATTTTCCAAAGATTGCATAGACTAGAGAAACTCAAGTGTTTGACGTCTCTAGAAAAATAACAGCTTGACTACTAGTTTTTCCACTAAAATCTCCTTACCTTTTCATCCAGACAATGATCTCTGTCACCTAAATTTCTGACCTTGTTCCCTACTCTTCTACTTCAAAAGTCTGGGTACCAGCTTGACATTTCCTTAAACCCCGTGCAGGAGCTTATGAAGTCTGTTTTCCATGAACTGAATTTTAGGGGTTCTCTGTAGGGAGAACCCATGTGCATCTCTTCTTCCCTCTGCATCTAATTATTCAGGTAGCGTGAAGGTTGAATATTGGCCAACAAGGCCTCCCTCTCCCCCATTCTTTGCAAAGGACCAAGTGTTGAATTCGTACTAACACCAATCTGGCAGTGTGCAAAACTCTTAATGGCAGGTGCAGGGTGTGGGCACTGGGCAGCTGGTGCAGATAGACACCATCGTGTTGCCCCACAAATGCACCTCACTGAATGGCAGTTTGTTTGTTTTCATCAAAGTAGGTGTCTCTTGGCAAGAGAATCTCCTTCTAATGTCTAAGTGGTTAAATGCATCTCCAGATCATCTATAAAGGCTTTCCTAAGAATTCCAGAAAGGAAATTTTATTATGTACATCCTTTAGAAGTGTACAGGGATCATTCAAAGGTTAAAGAACACTTAACAATATTTTACTAAGATTTTATTTTATATTACATTTTCCTCCATTAGGGAGAGATTGTTCCATTGGAAATAGTAACCTTTAGTAAATGGCTGCTTTATGTTTTTCAGGTTTGATAAAAAGATAAGCCCAATGCCTCTTTTGAAAGGACTGCTATGTTTCAATTAGGAGGGATACAAGGTAGTATACAGTGGCAAATTCATTTAAAGGTTCAATTTTAAAAATATTAAAATGGAAAATAGCATTTCTTAGAATTTAGGAAATGTATCATAGTTGGTTTGAAAGAGGAAAGTGAAGAGCCAGGCAAATTGAAACAGATCATGAGGCTGGAAAAAGTGATTTGTGAAGTCCTCACAGCTGATGTGGGATGCTCCACCTACTACCTTTATAGAGGTCTTTGTACATCCAGGAAAAGTCTCACAAAGGAACCCTGTGACCTAGTTAGGTAGGAGAACATATGTGCACAAAATAGGTCTTGTTAAGGGAGCTAGAAATCCCGATTAGAATAAGTGAAAGAGCATTTGGTGTGAGACAGAGCTTTGGTGTGCTTGAGTCTGGCATCTCAGGAAGTCAGTGGAACCAAACAGCAAGCGAAAGGCAGAAGACAGTGTGTAGCTTTAAAACACAGTGAACCGACAGAGGGATCAGATGCTGCCCGCATTAAGACGACCGAACATACAGCATTGGGATGCTTTCTGAAGCCTACGCAGCTTGGCTCCTCTTTCAAAAGGGGAAGATCCTGCAGTATTGCATAGTTATTTTAGTGAAAACAATTTTTTCATTTAAAAAAAAAAGATAAAATGCCATGCTTCTGCATGTGGGATCCTGGCCATATCAAAGGATGCCCTACTCAGTACCCTACAGGATATAGACCTGTGTCTGCTTTTCAACTGTTTGTGGCGGGCATTTGGTTTTTGTTTGCTTAATTAAAAAATACTTTATTTTTATTTGAAAAATTATGTGAATATGTGAGTCTGTGTGTGAGTTTGTGCATGTGGGCACACAGCAAGACAGAGTCAGATCCTCTGGAGCTGGACTTAGTGGTGGTCAGCTCTCCGGAATGCGGACTAGGAACCTAACTTGGGTCTTCTGGAAGAGCAACAAGCACGTTTAACTGACAAGCCATCTCCCCAGACCCCCGTTTCTGTCTTTTTAAAACTATGATTTTAAGTTGCTTAGATTTGCTCTTTTCTCTCTCTCTTAAGATTATATGTTAAATCTCCTTAAAATTTTATGTATTTGAATCTATCCCACTTTTGTATTTCTTTTGTGTTAATTTTTATCCTTTTGAAAGAACTTCCCCATCCAAACATATATAAACACCTATCTCTTTTTGTATAGTTTCATGCGTACAATTAACTCTGTGGTATGAGAAAACATGAGCGAAAGATTTCTCATGAAACTTATATTTACATTTTAAATAGTGAATTTATAACTCTAGGACCTTATCATTTGCTGTTTTTCATCTTGTTTGTAATTTGACCTTGGTATGAATCTATCCTTGATGTTTCCTTCCTGAAATATATTCTATGAATATTTTTAATTCTTGCCCTGTGTAAGAATTTTAACGAGAACTACATGTACCTCCATTTTATGATTAACTTGTAATTTTTAAAGTTGTTTTCTCTATTAATGAGTTAATAGAAATCTCACTGGAATTTTGAATAGGATTATAGTAGACCAGCCTTTTCATTTCAGAAGAATTTCTATCTTTAAGACATCTACTTGGGGGCAGGTGACCTTTTCACTCTATGGTGACAGATCATTTATCTGGTTTACCTCTATATGATCCTCTTTCTTTGTGAAAGAAAATATCTTAACCACTAGTCATGGCCTAAGGACATTTGTGGGACGCATTTAATCTCTACCGGAAAGCAACAGCCAACAGATGAAATAAAAGGAGGATGCACCCATCTTTTATCTGGAGCTGCTCCTGTGCTGGGCTCTATTTCCTGCCCTTCCTCTCAGACTTTGGTACCCTAAAACCTTGCCTTGGCTTTTATCTTTCCTCATCGGGGCTTATCCCTCTGTCTGGCCAATGAATCACCCCCAGCTGTTTATACCCCCAGCCATTCCCAAGCTACTAGTTTTGTAAATAATCATTTTAGTAATTTGATAAACCTTTTTTGGATAAAATTATCCTAGAAATACGAATTGCCCTTCTGGTTAGAATATACTAGGTTATATTTTCTAACTGGCTGTTAAAGTACTGATGTTAAAATGTTCTTTTTTTTATTAATACTTCTCACCTTGGGATCTATTTGTTAGCTCTAATTGCTGTCCAGCTCCTTGCATCAGCTTCTTTGGGGCTGATAATGCTAATAGAGATAAGTTCGGTTCCTCTATTGGGTGATGCAACCATGGTGAGTTCCTGTGACCCAACAACCTCCCTAAGGTCATTAAGGTTACTCAGATGGCATGCGGTACAGACCATAAAGGAGATCACAGCTATCAGTCCACTTTGAACAAAGTTAAGAATGAAGAGAAAAACTTTACAAGGGTTACAAATGAGGCCACTGGAACAGATTGTGTTTTCCTGCCTTTCCCTCTGTCCCTCCCTTCTCCCCTCCTTCTTTCTCCTTCCTGCTGGGAGTCTGACCACTTTGAAGACATTTGACAGAATTCACTTCATAGGATGAACTAGACATTAACAGTCCATTAGCATAGTCCAGGGAGACTGTGGGACACTGTAGCTTTAGCCCCAAACCAGTGAATGATTAATGCACAAAAAAAAAAAAAATTACAGAAAAATGGGGCAAGTGAGGGGAAGGAAGGAAGGGAGGGAGGGAGGGAGGGAGGGAGGGGAGGGAGGGAGGGAGGGAGGGAGGGAGGGAGGGAGGGAGGGAGGGAGGGAGGAAAGGGATGAGGTCTTCACCTTCATGTTAAGTGAAACAAGGCCGTGGGTGAATGCTGCAGTCACTGTTCTCTGCAGTGTTCAGAAGTAAGTTACAGAAATAAAGAGAGGAGAAGCTAAGGTTAGGCTTTCTAAGAATTTTTTTTCACAAAGTCTGCATTTCACTTTATATGTGGGCGGGGATCTCTCTTGTATTTCCATTCTGTCTTTGCCTCAGATAATTAGCAAACTACAGACTGATGCTTATCTCCAGACATTTCAAAAATCTCAGTCAACCAGGAACATTATGAAAAGATCTAGAAAAGCCAATGTGACATTCGTTGTGTGCTGACTGGGAGGGATGCTTGGATGCAAGCAAATGCGAGGGAAACAGATCCTGGTGTGGAACAGTGTTGTTGCCAGAGAGGCAGTATCCTGAGGGTGCTGAGACCACTGGCAGAACATCACCCTCACCGTAACTCCTGGAGTTGTCACTGAATACCCGACTACAAGCTGACAGCAGTGAGGGGACACACTGGGGTGTTATGTAGAGGGAGTGATGAAGAGGTAGGGCCCAAACCTCACGAATGGATTAAGAGCCTTGGGAACAAATAGTTCCCGACTTGGTCAAAGCACATCTTGTATGTGACATTTGTGGCAATATATCTTTTTTTTTAAAAGCTTTAAATTTTTTATTTTATTATTTTATGTAACAGACACTTTTTTATTTTATTATTTCCACTGAATGTCCAGTTGTCTTTGATTCCTTTTTCATAAATCTCATAGGAATCACTGACCAATGAACAATAACCTTTACTCCAGAATATCTGTAGGAGCATAAGACACTAGTCACATGAACAGAGCTAACTACACTTTCCAGAGCTTACTTGACTTAACAGTCATTGATTCAGAAGGCAGGACTATATGATTTCTCAGGTAGTTTCCCCTTAGTGCCAGGTGAAGTCTTTCTGTCAACTCTTTATGATCTTTGGTTGCAGCTCCAATGCTGGCCCTCCTCTTGGCATATGGGTGCTTGTCTCTCAGTGCAATTCCATTTTGCTAACAGTAATCCCAACTGATTTCTCCAAGAAGAGGGCCATCACCATGATGGGCCTAAGTGAAGTAAACCTTAGCAAACCTTCACATAGTGAAATAACAGAATTAGTTAGATTCTTCTCAATTACACTTTCTAGATTGCTTCCTAAAATCCATTTTGGAATAATCCAAGACTTTTGGATGAACATGAAGTGATGTGATGGCCGACAGACATCAGCGCTCTCCATGTTGTGATCGGAACACTGGAGGATCTGCTTTCACTTCACAAGTAAGAACTTTACAGAAACAAACTTTGGGAATAAAAGGTTTCATAATGATGACATTGTATTTTGATATTTCTTATCAGGTTGCCATAATCCATCCGTCTGGGATGGTGGGCAACAACTTTAGCAACCCTAGCTACCAGTGATGACCAGAAGCACAAAGAAGTACTGTTTTGTGCTCATTGTCTTCAAAATCTTAGTCATTGTACTGGTAGGTCCAAGACTGAGGGACCATCTTGTGGAATCTCCAGCCTCCACTGACAGGCTTGTGAGAGTTTATGGCCAATTTTCAGAGAGAACCATGCATTCAGACTGCTTTCTAACTCAATCATTTCTAACCAGTCACTGCTTTATGACTCATCCAAGCTCCCTTAGCATCTGTCCATTCTCCCTGTAGTTACATCTAATCCTCTTCCTTGCTTAGAAATGGTGGACTTCTGTGAATGCTCAGAACTTACAATGCATGAATGGGCTCAACATGTTTTCCAAAAACCTGTGACTCTGGCTGGTGGAAGGGCTGGGACAGCCAGCCACATGGGGCCCTAGAGCTTCAGTCATGTCGGCATGACTGTTACTAGCTAGACAACCAATGCATTCTGTACCAGCAGCTGGAGCTTCTGGGAGGTCCTCAGCCAGAGCCCTGAGAAAGGGCATTGAGGTAATCTGGGATGGAGGTCACCAACAGATGGAAAACTGTGGTAGCATTCTCGCTGGTGAGGAGAGAGCAGAGGTTGCACTGCTTTGCCAAATCCTCTGTGGCTGGCTTCCGTGGCCACGCGATGATTTCCATTGCAAAGACAGGGTAACATTGGTGGTATCTGTCTTTGGGAGGAAAACAAGTCTTGATACTAAGTTCTACTCTGCCCTGGAGAGGCCCTGCCAGAATGTGTGGTGTGGGCCTGTTTCAAGGGGAATTTTCTTATCTAGAATCATTATTTCACAATCAAAAATGCCTTGATGAAATGAAATGAAGGGTGAAATTCAATGTGTACAAATCGTGTTGGAATGTGAAGGGCCTGGATTATATTATATGAAGAAAGGGAGAATGGCATATTAATCTAAGAAAAGTGTAATAGAAAATATAAGCAAGCTTTCTCTTCCTCTACTCCTAATCGGAATTTTTTCCTTTGAGTTTATAGCACTCCATGACTAATGAATAGCCCAGCTTACACAAGCCACGGTTCAAAAATGTTCTTTAGATCTCCATTGTAAACAATAACGAGAAGCAAAGATCCACGACCACATTCTTCTAGCATTGTGCTTACGTTAGCCAAAATGTATAGAGCCATGTTCCTCAGGCTCTGCTTTCTCAGGCAAGCAGGGAGCACACATACAAAAGAACACAGCTAGCTGGCCTAACATTGTACTGACTCATACAACTGACATGTAACTTCTAACCCATGACAGAAGTGAGCTCTGCTTTTGGCTCTGTGTTTGTGCCTCTGTGATGAAGAGAGGCACATGAGTTACATATTAGGTCGTTCTGTCTTCTCATCTCTGACGTAATGCACTAAGACCTTGGTTGTTTACAGCCAAGGAAACTGAACTGCGCATTGGTATTTAAGCAGGAAGTTGATACAAACAAGACTCTAACCCTATAATGGGGCTGTCCTGGGGTCAGGCTCATTAGATGTTGAGAATATGAACACCAGTAGTGAAAATTCCTGTGGAGAAGACTCACTGTCCATCTTGACACACACCGCCATCTTGTCTTCTTCCCCTCATCACTGTAATGATAACAATGTGTTCTCCATTACTTTGCCTCTCCAGATCAGTGCTCTCCAAACTTAAAGTTCATCTATTCAGCTAGACTTCATGTATTACACTGGAGTCTCCAAGTACCAGCACACCTGTGTATGCACAGACACACAGACAATTTTTAGTTTCACTTCAGTTAATAGTTTAAAGTGTGCCAAGTAAAATTATGTATTCCTTTTAATTATAGTATGTGGATAAAATTATATTACGGTCACCATAATGTATTTCTTAAGATGGGTAGAATGTCCAAATGGACTCTGAGAGTAAAGGAATTGCTTTCAGAATCTCACACGTGGTTCTTTTAGCTTTCACACTGAGCAGGCCATCAGACCATCACCTCTGTAAGGTGATGGTGTCATGCTTAGCATGGGACAAACGTGACTCTGTGTCACTTTGCCTCACTCAGGCCTCATCTTTCTGACCAGGAGCCATGACCCTGAGGCCTTACTCTGCTGGTCATTTACCTTCTCAGAAGATAAAGGCTCACATTGTCTATCAATGGTAACTGCTGGTTTTCCGTTATTTCAAACATTCAAACGTTCAGATTGTCCTCTCTCCAACTTTCCAGAGGGTCATTTCACCACCTCTACCATTGTTTTGGTGTGTGGTTGCCTATTACGAATCCTCATTTCCTGTCTAACTCGGCAGAGTTCTCCTGTCTAGCCCTCTGATGGCTTATAGATCTAATTAAATTCAATAAACACGTATTAAGTGCCTATTTTCCAGGCTCCGTGCCAGACTCTATCCAGGCAGTCAGAACTCAATTATATACTGTTTTATTTATTTTTTAAATTTTCCTCTATATAAGCCTTCTAGCTAACCAGAAAGCAGGCCTCCTCTTAGGATCTGTGCTTGGTCAGATATCTTTCTCTGTCTATATGCTTTATGAGTGCTTTTCACAGGAACATAGGCGCGCGCGCGCGCACACACACACACACACACACACACACAGACATACAGGCACACACACAAGCACACAGACACACAGACACACACATACACAGAGGCACAAAGGCACACAGGCACATAGACATAAACACACAAGCACAAAGACACAGGCACACAGATACACAGGCACACATGCACAGGCACATGGACACAGACACAGGCACACAGACACACAGACACACAGATACAGATACACAGACACACAGGCACAGACACACAGGCACACAGGCACAGACACACACACACATAGACACACACAGAGGCACAGGCACACACACAGACACAGGCACACAGGCACACAGGCATACAGACACACACACATAGACACACACACAGGCACACACACACAGACACAGACACATAGGCACACAGGCACACACAGACACACAGACACACAAGTACACAGACACAGGCACATACAAACACACACACAGACACACAGGCACAGGCACACACACAGACAGACACACAGGCACAGACACACACACATAGACACACATACACACAGGCACACAGACACAGACACACAGGCACAGACACACACACAGGCACACAGACACAGACACACAGGCACACACAGGCACACAGACACACACAGACACACAGACACACAGGCACACAGACACAGGCACATACAAACACACACACACACACACACACACACACACACACTTGCTACTTTACTTGTTTTACCTCTCCAACTTGATCTTTTGGGTCCAACATTACTCTCCAATTCTCCAAGAGTTCTCACCTCCTTGACATTCCAGGTCTCAGAGACATATCCTGTGTGGAGAGCTTACATGTGTGCACTTTGTGGCACTACACATCTTGTGGGCTTTGCCAACCCCTCACTTCTCTGCTTTTTGTGAACCTTATGCACACCTGGTTCTGGGTCCATACATGGGGAGGGGTATAGCGATTAAGAACCATACCCCTTTCCCGGCTCCCTCTGGAGGGAGGGTGTTATCTGCTGAGTTCTCATCTGTCCACCAGCTTTGGTTCATCAGAGGAGGGAAGAGACACTCATCATACACTCAACATATTCAGTTAACCTGAAGTCGGTGCCTGGGGAAAGCCTAGGAATCTGTGGCCTCTCCTGGGCCCCTGTGTCATACACCACACTAATTAAGGAGGTGCCTCAAAGCTCAGGCCAATAGATATTTTCAGGTGCACCAATTAGGTGTAGAAATAAGAGCCTGAGGCACTTCTCATGACATTCAATCTTTAACATTCAACACCGGCTTAGCAAGGCCGGCTGTCACTCACTGAAGGTGTTGGGCTACAGTTAGAACCCTAATAGAAATGTAAATGATTGGAAACTTTAGAAAATGGGTCACACTCTAAACATGCCAAAGAAAATAATATTCTGTGTTTAAAAATTTTATCCAAAAATATGTTAATTACCCTACATTAATAGGATCATGGTTCACATACTGTTCTGAAAGTTTTTGTTTTTACTGTATATTTTGTTTTGTTTCATGATTTTCATTTATGATTATGAAATACTTTTCTATACTAACATGTCCCAATATAAGCTTTATGTGTCAGGAATTGTGAATAAATATTATGATTGATAAAGAGAAAGAGGTTTTTATGATGAGGTAGAGTTTTGTTTCAGCAGTATTACTTACAGTCTATGAGGAATAATTGCGTTGTGGTTCTTATCAATAGGGACATACCATCTAATCTCTCTATATTGTCTCCACAGTACGTCCTTCATGTAGTATGCGCTATATGTATTTGTACGGATATATTTATATAATTTTAGTAGAAGCAGTGTTTTTGTTTAACATACACTGGGAAATTTATTGAAGTATACAGAGTAAATTCTTGCTTTGAGCTTGCTTCTTTAGTGTGCCCATCTGGATGTATGTTCAAGCTTCAAAGGAAGTAAAGGATCTCCTACATACGACTTGCTAACACCACATGGAACCCTAACTCTGAAACACAGTTGAAGAAGGCTGGAGTGCTTCATCTCCCTTGTTACACAGGATGGCGTGTGTTCTGTTTCTCACCCATTTTAAGGCTGACGCTGGTCTCCCAGATTCTGCTGTCTGCTCAGATCATGGCTGGCTCCACTCCTCGCTTTCTTAAGGACACAGTGGGACTCACATAGCCTCATTCTTAACCTAATTCTGTTTCATGTAAATACATTGGCCCAAAGGCAGCCATTAGGACTTTCACTTCAGTTAATGTCTATAGAAGTTGAGCAGAAATGTTCTTTTATGGGAGGAAAATAGCAACAGTTTGATTTTCCGGCAGAGACTCACCTCCACTCCCAGTGGCTCCCCCTCTTTTCCTTAGACTCTGTGCCCTGCCTAGGATTTGTACCACCAAGCCAGCAAGCTTGTTTGACTTCTCCTAAGCATATCTGTCTCCTGCTCCCTCAGTTGTGTATGCCCTGCGGTTTCCCACTTGTGCTGTGTTTAAATGAAAAATGCATATAGCTTCTCACTCCAGTTAAGTTGTGCTTATCGGCATTTTGTTTGGAGCAGTTTGAAGACAGACATGCACCAAATGAGTCGCTCGGTGCTGCTGACACAGTTCTTGGGAGGGCCGAGGTTTCAGACACAGCTTATCCATCAACAGCTCTGGTGGCACTGTGTGGTTGCCTTGCGCAAGCACATGGCCTGTTCTCCCAGCACTGACACCACATTAGAGAATCCGCTCTCTAGGCTGCTGTATTTCTTTGCATTTTTAGGTTCTTTCCTCTCTTATTCTGGTTACTGGGGGGTGCTCCCAAGAGCCTTCTATTAGTGTTCAACCCAGTGTGTGAGGAGCTTCATGTAGGACCAGAAGAAGCTAACTAATGCAAGTGGGATCTGGACTTCTCTCTCGGGTAGACTCTAGCAGCAGTTAATCCTTTAAACTCCAGCTTCAGCATCCTGATGAAAATGTGTCCCAAGGAACAACGCACTGTTTGGAAGCTGTGCTATCCTCGATGCTGGGTTTATTTCTCCAATACTTCCCCATGGGCTTGCCAGTTTAATCTATCATCTTTTTTCATTTATGAAGTATTTGTCCTATGATGGCTGTGAAATGCACAGTGCATGGTCCAAGGCAAGTCATGGGTCTTAGCAACAACTCCATCATATTCTACATACAAATGTTCCTCCATAAAAGTCATTATTGGTTTTTCAAGACAGGGTTTCTCTGTGTAGCTTTGTGCCTTTCCTGGATCTTGCTCTGTAGCCCAGGCTGGCCTTGAACTCACAGAGATCTGCCTGCCTCCCGAGTGCTGGGATTAAAGGCGTGCGCCACCACCGCCCCTTATTGTTCGCTCTTCTACTTTTCTTCCCCGTTTTTTGTAATAATATGCTGACCAAAAGGGAAAAAAAAAACTCCAGGCAGGAACCTGAGGCAGAGACGCAGGAGGAATGCTTCTTAATGGCTCACTCAGATAACTTCTTTATATAACTCAGACCTACCTTCTGATGGCACCGTCCACAGTGGGCTTAGCCCCGCTACATTGATTAACACAATAAAAAATGCCCCCAACGGTGTGTCTGAAGGCTAATGAGATAGAGGCAGTTCTTCAGTTGAGCGTTCCTCTTCTCAGACAACTTTCATTTGTGTCTAATTGACAGTTAAAGGTAGCCAGTGTATTCCCTATGGAGGAAACTGGCAGGAAACCGTGATGTATCCTGGCCTTAGGTAGCTGTGTGTTCGGTATAGCTAGGAAGACAGAGGGTCTACCAGGAAAAGGAGACATTTCCTGGGACAAAAAAAAAAGTCATTATTGGTGATAAATATTTGTTTCTTGATGACATTGTACAAAGCGGGTGAGAATATTGAAGGAAGTTGCAGGATCAACACCTTGGTTTTTTTTTGGGTTTTTTTTTTTTGATTTTTTTTTTTTTTTTTTTTTTTTTTTAGCAAGCTGAGGAAATTGGATGTGCTAGGCAAGGAGAGATGCTTTAGATGTTAACTCACTGAAGGGGACAGACTGAGTTTTGAAGAGTGGAAGGGTGCTAGTAAAATTAGTTAAGAAGGACATGATACTTAAATTAGTGCAAACGACTGTGTACATTCTCACCAAGTATGACAACTTGGAAACTGTTGTCTTGGCAGCTTTGGAAACATCAATTTGTTTAGAAGATTGCCTTTTTGTGGGGCATTTTCAATATTTCAAAAGGCTTTCTAGTATCCCATGGGAGCATAAGATTATTTGGAAAACTTGGTGAACATCATGGATTCTTTATCTGGAAACTGTTCATGAACATCACATTTCCAATTTCAGTGACCTGTTAGGCCCCCAGCTGTTGCTGTATTTATAATATAGTATATTATTTATAATATAATATCCTTGAACATGATAATGGCCTGTATACATCAATCTTAGGGAATTCCTGGGGAGTAAGCACTATTGCTGTTCTGCCATAGGCCACTGGGGATGGAGTAAATCAGTTGTCTGTTAAGAGTTTGACCTGGATTCCAACATCCTGGTAGATTGTTTCTCTGTTTCTTTTCTTCCTCTCTGTGACTCTCTAACTCATTTCCCTGACCAGCCCCAGTAATGGTCCCTTTATCAGGCGTCTGGCTACTGTTTGCTTTAGGGAATAGCAAACAAACTCTTGGCTTCCTTGAGGCTACTTATGGAGTAGACAGCCCCATCACTCAGCTTGTTTACAGAAATGAGATATGTGTTTGTGTTGGCACATGAGTGACACTGTGTAGGACTTCACATTCCTCTTCCAGGGGTGGCATGAAATAGAACAAGATTGCTAGTGAATCTGAAGTGATAAAGAACACAATATATGACATTAAAAGGAAAAAAATTATTGTATTTTTGTGCCAGACTACGATGTAAAGTTGAGGAGCCGGCTCTAGGCTGGGATCCAATTGTTTGAAGCACTGAGTTCTATGAAGGTATTAGCTTTCAGGCTATCTGGGGAACTGGACAGGTTGGAGAGGCTACTGAGGGAAATAGGAAGTTGTACGAGTAAAAGATATTTTCCAAACTCCATGTCATCCAATGGGACCACTGAGGAGACGCTGAGAGAAGGTTCAACTGTCCCTGTTAGCACATGGGGCCGCTTCCATGTCCTGGCCTTCCATGTCTCCTGAAGGCAGCTGATTTAAGTTGCCTTAAACTGCTGTCATATAAGTTCATCCAAGTGTAAGCTGCATCCAAGTCATACTAGCCACACCCTGACAGGACTGTGAGTGAGTCAGGCTTTCCTTGGGATGCAGGAAACCTTCTGCGAATCCAGAGAAAATCCCTTAGGAAGTCACGCCTAACCAGAAGGACTGCTGGGGCAGGATGAATCTATCACAGGGGAGGAAAAACACTATCTTCCTCAGGATGAATGAGGGGTCTGTTCCCTCACCACAGTGTCTCTGAAGTGCCACCCAGAGCCACACCTCAGTGGTGAAATGACCCACTTTCTGCAGGTTGCAGACTAACTGCAAAGACGGCTTCCCAGAAGCCTCAGACCCCCTGTCCAGCTTCTCCTTCCCTCAGCTGCAGTCACTCCATTAGCTCCTCGACATGAAGGAATGGAAACCTCGCTGATGGATCTGACATAACGCAAATTGAGCATCTCTGCCCTGCCTCTAGGTATTCGTCTTTGCCAACTAGAGACACTCCTATGCATTACAATTTATCTGAGCATTATTTGTAATGCTGACAAGGGTGATGAAAAGGACCTTAGAGCAGCCAAAGGAAATAGTGAGAACAGAAAAGTCATGGCAGCCATTTTGCTGCTTTGCTAATAACTATTAAGTAAAAAATTGGGGAGCACTGGCTTAACATTTCATAAATTTATTTACTCTGTAATTTATTCTGTTTGTATATGTTCATGGTCATTGTGGATCTCCAAAAGACGAATACAATAGTTCATGTTTCTCAAACGGTCTTCAACAAGACATAATTTGTGGGTGAGACATCCCACAATATTAGTTTACATACAAGTGTCCAGAGGGTACCATGGTATCATAACATAATAAAAGGTTTGTTGCTTACCGTGAAAGCAATGAATATATAACAGATACTATGCTTTGTCCACAAATTATGCATTATGATAATGACCCAAAACCATTAAAAAAAACTCAAAAGGATGTCAAATCCATAATAATGAATAAATTGTGTAAAAATTTCATGTTATGAAAAACTGCATTTTATTTAGTTGAAAGAATAAATTTAGACTATAAATGCCTCTAAGTATTAAAATTAGTTCAATTAATAATAGTGGTAATGTAACAAACAGAGACATGTAAAGTAGAAACATTTATTTGCTCAATCCATAAGTAAATGGGGGAGGATTTAAAAAAAAAAGAAAGATGATAAATGTAAAATGGATGTGTGTGTGACTTTGTATTTAGACTATGTCTGAAATCTCATAAATCAAAAGATAATCAAATAACTTGGAAGTATTTGAAGCCATTCTGATGGTTAGGGTTAGTTGACAACTTGACAGGCTCTGGAATCACCCAAGAGATGTGCCTTTTGGCTCTCCTGTGGGAGATTGTCTTGATGACAGTTAACTGATGTATGAAGGCTCATCTTTGCTATTGGAGGTACCATTCCCTAGTCTGTATGTTGTGAACTGTGTAATGTGAGAAAGCTAGCAGAGAGCAATTAGGCATGCATTCATCCTTTTTTTGCCCCGGCTGTAGATGTTTGTGAGCAGCTGCCCAAAATTCCTGTTGTCTTGATTCCCCTCCCATGATGGGCTGTCCCTTGAATTATGAACCAGGATAAGTCCCTCCATTAAGTTGCTTGTCAGACTGTTTTTTCACAGTAACTGGAGAAGAAACTAAGGCACCCAGTTATTAAGATAAGAGTATTCAAAACTTACTCAGCCTAGAATAATTATATGAAGACAAATGGAAATGCCAATATGTTTAACCTTTGTCAATGTGACAATCCATGAAGGTCACAAATTATATTTGTTAATGGAATTAACTAAGGAAAAAAATCACCTTCAGTGCAGATGTTTACAGAATATTCAAATTTCTAGATGATATAAACCAAGAATTCAAAGGTTGTTCATATCCTGTGGTGTAATATTCATTGCGTTAGTGTTTATATAACAGTAATATGTTAAACTAGTAGTAATTTGATATTATTCTTGACAATAGGTTTTTGGTTTTAGAGCTATTGGAAAATTGATTTAGATGAGTTGAGAAACTTTGTTAGAGGAAAGAAATGAGATAATGATTATTTCCTATTTTTTGGTTTCAAAGCTATCAAGAAGTGTTTAGAATGGCCCTATGAGAATATATACTGGTAAGAAAATTGTAAAGAATGACAAAGAAAAATAAAAATAAGAAGGGTTATATACTTGAAAACCTTAACACATCATATCCATATAGCATATCCAGTAAGAGTACTGTAAAAACAAGTAGATAGAGTGAAAAAATAAGATTGAAAAGAATATTCAGAGTTAAAGGAAAATGTTTGCCTTGGTTAGGTATATGAAATATAAGAGTAGGGAGATTCAATAAGTACTGGGAAATAAAGAAACACTTCAATGTCTTCCTGCACATGATGTGGGAAACCCTGCATGATACAACTCTGAATAGCAGAGAAAACAAAATATAGTTCTTAGGAGATGTCAGCAAAGCAGGCTTTTCCTAGGTAAAGATGCATCTGAGTTACAGTCAACAATAAAAGACTAAAAATGATTTAAATATTTTAAGTATCAGTTAGTGAGGAAAATAGATAGTAATGGAGAAGCAAAGAAAATCCAATGTGTATACTGTAGATCACCTTAAAGGAAAGAACCACAAAATACTAGGAAAACTACTTAATGATATAAGTGAAGAAAATTACTGCAATACAGTGGAAAATATGAATCAACACACTAGAAATACGTAAGGAAAAGGATAGAAAAATACACTAGAGGAAAAGTTACTAGGTTTCAAATATAAATTAAGAATTTGTTGAGCATTAAGACCAAAAGTTTTAGCCATTTTTGGAAGAATTATTTCAGAGTTCTCCATAGTAAATTTGGATTGTAGATATCAGTTCAGAAATGTTTATAATGTTAGCAACAGAAAGAAAACTGTCTCAATATTATCTACCCACCACTGCTGTTGAAATAAGAAAGCAACATAAATTCATTTTTAAATGTTGGATGTCAAATTTTCATGTCTCTACTTTGGATAAACTCTTAGATTGTACATTTACTAATTCAAGAGTTATGTCTTTTTTTGTTTTTGTTTTTGTTTTTGTTTTTGTTTTTGTTTTTGTTTTTGTTTTTCAAGACAGGGTTTCTCTGTGTAGCTTTGCGCCTTTCCTGGGACTCACTTGGTAGCCCAGGCTGACCTCAAACTCAGAGATCCGCCTGGCTCTGCCTCCCGAGTGCTGGGATTAAAGGCGTGCGCCACCACCGCCCGGCAAGAGTTATGTCTTCACTATAATAAAATCACTGGGGGCCAGCAAGATGGTTCAGCAGGGTAAAGGTAATTGCTGTAGGTTGCCCATGCCCAGTGGATGACCCCATATCCAAGCAAGCACCTACCGAAACCCCATACACATACATGCAATTAAAAACAATTAAATGTTAAAAGAGGTAAACTCATGAAAATAATGAAGTATTTTATGTTAAAACATATGTGTAATTTAACATGTGAAAGTATTAATAGTGGATAAAGAGGAAAAATCTTATTCTTTTCATAGATAAACAGATATAGTTATTCATTCTTGACTAAATAGGTCTTATAATTATGAAATGTTGCATAATTTGCAATATTGAGAGGTGCAGAACAGTTTAAACTGGGGTGCTCATGAATATATTAAGCTATGGATCAGATTACAATCATTAAAGTAATATCAATTGTTTCATGTGGCTTGAGATAAATGGCTCTGTAAACATTAGTTGATAATTTTTTGTTTTGTTTTGTTTTTTGTTTTTCGAGACAGGGTTTTTCTGTGTAGCTTTGCGCCTTTCCTAGGACTCACTTGGTGGCCCAGGCTGGCCTCGAACTCACAGAGATCCGCCTGCCTCTGCCTCCTGAGTGCTGGGATTAAAGGCATGCGCCACCACCGCCCGGCAGTTGATAATATTTTATAGGTCTGCATTTAAATAAAAAAGTAGATTGGAGGTGAAAATTAGATGTTAAGTGTTCTCATACCCATATTAGATGATAGAAAAATCTATTTGGGGGTATGATGATATTACTGGTAATGAAAAGCAGTAGCAATGTGCTCTATTAGTCAGGGTTCTCTAAAGGGACAGAACTGATAGAAATATATATATATATATATATGTATATATATATACACACATATATACATACATACATATATATACACATATATTCAAAGCATATATAGGGATATACAGATATATTACTATACATGTATATTATATGTACTATATATGTATATTCCTATATGTGTTATATATAATGTATATATATTACACAAACACACACACACACACACACACACACACGTATTAGATTATCTGGTTGTCTCACACTAGAGAAGCCATGAATCTGGCTCAGCACAAGGGCTGGATGTCTCAGCAGTCCCAATTTGGCATCTAAAGACTTAGGGATTTCTAGAGCTGCTGGTTTTCAGTCCACATTGGAAGACTGAAAAAGTAGAAGTTGGTGCAAGTATGGGTCAAAGAATGCTGCAGCAACAGACAAAGCCAGCAAGCGCCTAGGCAAGCAGGCCAAAAGCAAAGTTTCTATCTTCATGTTTGGTCTTAGCTGCCACCAGAAGGTGCAGTCCACATTTAGTGTAGGTCTTCCTCTTCAAATATTCTGACTAAACAAAATCCCTCAAAGGAGTGCCCAGAGGCTAGTGTTTTAGCTGATTCCAGGTGTAGTCAAGTTGACAGCCAAGATTAGCTACCTCATGAGAGAATATCAGCATTTCATGAAATGTGGTGACAGAGTAAAACACAATTCTAACTTGATAGTTATTAAATGTAACAAATAGCCCAATTTTATACTTAATAATGGCTCATAGTTAACTAAATTTATTTAAAATGACATCGTGAGTAAAAGGTTTGTTCCAACAGAACCTTTCTTAATTTGACTGTTTTCCTTGGTATCTATTCAAGGTGACATTTTAGACATAGACAATGACTCTCTGTGTAGTCTCAAGAAGCTACATGGGTGGTCAGATGAATTTAAGGAAACTCAATTCTAAGAAAAAAGTGTTAGACAAAATTACACAGCTTTCATTCTTTAAAAACCACTCTAATAGACTCATCTGTTCTGCCTATCCTATTAACTTATCATCATATTGTGACCCTATAAAATGTGCAAACGCCGGGCCACAAGGAAAGCATCTCTCCAGGGGACTTTCAGCTCCATCAAGAGGCTAGTTCAACTGTGAGCCAGCTAAGTGTGCACCCACACCTACTTTCTTTTCATCTTGAACTTAGTACACATAACAAAACAGAAGTTACATGTGCCCTAACTTAGGGGGTTACATTGATAAAGTTGTAAAAATTTGCTGACAAGTAAATTGAAGTTATATTAGTATCTCTTTTCTCCATGAAAAAACTTTGTGTAAAGTTTTGGTCTTTATAAACCTCAACTTCCTCATCTGAAAAGTAAGGCCTACCTGCCTTTGCATTCTAGACTGTCAAGACACGTACTTGAATAATTATATTAACCAATTCCTTTCAAAGAGGACTCTTGCTGGGCATGGTGGTGCATGCCTTCAATCCCAGCGCTTGAGAGACAGAGGCAGGCAAATCTCTATGAGTTTGAAACTCGTCTTCTGATCTATGCAGCAAGTTCCAGGCTGGCCAAGGCTACATAATGAAACCTTGTCTCAAAAACCAGGGGAGGGGAAAAGCAGATTCTATATGCATACATACATATTTACATTCTTCTTCAGATATGTATACATATATCAATCCATCTGTCAATCTATTCATCTATTACCTATCTATCTTCTATCTACCTATATATCTATCATCTATCTATCTATCTATCTATCTATCTATCTATCTATCTATCTTTCTATCCATCCATCCATCACCTATCTGTTCTAACTCTCAAGAGTGCTATGACCGGTACAATGAATTAAAGAAAATGAAATCTTAATTCATAATGCAATGACATAGGCTAGGCCATTCAAGCAGGCTTGTTTTTGGCATTCCTGTAGTCTATAGCTCTCTTCCTTCAATTCTTATGTCTTTCAGGTCTTTGTTCAAATGTATGAACAGCCTACTTACAGGTGTGACCCATCAACCACCCCATTACTCCTCCCTGGTTTGGGGGGTTTTATTTTTTGTAGTTACACTTATCACACTCTGACACGTTATTTCCGTACTATCGTTTCCATGTCTTGTTTGACCAGAACTGAAGTTCCATGAATAATTGGTGTCTGTTATATGCTTTTCAAGTTGAGCTCCAAGGTCAAGAGTGAGAATCTAAGACCAAACTCTGACTTTTCTGAGCAAAATCTCTCACGGGTTTGAGACTGCCCAGTAGAACTTCATGCAACAATGAAAATTGCTGTCGTTTGAATTTTTTCAGGACAGCCTCCAACTTCACATAGTTATCAAGCTCATGAACTCTGACCAGAGCAGCCAAGGAACTAAATTTTGATGTCTTGAAGGACTTTTATTTAAATTTCAAATTACCTATGGCTAGAACAGAGCTCACTGGCAGCACAGGTCTTTGTGATAAACCCCAGGTTTTTTTGGCTATTCAGTGCCTGTCTTCCTCAGCATCATTTCCCTTTGCCCACAACTCCCACATCGAAAGAAAACGAAGAATGCAATGTGTTACAAACTTGCTTATGTGTTCCTCATAGTGTTCTGTCCTCCAAGATGGCCTCCATCAACTGGCCATATCCTCATTATTAACAATTGCATTCAGTTGTCATTCTCCACAGAAGCCACCTAGCTGGGCCAGCCAGCCTTCCTTGCTGCTTTCAGGGTGGGACCACACAGATCTTGGATTGTACTTTTAGGATGGGCTATCTTTATCTGACATGGCTCTAGCTCTCCTTCAAGTTGACTTGCTTAAGGTCAAGTCCCATTTGTATCTCTGTACTTTGAATTCACAGTTCAGTGTGTGGCTCAAAGTTAGTTCCCAATAAATCCTTGTTGCATAAATGAAGGATTGAGTTGTACCAAATGCCATCTTAGACAGGCCCACCTGAGCAGCGTGCCAATTCCCACAGCCTTTCTTTGTCTTTTTCCTCTTGCTGCCTGAAACACCAAAACAGAAGCGGGTGGTTCCATTGCCAACAGGGTGATATTGAATGTCATAGCTGACTTCTCTTTGCTTCCTCTCCAGAAAGCAGGTGACCTCTGCTGGGAAAGAAGCCAGCTCTGTGCTAAGGAGCTTTACACTTGTCCGGCTCTTCTTAGATGTCGCTCAGAAGGCAGCTTTTGAAGCAGTTTCCTCTCGCTCCTTAAGTTCTTGTTTGGGAGAAGGCAAATGGCATAGTGACTTCAGCAGAATCTCTCTACGAGGCCGAACTTCTCAGAAAATTTAGCCATCTGTGTCCAGGGGCCATTCTGAGTGTGGCATGTCTCAGAACATTGAGAAGAAAATAAATATATGGGCCTTAAATGAGCTATCTGTGATTCTTCAAACTATACAGCACAGTTAAATGCATAACGTAAGAATTTCTACAGCTAATTCCTGTTTCTTTTTATACTGGGCAATCACTGTACAGTTTAGATGCACCAAAAATTAAAACTGTAGTGTAATCAATCAAAGAGTTAAAACAAAAAGGAGGGAGTAGGTCTAAGGAGAGGTAGGTAATAGGAAAAGGCAATAAATCTCTGGCCCATGGGATTTGGTCAACAAGCGGCATGGGCAAATCCAGCAACTGCCAGCTGTGGAATGTGTCAGCATAATATCACAGTAACTGTTACCTGCTAGGTTGTCAGAATTCTAAGAAATGGGAAGATCAAAATGTTGCAACTGGGAGGTATTCCAAATGCTTTTCAATGTGTATCTGTTGAAACAAGGAGGCTATTAAAACGCCCTTTAAAAAGTCCCATTAAAATAACAATCCAATAAAAGGAGTGCATAATCGGAGAACTCTGAGGCCAACAGCAAGTGAGTGAGTGCCAGCGAGGCTCGCTGACATCCGCAGAGGCCTTTTCACGTCTGTATTCCTCTTTGTATGCTGAGCAAAGAGCCTTCAGGTTTGCTCTGCCAGTGAGAAATAGTCACTATTAGATCACAAAACTACAGCACATGCACACATCTGCATGCATATATGCAAGTGTTTGGCACCAGCTGAGCTTTGCAGGAAATGGAGGTTAGCCAGAGATAGCCACAGATTATAAAGAAAGGGGAGATTTTGATTCACTTACCCATTGGATATCAATATCGTGTCCCAGAAACCAATACAATCAATTCAAGTTCTAGCAGGGCTATTACATACGTTGAAAAATAAGCATAAACTTAAAAAAAAAAAAAGAGTCTAACTGTGTGGCCCAGGATTGCCTTGAACTCATGGCTGCCTAGGCCCTGCTTCCCCTATTGTGGAGTATGGATGTGTGCCATGATGCCTGGCTTTCACAAACTTCTGACTATCAAATTATTTAATGAATTAGTGGTATAACGTGAGCAGTGGAGGGGAAAATGGGACTTTGAGGGGCTGCAGAGATAACTTTCTAGGTAAAATGCTTGCCATACAAACATAAGGACCTGCATTCTGTCCCCACATCTACATAAAAAGCTAGGAGTGGTGGTGTGTGCTTGTGATCCCAACACTGGGGAGGTGGAAACAGGCAGGTCTCTAGAAATTTCTGGCCAGCCTGGCCTGATGGGAGCTCTAGGTCCAATAAGAGACTATAGAAAAAAAACAAGGTAGATAGATCCTTAAAAATGACACCTAAGGTTGACCTCTGACCTTTATACACACACACACACACACACACACACACACACACACACACCTGTGTGAACAACACATGCACACACAATGCATATATATGTACACAAACGACTACAAATGCATACATACACAAAGATGATTTTTGAATATTTAAAAATTCTTAGCCAACTTTTACTTAATCCCATTATCCAGTCCTCTCCTGAATTCAGTCATCTGGTGTGAGTTGAAATCTTCAGTACCTTCTAGAGGGATTAGATTTGTGCTTAATCTTTTAGATTTGTCTCTCCCCTGCATCTCACTGGGTTGGGCAGTAGGAGACATCTTCAACTTCCTCCCCACTGTATTTTAAAAAGTTTCCTCTCCCATCTGAACATCTCCCATGCAAGAGCACTGTTACTAATTCTTACCTGATGTCTTACTACACACGTGCAGCTTGCCCGTCTAATCATCCATTCATTTCCCACAAGCCCCTTTCACAAACTACTTGTTAAGGACCAGGCTGTGTTAAATGCAGAAGACATGACAGGAAAAGGCAAGGCAGACTTGAAATGTGCCCAGTTCCTCCCCAAACACTGCCAATGGTTCTCCATCTTCACAGGAATGCTTCCTGTCTCAGCCCTTCAGGAAGCACGGAGGTCCGACAGACCTGTGGCAGCTGCTGCCTCCCACTGCTTCCGCCCGAACCCTCCACCGTTAGCTGAGTCCCATCACCGTCATCCCCACACCCACGTCTTTCCCAACTTCATGCCCATTTCCACTGACTTCAACCCAATTTATCATTCCCTCTTTCTCCTCCAAGTCCTTTCTGTGATATACTGGTCCATATTTAATCTCACTCTTTATTGAAGGGATTTACTTCACTGACTAAAAGGAATCTCAAATTGAATGTCAGCCACACTTACAACAACACATGATCAGTGATTTTCCTTCAAAATAAATCGTGCTATTCTCCCTGCAGGCGCTTAGGACAGATTTGGGATAGCCTTTTTGAGTTTTTCTTTTCCAGCAGTCAATCCAATCAACTTTCCCTCCAAAGTATAGTTCAAGTGTGACCTTTCCCTCTTTATCTCCATTCTTTCCTCAGAAAATGCACCATGCTCTCACCTGTTTGGGGTCCCAAGTGTCTTCAGAAACGCTCTGTGCCCACTCTACTCAGGAGCTGTGAACCAGCGGATCTGTCTTTACAGCAGCTGAGAGAGCCTCTTATCCTGGCTTGCCGCCCTTCGTGTCTCCATACAGCACTTTGAACAAAGCCTGCCCCTTCCTCCTCTGCTGTCTGTTCAAGTGACTCATGGCCATGAAGATTAAGGTTTTCAGTCAGCAAAGCTCAGGGTGAATTTATCCTCTGATTTTTGAAGTAGGACTGCCCAATTTTGCAAGTACAAAGTCAATGCCTAGATAAAACAAACAAAAAAAGTAAACTTTTTTGTGGGGCAGGGGACAGACGGGGTACCAAGGCTTGAATGTGGGGCTTTCTGCATGCCGGACAAGAGCTCCATTGCCGAGTTTCATCCCCAGCCCAAGAACATACACTTGGAATATGTGTCCATGAAGTATTTTATGTATGCATACACTAAAAAATGCTTAAACATCTTCAAAATTCAAATTTAAATTCGGCCGGGTGTCATACGTCTGTCTGGTGACCTTGTTTTGAAGGTTTCCACAAAATTGCCAGATTTCTGCTGTAAGTTACTTGTTTGACCATGATGATGACGTCAGTATCCTCAGAGCTAGCATTTCCGAGCAGGCTGCTGGAGTGCAATTGAGAAAGTGTTGCTTTATGGGAAGACAGTACCCAGGTTGTAGCAAGGAATCGTTATTACTTCTAGCATTCTAGACTCAGAATCAGGCCTGATGAAACTAACACACAGAGGACATGTGACTCCTTTGATAACATGGGCCATTCCTGAGTGCTCTCTTCTCGAGTTGTCTGGTGGTGACCCTTGAGTCTTTATTGACTCCAGTTTGGGACTTGCCTATCAGCGAAGCAGGAAACCAGAGTGAACAATATTATAGGACAGATTCTTATTAAGATTTATTTTATTTTTAAAGTCTTGTGTATGGGGATGTGTAGGTGCCAGTGGAGGGCAGAAGATTCAGGTCCCAGATCTCCTAAAGATGGAGATGTAGGAGTTTGTGAGCCACCCAACTCGGTTGCCCAGGAAAGAACTCATGTCCTCAGCAAGAGCAGTGTTGAGCTGTCTCTCAGCCCAGGATGGCTTCTTTTGAGTGACAGTTGGTCCTGAACTTTATTCTGTCCTGTCAATTCTGGCGTTTGTGCTTTAATAATTTCTATGTTGGTTGTGGCTTTCGATAAATTAAAAATAAACTGAAAATTTCTTTTTTTTCTTTTTTCTTTCTTTCTTTTTTTTTTTTTTTTTTTTTTTTGGTTTTTCGAGACAGGGTTTCTGTGTAGCTTTGTGCCTTTCCTGGAACTCACTTGGTAGCCCAGGCTGGCCTCGAACTCACAGAGATCCACCTGGCTCTGCCTTCCGAGTGCTGGGATTAAAGGCATGCACCACCACCACCCGGCCATGAACTGAAAATTTCAAGATTGTCCCCATATGTAAAAACTTTGTGGACGCAAATGTTCTAGGGATGTGTATTTTTATAATCTTATGCCACATAAAGTTAGATTTAAGAAATACTTGAATCCTTTAAAATTCCCTTTGAGAGAGAGTGACTCCAGGAGAGTGCAGGCAGCTCTCTTCCAATCAGCTAGCTACCACCCACTGGCATGTTCTGAGTCTTGCCTGAACTACACAGCTAAGCCATTCAGTTACAGCAACCGGAGAATAGTCAGGAGAAAGGCACATGCCTTCCCTGCATTGCACTGTGAGCACTGTGCCTGACCCTGGGGATGAAGAGACACTAGACACTGCCTTCGGAACATCAACTGATTGCTGTCACCATTAAAGAGTAGAGCCTTGGGAGAAGTGTAGCTGTCAATGGGGATGACAGCTCAGAGCAAGGGGAGAGGGTGTCTCAGCTCAGCCTGGGACTCTGGTTCCTTCCAACCCAGGACACTGCTGAGGGTCCCTCTGAAGGGGCAGAAGGGTAACTGAGGCTGGGGACAACATTGTATGCAATGATCCAAATACTGAGACAGTTGTCTTTATTGTGGGAACTTCATAGGAGCAAGAGGAGATGGATGGTTCCACTGCCAAAGTTCTAGATGAAAACACAGCCCTAAAATTCTACTGCACTAGAGCTGTTCACTGTTTGATTGAGGATTATTTTGCTTGCTGACTTGGATTGAGTACATCAGAGGTACTTCACTACTATAAATTATAAACACCCCTTAGAAATATATCTCCCTTAGGTGTTTAATATTATAAAATCCATTCTGCTTTCTTAATTACCTTTTCTCCACTTCTTTGCCACATTAAAATTTGCAGACATGTCAACATTTATGATTATCTAGCTCATCTTCACATGAAGTTCAGTCTCATGTAAAGGTATTCATTAATTTTTTAAAATTCACATACTATGTATTCAGTTACAAAGTATTCTTCCAAGATGATATTATGAGAATCATAATTTTGGTTTAGCTATAAGAAATAGTGGGTGTTACAGGAAACACAAAAAGCAGCAACTTAGCCATGTGACTTAGATGTTTGAGAGACTGCTTCCACTATAATTAATTCAAAGATAACCCCTGGTCCACCTTCCCTCGTACTGTAGGAAGAACTCTGGAATAGGTCTCAAAATGTGTGTAGCTCGGTGAAAAAAATCACTCGCCAAACACTGTTTGAGGCTCCGATTAATAAAAAAAAAAAAAAAAAAAAAAAAAAAAAAAAAAAATGTTTTCTTATTAGTAACAATGCAATAGGAAGCTAGTCAACTGTTCTGAGTGTTTCCTCACCTGTTAAAAGGATAATTTCAGGTTAACTATTTCAATGACTGAGTGAATTTGCAAACATGCATTGCAGTTATATAGCATGAGCAGTCTGGACAGCAGTGATCCGGGGAAATGAAAATACCAAGGGAGCTTGAAGAGAAAAGCAGCTATGAAAAATTTCACTATGCTTCTGGTGAATCAACATGTGTGTGTTCCATTTCTCCATTGTTACAAAAGAAATGATCACAAATTTAGCTGACACAAGAATAAGAATGAGCTGTGTGGGGGCTAAAGAGATGACTCAATGGTAAAGAACACTCGTTACCCTGGCAGAGGACTTGGGTGCTGTTCCCAAACATGCCCACAGTGGCTTACAACCAGCTGTAACTACTATTCCAGGGATCAACGCCCTGTTCTGACCTCCACAGGCACACAAATGGCACACATATATGCTCGCAAAACCTTCATATACATTAGATAAAATTAACAAATCTTTTTAACAAATTTTAAAAAATTAAGAACAGACTATTATAGTTTTTACAAGTCAAGTCTGAGTACAGGTGTGCATGGACTCCTGCTCAGAGTCTCATGAGGCTAAAGTTGGTCTATTGGCAAAAACTGTGATGTTATCTGAGGCTTGGGTCTCTGTCTGTGCTCATCCAGGTTGGAGGGAGATCCTCAATGTTGTAGGACCACAGGCATCTAAGCCTACACTTTCAGGTCTTCAGAGCTCCCCACTTTCCTGTGGAAAGGGACCTTTCCACAGCATAGAAGTTGGTTTTTCAAGGCTGGAAGAAGTTTTCTTGTTTCAGGAAGCACCCCATCTTATTCCAGGACTCACCTGATTACACAGGGTATATAGGATCTCCCTTTTGATGAACTGGAAGTCAATTGGTTTGACTTAATTATATTTGCAGTTTTTTTTTCCACCTTTACTATACAAAAGGGTCCAATTAAGGAACAACACCCACTATATTCACAGTCTAATTCTAACTAAGGAAAGGAGAATACATAGTGTGTATGTACCAGGAGGTGGAATCTCAATATCAATATCTTGCCAGTTGCATCAAGAGTAGGTGCAAAATCCCAAAGAAAATGAGTTCTAACAGGAGATGGGTATGGCCTTTTAAACTCCTGAGAGAGAAAAATTAACTTCCCTTCTCAAAGTAGCTGAAATAACTAGAGAAGATCATTTTTCACTTGAGTAAAGGGAAATATATGGGAAAGGGAAGCCCTGAGACAATAAAATGACTCTAAGATGAGATCTTTTATCTCTTACATTAGTGAGCTTCAGTGGCCAACTATCCTACAAAAGGAAATTGCTCTAGCTAGACTAAGAGAGATCTAGACTCCCTCAACCTTTTAAGCCTTGTTGTTACTAACATTGTGTACTCTATATCTGTTATCATTTTTAATACTTTTCATGAGCAAGAAATTTAATTCAGGGCTTCAGAAAACATATCTACTTACATTTTAAACAAATCAAAAGAATGTAAGACAAATTTGTGTTTTTCCAAAGAAAGGGCCTTGCTTCATGAGAGGCACCAAGACACATTAGTCTGTTGACTAACCACCATCTCCATGTTGGCAAACCAATTTGTCATAAAAATAGTAATGAATATATATATTTTTTCCAGAGGAATTCAAGTTGTACTTCCCTCTCCTTTGTATCCATCCTTCTGTGGTTTCTCTACCTCTTTCATTTGTCTGCAGAGTCAAGGGCAGGAAAGCTGAGAAAGGACAGGAGAGCAGCCTGAGATTTCACAAACTCGAAGTAAACGACACAGCTCCTTTCTCTGGAGAGCTGTACCGAAAACTAGTAGCTCCACAGAAAAACAGTAGCTGCCTTGCATCTTGGGTGGCTTTGCCTGGACGATACATCACATTTATTATGGTGGGTGTCGTAGTTCATTAACTTGCCTATCTTATTATATTTGGTTACAATGGGACGCTACTCAAAAACAACATGTCTGAAATTGAAGACAGATGGCCAAGCAAAGGGCTAAAGAGTTTCTTATGATCATTCACTGTCTCCTTTTTTATTGTGCCTCTCTCCATTTATTGGCATGCCATGTAAGGACATTTACACTGTTTTAAAACAAAACAAACAAACAAAAAAAACATAGTGTCATTTCTTTGGAAAGTGTGCAACCAGTCAATAATTGGGACAGGACAAGTTGATATTCTCTTAATAACTTCAGCCAATGGCAATGTGATTATTTCTGCATTTGCATAGGTTTATGACTCTAGAATGATAAATGGAATCATGCTGCTTTTGATTTATCTCTGCAAGGAGTTTGTGTGGCTCGACCCTCTGACTCCTGCTGCGGAGACTCCTGTAATGATTCCTCATGAGTGGTGAATGGAGTGAGAGTTTCAGGAAGTCAAAGTAAAAGTACATTGTGACTCTAAACACTGGGGCAGTGGTGGCTTTGATCTGGCAGCCTGGCTTATAAAGGGCAGCAGATCTGTTTCTTCTTAGACTTGCTCATCTCGTAGCCTTGGAACTCAGTGTAAAGGCAGACATTAACCTTTGGTGGGTTTTCCTTCTTCCAAATAGATGCACAGATACATCTACACACTGTGCCCCATGGAAGAGGATATCCTTTAAAAACTTGTTAATTATTATTCCTTTATATGGCAGTAAAGTGCATGTGAAATTTACTATCCTAACCTTGTTTAAGTATACAAGTATACTTTCACACACTTTAAAATTTGTTTCCAGAATTTTTAGTCAGCACCAGGATTTCATCATTAATTTCTTGGACTGGCATGCAGAGCTATAAATCCAATTTTTGGCTAAATTACTGGTATGGTAACATCAAAGAGACAAACTGATTTGAAATCACGAAAGAGAGGAGAAAATAGCATTCAGAGGCATTTTGTAAAACCTGCTATTTTCTACACAATTTTGTACTGGCTTTTGTTTACAGGAAAGGCAATTATTGGGGTCCACTGATACATAATTATATTCATTTATCATTTTATATTCTAAACAATAAAGTGGCACTGGAAGTTATAACAAGAGCTTCCTGATCATGTCAGAATTATATTTAGGTGTGCTGTCACCAGACAGGGACAGACACACAGAAAGGACAAGCAGCTTTTCTTTCCGTTTACATTTCAATTCCCAAAGATAATTGTTTAGTCAAGATGCTTAGCTGTGATTGGGAGCCACTCAGGACTGCTCAGGGCTGCTAATGAAAGACTGTTTAGGTTTTACAAGTTTGTTTGAGCCCGAACATCTCCACCCCTAAAAATCTAAGCTATACTTAGGGTTGGCTCCAGTATTCATGGTCTTGAAGTGGTTTTTGAATAAGTGGTTGCCTTTAGAATTTGCATAAATATAAACACAATTGAAAAACTAGTTAATTTCAATGGCAGATACTTGCTCTATACATCAATGAAGAAAAATTCTGCATTTTCTGATCCAGGGGTTTAAGTATACCACTTTCAGGGGGATGTTGTGTGACTTCTAGAATATCTCAAGTGTATGGTGAATATAGATTTTAAACTTCTTAATGTAGCTTTAAATTTTTATATCAACATTTAACTGATTATGTTTGCATAACAATTGTTGGTGAAATTTAGCATGTCATGTCTGGAGATGGCTAGGTCTAAGGAATGCAGCAATGATGAATATTATAAGCCTATAAATATATATGTACATGACTTATTTATAAGATATAAAACTATATTGTGTTAAACTTGTCATATTTGATTAGCAGTGCATAATAAATTTCTCTTTGTATCAACAAGTATTCAGTAGTTAGGGATTGAATATTTATTATTTAATCATGAATAGAGCCATATTGAAGAGAAATATTAAAATATTTTTTGCCACTTCTTACTAAATGGGCATTGAAGGTGTCTTCTCTTGCTAATTTTTCCCCAGTATAAACAAGTGGAAAGCAGATGACTGATTTCTTGAAGGAAACCTCAAAGGCTGTGAGATAGTAACCACAGGTTAGAGGAAGATTGTGTCCATGGATCATAGTTAAGTATGAAGCTAGGGGAGGGAACCAAAGGGAGCTCTGTGGGAGGCATGGAATACATGCATGCTCTGTTCCTGTGCAGTAGCAATTTGTAGGTTCACCATCACACTTCAGTAGGTCTCAAGGACCACCCTGCAGTGTTGCTGACCTGTCACTGGGGTCAGTGCCTGCTAACATGTGGCCTTCACACAGCCACCTCCTCATTACTATATGTGTACATAGTCTCCATAGCATGGCTTGAAAATTTCATTGAAACTGAACTTTAAAGATTTGATGTTATTAGCTAGCAGAGTATTTATATATTGATATGCATACATAATTATGAAAGTTATATAAAATATTTTAAATGATAAAAGACTGCACACATGGCTGGTGCCTTCTGCAATTCCCCTTAGGAGTTAAGTGTTCTTTGCAGTGGTATGATTTTTCTTTTCTATTTTTTGAATTAATTTAATTGTTACAGTCATTCACTTGTTTTAAACTGAAGCATATTCATCAACCTCATTCTACTGTAAATAATCCAGGTAATTGCTTAATCTGCAAAGTTCGTTGGAGTTGGGGAAGTGATACTTGCCAGTCTGAAATATAATTTAGAAGCCAAGTCATGGAGAAGGACAGTGCCTGTGCTAGGGAAGATGTGGGTACCCGTCACTGATTAGTCATGAGTGGCAGGAAAATGGATTTTTCTTTGCTCATCTCTGTGAAATGAAAAACATTACAGTGTTTCTGTGGTCAAAGATGACAGAGAAACATAGAAAACAGACACTGGATAGCTGTTAGGTGTTCACATTATCTGAGGTGCCTCTTGTATTTTACATTGAATGTTTCCCAATGTGTAGAGTGCTGCTCAGATGTAGTATACGTACACTGTGAATACTGTAGAATCAGGAAGGCGTGGATAAATCCAGGACAGGAAGTGAGCAAGCACAATGTAGAATAGCAGTCAGGACTAACTATCCAGTGTTGAGGGAAAAAGAGTGAGCAGGGCCCTGTCAAACCCTAGAGAGAGCTGACTGACTTGGACTCCACCCTCACACTTGACATTTCTCTGAACTCCTTCCATTCTGTCTCAGATGGAAGGGCATTAAGTAACTGTCAGGAGGGTCTAGATATATGGCAGGGTGGGGGGACTCTTGAGCAGCAGTCAGATGAGTATGTAGAATCCAGTGACAACTTTGTGAAGACAAAGGCTGCCTGTGAGTGTTTAAATGTAGCCTAAAATCCTGGAGAGGGGCTGGAGCGATGGCTCAGCCATTAAAGGCTAGGCTCACAATCAAAGGTCGTGGAGAGGATGGGGTAAGAAACTGGTATCAAAGGAACATATGGCTGAGAGGACAGTAGGAATTCAGATGAAACACCAACATGCCAGAACACATCAGAGGAATACCCCAAGGGGGACAGAGATTAATGGGGGACATAAGAGGAAGCTAAGGTTATCAGCAACTGTGAAGAGGTGGGGTCGAGGGAGTGCAAGGGTCCTGCTCCCGGCTGGTTGAATGAAGCATGGGAGAATTAGAATTGTCATCAAATTTGGGAGTGATGAAAAAGAAAATTTAGGCTTGCAAGAAACTTGAAAGTGTTGACAAATCAATGTGATTGTTTTTAGGAAAATAAAAATGCCTAAGAGGTGTTCTCTAAAATAACTATGGGGCAGCACCTGACTCCTACTTCACGGGTTCATTGTTTAGTGTGGTGAGTAGGAGAGAATAAGGATTTTTTTTTTTTTTGAGTATGCGTGAATGTAAGAGAATCAAGATTGTGAGACAGAAAACAATTCAAAGAAATCCTTTTGGAGACAGCTGATAATGCAGGAAGGACTGCCAGGTAGCAGACTTGATCCTGCATGATTGTAGTGCTATAATCAACCCCACTCATTCTCCAACCCCCATTCAGCAATGTTTTACTAGATTCCATTTGATATGCTAGGTACTGTACGGCATGCTAGGAAAACAGTATCAATCGCAAAATACGGTGTTGGTCTATCAGAAAGACACAACTATCCATTAATGAATGACAAGAAGTATTTCCTGTGTGATTACAGTGCATTGACAGCATGCTGGAGCCCCAAGAAAGTGTATGTCTCCCCTGGTTCAGGAGCCAGGGTGTTATCCAGGCTTGAGAGGAAGCCACATCAGACCTTAATGCTAGAAAGTCAGTGGTCCTCTGGCAGTCAGATGTGGCTGTGCTCAAGGAGCAACCTAAAATAAGTCAGATAAGGAGGTGCAGAGACCTTCCTCCTTAGGACATGTGGGCAGCAGGCAGTTCAGAGTGAGCAAGACAGGAAAGACAGAGCAGACTCTGTACCCGAGTCCCATTCACCAACCCCACATGCTATGATCACCACACCATCACCCCCTAAGACAATTTCACCAACGCTGACTTGTCTTCATAGTTTACAGTAAAGTCTTTCTCACACCTGTGGAGAACATACACTGACATGAAAGGCAGCATCTCTGAGAGGAAGTGACTCACACACTCACCGATCTGATCTTGGGATATGCACTTTGATGAATTCAATCACATGACAAGGCACAGGTGACAAAGACTAAGCCATGTCACCCCCTAGTACAGACTGTTTGCCCACCCAGACATGAGTTCTTATACATCCTACTCACCTTTCAATCCATTTAGCTTGAACCCTTATGTAGTTGGAATGTATAAGGCATCTGTTGAGTCAGTGAAGCAATAATCACAGAACTGAAGTTCTGGAAGGAAAGAGGGGAAACCCAGAAAATCACACCATAGAGATAATGAGAATAACAATGATGGTGATGATTGATATTCACAATGATAATAACACTATTAGGAAAATACTCACACAAATAATAAGTAATAGCTGTAACTTATAGAGTAGCGCAGAATATTTGTACATTGTGTGAAGATGTGTTGCTGTGATTGGTGTAATAAAGAGCTAAATGGTCAATAACTAGGCAGAAGGTATAGCTGGAACTTCTGGGCAGAGAGAGGAAGTAGGAGGAAGACTAGGTTCATGACAGAGATGCCAGGAGACACAGAAAAAGCAGGATGGATGGTACATGACAGAACACAGATTAATAGAAATGGGTTGATTTAAGTTAGAAGAACTAGTTAGGAACAAACCTAAACTAAGGCTGGGCTTTCATAATTAATAATTCTCTGTGTGGTTATTTGCAAGCTGGCAGACCAAAGAATCCATCTACATATGGCATCCAATATAGGGGCATGTGTTTCCACATAGGACCTGTGAAAGCTTTTTTTTTTTAAAGTTCTAAACACACAAACATGGAGCTAGACATGGCTTCCTAGTCCCATAGTCTCTCAGGCAGGTCAGAGCTCAGTGTATAGAGGTGCAGCTACTGGTTGCTGCCTGTGGGTTGGAGCCAGCCACCAGCACCATGTGCCAGTGCCATGTGCTAAGCTGAGCCATGTAGTGGCTGACTTGGAAGTTTCAGATTTGTCTCACACAGTCAGAGAATGCTGCAGATGCTTAGTAAAGCCAGATCCAGAGACAGAAAACCTCTAAAAAGGCACATTATGTTTAAAAACTGCATAGATGCTAAAGAAAGAAAAGAAAATGGGTATAGACAGTCATAGAAAAAAACTAAATAGTTTAAAAATAATGAAGTAAAGTCTTTAAAGAAAGAATAAAGTAATGTAAAAAAAAATAAGCTACAGAAAGATGGGAAATACACAGGGTGTCTGGATCCTGTAGAGTGTTTTGTTGACTTTGAATTTTTTAAATGCTAATGTACAAAAAAACGATAGCTGCTGAGAGACATTGGATTATGGAAACTGCTAAATTAAACCAACCTATATACTTTAAGAATGTCTTAATTTCGAAAAAGAAATCAAAAAAACATTGTGTTAGGCGAAAGGTTATGCCTTTGTTTTCACAGAAAACACAAAGTTATGGTTCTCTTCAAAATTAATGAAGATCAGATTTGATTGGGGGAGACTTCCTGAAAATCTTGGCTACAAACATGAAAAAAGAAACCAAGAAAGACTACATGACAGGTGATGTATACGCTGATCCTTCTACATGGGAACAGCTCTGAGACTGGATGAGACATGATTAATCTTGTTGGCTACAGAGTCCTCATGACTTATTATTACATGCCATCCTTTCATATGGTGTGCATAGAGGTTTGGTTATATAGTCCAAACAGACTTACAAAGTTAACAGATGTCTTTAACCTGCTCAAACATAGAACAAAAAATCATCTTTAGCTGATTTGTGCACACTACACATTCCATACTTGTGTTAACATAGATATGTATATTACCTTTAAAAGTTTTTATGTTTTCAGAAAGAAATAAAGAACCAAACACCAACAAACAGAGTAGCTCAGGTGATTCAGCCTTTCTGAATGCCTCTTGCAGTTTCCTCAAAATTCTGCATCCAAAACAACTTCAAAGCTGCTAGCTGAGATAGTCCAGCCTCACAGATTACTCCAGCCAAGACTTCAGATAAGCCCTGCATTTTCCCATTACACAGAGACTGGACAAAAACCAATACAGCTAGATCTCCCAGGAATTGACCATTATCCCAATTTTTTCAGAGTCCCCTGAAGATGCTGTCATGCCCCAGATAGCAAGAAGCAGTCTAGAAAACACAACACCCACATTCCCAAGAGGTTGGATGGGTGGTTTTTGGTCATTCCGTGGGTTATGGGTGTTTGTCATCATTTAGGTGGGTTGTTTGCAAGTTGTTATTGGTCGTGATCAGAAAAAAAGCTGAGCAAAGGAGATTAGATTCAGGGATCTCTTTCTTTATGAAGGGAAAAAGAAGGGATACAGAATAGAAGTGATGGGATAAAAGGGTGGATCATTGTGTTTACTTTTGAACAACCACTAGTTGTTCAAATATTAGTTGCTTATATATTTTATAGTGCTTAACTATTTTATATTGGTATGGACTTTTGTATATTGATACAAATTTAAAGTTATTTTTGTTGTGCTGTATATATGTTTCTACTTTTATTTAAGGTATTATACCTATGCATCTCATTTAAAAATGTAATGTAAAGTTTTAGTCCTTAAAAGCTATTTAGTATAATAAAAAGACGGGTTAGTAGTGAGTCATCTATAGCAATCAAACTTATACAGTCATGTTAGGTATGTTTTCAAAGTCAAACAGAGATATGTTTTAAATAGATAGATGGTCTTCAAATACTTCAAAGACCTACAAAATATGGCATTTAAATGTTTTTAATAACAACAGGCTTTTCATGGCAGTGAGACACTATGCTCCTGGCAGCAACCAATCTACTTCAGAGATGATAGGACTCAAAGAACCTCCATATGGAGTTACTTTCTCTGTGGCAAATGTTAGCCACTGGGCAAGAAACTGCCTTTTCCTCATCTGCTGACAGTATGCTGTCCAAACTGGACAAGCAGAACACAAAAGAAAGTGACTACCAAACGTTGTCAATACACGGTAGGACATTTCTTCAAAATTCCTGCTTCACAGAAAAGTCTGCCAGACATTCTAGGCCAAAGATGGATGCCCCAACATTACAGAGAAACCTTAGGTGACTGTCCAGGCAGCCAGTTGTCTCTGTCATTTCTATAGTTTTGGAAGTTGTTTGCTCTACACCTCCTGTTAACTCAGGAAATATTATATCCCTCTTGGGTCTTTGATGGGGTTGAAGACTGAATAGTTATAATTTTACAGTTTTCCTTGTTACCAAATTCAGAAAATAAACTTAGATAAGATATGTGAAGTTTATAAGGTTGAGAAACATAAAAGCTTAAGTTGTTTATCTAAGATGTTTTAAGGTCTTAAAAGATATTTTTAGGATGGCAATATGTTATGATAGAAAGTGGTTTAAGTATAAAACCTTGGACTCACCAAGATAAGATAGATAATAGAGCAATTTCTCCAAATGTGCCAAATACAAATGGAGTGGACACTATCAATGTAATTCTTACTTGATAATTGTTCTTATTATATATACTTTTACTGTATTAGAGTTAAAACATTTCCTTTTTATTTAAACAAGGGGAAATGTTGCAGAATATTTGTCCACTGTGTGAAGATGCTTTGTTGTGATTGGTGTAATAAAAACCTGAACGGCCAATAGCTAGACAGGAGGTATAGGGGGGACTTCCAGGCAGAGAGAAGAAGAAGTAGGAGGAGGAATCTAGGCACAAGAGAGAGATGCCAGGAGACACGAAAGAAGCGAGATGGGTGGTATGTGGCAGAACATAGATGAATAGAAATGGGTTAATTAAGTTATAAGAGCTAGTTAGGAACAAACCTAAGTTAAAGCCAAGCTTTCATAATTAATAAGTCTCTCTGTTATTATTTGTCGGCTGGTTGCCCAAAGGAAAATCCATCTATAAAGAGCACTTACTAATAGTATCAGATGCTCAGCACTGATTGTCAGCATTTTGGCCCAACCCTTGGGGACCCCCACAGAGTCCTGACATTATATTACATAAAGTTCCCTTTAAGAGAAAACCCCTCCCCTGTCTCTCTCTTCCTTCCTCTCTCCCTCTCTCTCCTTCTATGCGTCTGGGCGCTCACTTCTGCTTTTCTCTTTTCCCCTTTCTTTCTCTCTCTCTTCCTCCCCTTCCCTCTCCCCTTTCCCTTAATAATAAAACTTTCCACATGGATGCCGTGTCTGCATGGTGTTACTTTTCACCACGCCATGCTGCCACATCTGCATGGCATGGCTGTCTTTTCACTTTGGCTCAAACCCGCCAAGGCTGCCATGTGCCATTTTACAACACTGGTGACATATAATTTTATTTCATCCTTTCCAAAGTATAGTCAAGCAAAAAATATGTCTCCTTCACTCAGGAAGACCAGACAAGTTCAGAAAATTCCTTGGGAATACCTGGGCTGCAGGTGCGGAGGTGCCGTTAGATCTCAAGTCTGCAGACTGCTCTGCTCCACTCACTCCAACAGCTAACAGTGACATCATGGGGAGAAGAGGCTTCTTCCCAGGTCAGCAATTCTCTCCCACCAGCACTCCTACTGCCAATGAGATGCCAACATTGTTTGGTCTTAGTTCATAGTGCCATCACCGTAAGCTGCCACCTCAGCTGATTCTGTCTCCAGATGTCCCCATACCGCCCACACTTGCCTTGGGCCTGGGACACTCATTACCACTCCTTTACCTCTTAGCCACCAGCAAATATTGTTCCTTCCATATTCTGGATGAAAGACTGCAGTGGAGTTCATAGCTGAAAATTAGGGATGATTCAAGACAACAGTAAACCCTTAACATCATAGCTCTGAGATCCTCCATCTGTGTCTACCTTGGCTTCTCCCTTCCTACAGTCCCTCCCTTTTTTCCATTTCTCACTTAACAAGAGATGATTGTATTCTTTAAAACAGCAAACATACAGACAAAATGTGATAGGTTGATCCCTAGGGGTGTGGCCCAGGATATTCCCTGGTTAAGATGTATGATACACAGTATCCTTAATAGGACTCATTTTAACCTGTTCTTCCAAAGGCCTTGTAACGAGAAGCTACCTGCTGTCTAGGACAATCTCACGCAGCTGTCATGAACCACTGAGTGTGGATTACTGTGCAGGTCATCATCAAAACTGGGATATGCATAACAGAAAAAGGACTGTCACTTAAACTCATTCAATTATATGATTATTGAAGCAATAGATAATGTTTAGTAAGTAAAATCAGTAGATGGATAAAATATTCATATTTTAAAGACCAGTTCTCTGAAAATAAAAATGTCTCTGTAAATTAAAGAAACATTTAAAACTCTCATTAAATTAATTATCTGAATATCTGCAAAATCATGTACCCATGTAATTATTTGTACATTCATCAGTCTCTTAGCTCAAAAAATGTGTCCCCAGTATTTTTTGAAGAATCCATTATTTTAAGATGGTTCAAACATTTCAAGTTTTCATAAATTATCTGTAGTCCTGTAGAGCCTCCTTCAAAGTTATATGTTGAGTAAATTTGAAATTATTATCATCAATTTATCCTTCTCTGTCTACCAAGACGGATATAACTGAGAAATAGCACACACGTGCACGCATACATGCACACACAAACATTGGGAACCTTTGAAAAGCTTCAGCTGAAGAAAATTCTCAATTCAAGTTTTTACTGCACTAACGTATGTAAATATTTTAAAAGGTGCTGAATTTTTCCAGCATTCAGAGTGTATGTATCTCTCTGTGTGGCTACACACACATATACATGCATTTTATCTATTTACTTTTTTGCAAATATCTACCCAAGATAGAGCTATCAATAGTGAGCTTTCTCAGTCTCATTCCATTCTTGTTTCAAATGTAAACTAATCCCATTAAAAATAGTAAGTTGGTCAGATGATGCCTCCCACAATTCAAGGTATTTCAAAGTATAACTATGGGAATTTAAATAAAATTTCATACAAAAATTGAGCTCTCATGGCTTCTTTTAAGTTACTCTCTGCATTCCGTGAGGTGTATTTCAGTATCCTCTGGCTTGCCACGGTTTTTTCATTTATGTCAATGTCATGTTTTTATAGTGTGGTAAGCTTTTACAATTTTCTATTCATCAAATAATTGAATATTTTAATTGATTAAAAGTCTGTAACCAAAATTTAAAGAATTTCCTAAAAATGTTGCCTTCATGTAAGTATATTCAGATCATTCATTTGAAAAGTGGCTTCAACACTTTCTAGTGCTGATTGTTGATGAACTGCAAAGAGGAAGTACACATTTCCGTGAGAAGTCAGGGCTGGAGATGGCACAGTGGTAAAAGGCACTTGCCCAAGCCTGTTGACCTCACTCTGATACCCAGGGATCCATGCGGTGCTGAGGCGAGAGCCAACAAAAGTCTATATCTCAATTCATTAAGGGGTGCAATGGGAATGCAGACACACTAATACAAAGCAAGGTAGACTCGCTGCTGATCCACTGCTGATCCAGCTGCCATTCTCCTCAAGGCCAATGGGTCCTAGCTGCAAGCCGCTCTCCACCACCTGCCTGGGACTCGACCAACCAAGAAAGTGAACCACAACTCTCCCTCTGCTCTTAAGGAGTCACACATGCAACAGACAAAGCCACCCCCTAGGGTGTGTACCCCAAAGCCATTGGCTGAACGGAATGAACTCCCACAGTGCAAAGAGACTGCTGATTCCTGTAAGTTGTTCTATGACTGCACTGTGCTGTGGCACATGTGTGCCTGTACAAATACACATACCAACTGAGCAGGTTATATTTAGGAATATATATGTGTATGCATGTAACAAAATTGATGAAAAGAGGCCATACATTTGAAAGAAAATAGGGAGGGTTTTGTGGGAGAGTTTGGAGGGAGAAAAGGGAAAGAGGAATGTTGTAATTATTATATCAAAAATAAAATAATTTTTAAAATAAAATAATAAGGGGGCTGGAGTGATGGCTCAGTGGTTAAGGGCACTGTTCCTCTAGAGGACCGAGGTTCAGTTCCCAGCACCCACATGACAGCTCACAATAGTCTGTGACTCCAGTTTAAGGGAATCTAACACTTTCACACAGACATACATGAAGGCAGAGCATGATTGCACATTAAATAAAAATAGTAAATTAATTAATAGCAATATTTTTTCAGGATCAAAAATACATAAATGTAATTTTTAACACTTAAAATTATTTCCTTTGTTCAACATGGGCTTCATTATTATACCATTAAGCATTATTGCTCCATGAGTATGTAAATACCTACATATGTTAGAAACTGTAAGTTGTCTCTCTACTACAGAATGTCTACTACGTTTGGAGGGAATTATGAATTGTCTGTATGGAAGAATCAGTTCTAAGTATATTTATACTTTACAGTTTTTTTTTACATTCAAAAGAATATTGTCATTACCTATTGGAGATGTGGTAAACACTGAACCAACTGCCTTTCCAGCTGAAGCAGCTGCTGTAAAGTTGGTACCATTCAAATAATTGTAAAGATCTACCATTAATGAAGCCAACATAATTTTTTAAAGATTTGTTTTTATTTTATGTGTATGAGTGTTTGTCTGCGTTTATGTGTGTGCATTGCATAAGTGTAATGCCTGTGGAAGCCAGAAGAGGGCATGAGAGACCCTAGAACTGGAGTCACAAAACCATGATGAGCCACCATGTGGATGCTACAAATTGAACCCAGGTCCTCTGGAAGAGCATAAGCACTCTTAATTGCTGAGCCATCTCTCTAGACTTCATCATCAACATTTACTAGTGCATAGGAATAACATTCAAATGGAAAATGGATGAACTAGGTTTACAGTAATAGATATTTGAGTTGACAAAGTCAGATCAAAAGTATAAATGCAGATTCTGCCACAGATTATAATAATTATCATCCTACAGTAGGAGTTACTTGTGAAGGGTTGTTAAATTATGTAATAGTATAAAACTCTTTGCTTTTTCACCCACAAAATGGCAATTTCACATAGTTTAGCCTAATTAAACATAAATATTTTTCTAGAGATTTGTGTCTTTCGGTTTTCATGTGGCCAGTGATGTCACTCTGGCCCTTCTGTAGATGATAAATGACAACCAATATTTTGTGAACTGAAATGAAAACTTAAACTTTCCTATAATGTACAGTTGAGTTTTCTTCAACATACTGCTGCTGAAAGGGTTTATTGCAAAATAAAATAGAATTAGCAAACAGTAAAGTAAGTAAATAGTTGAAGATTAACACCGTGCAAAGTTCTGAAAAACCCCTGCATAGCAGGAGTGGTCCAATTACTTGCTCTATGTTCTTTGGCAGAATTTAGACTTCCTTTCCTGTACATACTTCCACACACCTAATGCATACTTTTCCACACTTTCCTTTGACCTGGCTCCCTGGTCAGAGGAAATATCTTTATGGATCTTTTGCATGGTACTAAGGGGCAAGCTTTGTCAGGCTGGGGCTCCAAAGTGCCAATGGAGACATCTTTTCCCCATCTCACTAGAGTTCACTCTTTGAATCCCTGGGTAGTTATTTTATCAGCAAACTCCAGATGCTGTTCCATGGAGGGAAGTGTTAATTATGTCACACCTGGGCTAGGGTAGAGAAAGGAGACGGGGCCATTGGTGGTCATCTTTCAGACTTAACCAAATGTTAGACTCCAGAACTCGGTCACTTTCACTCACCTTATAAGCACTGGTGGCGCAAGTGGGCAAAGTAGGAGCTAAATCTACCCTGCCTCATTTTAACACAAGTAATAATGATGGTGACAATATTTTGCAAAAAGAGGGAGAAGCTGAGACAGAGAGGTTAGTTAGTTAGTTAGTTAGTTAGTTAGTTAGTTAGTTGCTCAGTTCTGAGAGAAATGCTAAAATGCAAAGGACAGTGACTTGACAATCACTACTCCATCACATCAGAATAAATGAGCTTTTAATAAGAATTATTCATTCATCCATTCCACAAATATTTACACAGCATCTATGAACTGAATGCACTCGTTAGGAAGTGAGGGTGTGGAGAAGAAGTGAAAACATGCTCTGATGAAAAGTCACTTATGGTTTCAAGGGTTGGTGACTCTGAAATGAGACGCCTTATAGTGAGTGTTAGTTCCATCCTTGGACCAACACCACATGCCTTACTTCTGAATCTACCATGTGACAACCCATCAGTTCTCGGCAGCTTGCTATAAGTCCCCCATGTTCCATGGTTCTCCAATGCTTGTATATGTGAGCTGACTCAAGGGACTTACCTGTGTGTGTGTGTGTGTGTGTGTGCGCGCGCGCGCGCGCGCATGCAGGTCTGTGTGCATGTGTGTATGTGGAGGGCAGTGTCAACATGGAGTATGTTTCCCCAATTACTCTCCACCTTAGTTTGTGAGCTTGAGGTCCCTGACACTGGAGTTCATCTGTTCAGCTTTACTGGATGCCCCCTGGGGGTCTTCCTGCCTCTGCCTCCTCAGTGCTAGGATGAAAGCCATGCTACTATGCCCAGCTCTGTATGTGAGTACTGGAGATTTGAACTCAGTCCTCATGTTCCATCTCTCCATCCACTCAAGAAACTTTTTTGGGAGCCTGTCACCCCATGACTGACCTCCAAGATTCTGACTCTAACTCCCAGAGTCAGGAAATTTGCTTCTTACAAAGGACCTTCTGTGATCCTCACTCCGGGGATCCATGCAGCATACCTTCAGAAACTCAGAGCAATTCTTCTGGACTCCAGTAAATATCTTGATTTCCCCTTGCTCCTCTTCAAGTATCAAGTCTGCTGAGCTCGGTGTAATTCATGCATTCCAGAGGCTACTGTCATTTTAGGGTGTACTGAGTAGATTAAATGCAGCCCTCAAAGTGGCACAGGAAGAGGGCACAGAGACACCACTGCAGTCAGGACCAATGGGTGCAGCTCACTTGCTCCTCTTCTATGAATCAAATCATATTGTGGCCTGATGCCATGCTTGAAACCATCAAGCAAGATCCCTCCATCTTGTAAGAAAACACTTGAGTGGGATTACCTACGGAATGAAGTATTTACTTAAATGAATTCCACACCAAGTCACAAACTCTAAAATATAAAGTCTGTCTATTATGCTCTGTTTCTCACTCCCACCTTCTCCTTTCTGTCCAACAGAGGTTATTACTGGCAAGGTCTCCGGGAGGGAGTCTAATAGGATCTGGGAAGCAAAATATATGCAGATTGAAAACCATTTCATTTGTTCAAGTATTGGAGTGGCCTTCAAAGAAAGATGGATTCCACACCAGCCAGAACTCAAGTGGAGGCCAAAGCTACCAACATATTTGGAAGGCCAGAGTCTTACAGAAGTGAGATTCTCAGCATCTTCTAGAGAGAATATAAATGGGGAATGAAGCAAGCTAGAATTTTTTGATACTTAGCAGCCCATGGATTTTCAGTGCCAATATTCTATTTCCATAGCTGACATAATTAACTCATCCCCATGAAAAGAATACCCCATAGGACTACCAACACAAGGTATGGGCCATTAAGAGCTCCTCAGTTTCCCCATATGCCTAATGTTGCCACAAATTCTTCAATTCCCATTCAGAAAGATATATAATGAAAATTTCAAGTGTGTGGTATATTTGAAGAAAGTAGAGCTATCAACTGAAACAGAATAGGTCGTGGGCTCTCAGAATGCACACAACGTTTTTCTTTTATCCTCATGAATATGTGACTTTCAAGCTGAGCCAATATCAGCCCATTGCACTTATGCCTTAAATTAAGTTGAGAACATTGGCAAAGTCCCATGAAGAGAAAAAGCAAAACCAGAAACGAGGCTCTGGTTTTCCTGTGTATACAACTGTATGAATAGGAAAAGGGAAATGATATCCTCATGGCTGTAAAGACGGAGAGGCCAAAATCACTCCCTGTGAGCATTAATGCCAATGAGGGAAAAGCCCTGGCTTCACGACTTTCCTCTTATCCCGTGTTACTCCTATGAAGAAAACCTTTCAAAGTTGGGAATAACATCCCCAGATGCCTGATATTATCTTCAGAGTTTTCCTCCAGGGCTTATCCTGAAGAAAGGCAAGTTTTGTTGGAGCTCCTCAGAAGCCCCCAGAAAAGACACTTCATTTTTCTTTGATGAAGAACATGAGCAGTGAGTAGGTTCTCTTGGTTGATCCATCTCTGCCCACAGAGTGTCTGATGGGGAATTTTTAATGTGGAATCTGGAAGTATCAGTTCTAAAAACCTCAGTGTTAACTGACTCAAAGTTGGTGCTCTACTCACAAAAGAGAATCTTTAGTTGACATGCACTCCCCACGCCGCCCCCCCCACTTTTGAAGCGAGGTCATGTCCACACTCTGCAAACAGTCCCGCCCACTTACTCTCCTAGGATTCTTAATAATGAAGTCTCTTTCGGTTGTGCTGACTGTATTGTCACAGATCCAGTCCAGCCATGGCATGCAGAAAACACTTAGCTCAGCACTCTCCCATTAGTGAGGTCCAGACAGTTGCCCAAGAGCAAACTGATTAGTCATAGAGAAAAGGCAATGAACAGACCTTTCAAATAGTTTGGCTCAGCCATGCACTGAATTATGGGCTGTTAGGTCAGTAACTTTTCAGCTGAAGGAAATGGGATCATTCACTCTTATCTGTGTTAGATCTCTCAATGTCAACGTACATGTGTACTAGACAGCAGCCTGGACACCGGGAAGAACCTGAAAGTTGCTCCTCTATGTTTTATTTCGGTGATCACCAAATACATTACCTGCTGATGCCATTTGTTTCTATAAGTGCTGGAAACATGCTGGCCTACTCTGATTGTGCTGAAGAAGATCATCTTTTGACCAGGTACTGCTGCAGGGAGGAGGGCTGAGCCGACCTGTTCTTCTGTATCATATCCCAACAGGACCAGGTCCTGATGGTCAAGTCTCCTGCTTCCTGCCCCTGACATGTCTTCAGGCCCTTGAATTCTTTCGCTGTACTACTAGAATGGGCTTTTCTTGGGGTTTTGAAAAGCAATTAGGTGGGGAGAGCATACGATGAGGGGTGAACCACTGGCATGAGTTTGCTAAATGTACATAGTAGCAAACTACCCTTGAAATTGAGCTCACTTCAGCCTTCCTATTTGAATTTCCAGCAAAACTTAATAGGGCAGATCCATGAAAGAAGTTGAAACTCTGGGAAAACTTCTACTCATATACATGGAGAAGGGAAGAGGAGTAACAGCAAAACCACTTCAGAGGGCAATGCTTAAAGCCAAAACGTGAAATGAGCCAATTCCCACTCTTCTCAAGCAGCACTTGGTACCTTTCAAATCAACTCAAAGCCTAGTGATTTCAAACAGCCACCACGATTTTACTTCACTGATTTTCCCGTCAGCAGTGTGGGTGAGGCTCAGCCGACAGCTGGGCACTCTAGGCAAGTCGTGGGCTCTCGACCACGACCTAGATACAGGTGTCTAGGATCAGCTAAGAGCTGTCTAGAGGTTAAAGCATCTTGGTGCTCATCCCATGGTCTCTTAACTCTCAGCAGGCTTACTAAGTTTGTTCTCGGGCAGGCTTTCATTGGGAAGAGTTGAAACAGGGTCTATGGAGGTCTGCAGCTGAACGTTGTTGCTTTTTATCATGCAAAGTCATGTGGGGTATGAGTGCATACTCCTCTTCACACTGACAAGTTGTAAAGTAGCACTGCAGAGGAATAAGGCCACAGGAGGCCTAGACTGTCACTTTGTGGACCACCAGAAACCCGATGTTAGATGCTGGTGGAGGAGAGGAGAGCTAATCAGAAGACACAGATTCTAAGAAGAAAAGTAATTTGTTCTTTCATTGTTTCCAGAGATGGAACAATGTTCTTAGCTTTGAACTGGAATATAAAGGTAAAACTACAAAGAAGATAAGAAAAAAAGTAGTGGTAACATGATTTGTTAACCACAGAAAGGCTAGGTAAGGGCTTTGCCTCTTTAGATTAGTTATATTTTCATAGCTGCAACCAAAACACTGAAAGAAACTGTGTGAGGAAGTATTTATTGTGGTCCACTGTTGGAGAATACACTCTGTGACAAGTGAAGAGCCATTTACATCCGGGCTGACCTGGAAGCACAAAGCTGCAAAAGGGCAGGGCCATAACCTTTAAAGGCCTATGGGTCCTTAGGGACCTGCATCCTCCAGCCACTTTCCACCTACTAAAGGTAACATGGCTTCTCACAATCATGCCGCCAGCCAGAAAACAAGGATTCAAAATGGGCTTGCGGGGAACATTTCAGATTCAAGCCAAGCACTCTTTGTTTCTAGATGTTCTTACTGCTTCCCTGTTGCTGGGCTTCACTAGTTTTGATAGCCTCAAGGCCACCATACATGCTGACACCACGTATCCTGTGCAGAGGAATTATCATTTCTTGCACCACTGAGCAGAGTAATGATTAGTAGAACTTCACAGTTGTTCTTTCCATAAAGGTTAGGAGTTGCTTCTATGTTCCTGATTTGAGAATTTTTATCATAAATGATTCTGGGTTTTGATAGTGGTTTTCCTGTATCAGGTTGAAGTGATTGTATTTCCCTTTCAATCTGTTAATGTGATACATGGCATTGGTCAGCTTTAATCTCAACAATACAGTGTTCTATAGTGATCTATCATTATTATTTTTACATATGATTGAACTTAATCTGCTGATTTCTTTTATTATATATAGTTTCATTAAAGGTAGTAATGACTGATTAATGCCATTGTCTGGTTTGGGTATCAATTTTAATGAAAATAAGTTGACAAATATTCTCTATTTTCTACTTTCAAAAATAATTTTATCATGCTGACACTTTCCTTACTAAATTGTTTGAAATAACTCACTGGTTGAAGCAATTTGAGTTTTTAGTGTTCTCTAGAGAGAATGTTTAATTACAGCTTTAAGGGATAAAGGATAAAGCTGAGGATGGTTCAGTTGGTAAAATGCCTGATGTGCAGGAATGAGGAGCTGAGTCCAGATCCCCAGCACTCACCGGAAAGGTTTAATGGGGCAGTGGGCACCTGGAATTCCAGTTCTGAGATGGGAAGCAGGAGGATTGCTGGGGCTTATTTGTCAGTCAGTCTGGATGAATCTGTGAGTTCCATGTCCAGTGAGAGAGCCTATCTCTAAAATAATGTGGAACACAACAATGTAAAACAACTCTTATCAACCTTTGGCTTCTACACATGCACACACACATACATGTGTATACACACATGGCAGGCACACACACACACACATACACACACACACACACACACACACACACACACACACACACACACACACACATGAGAGAGGGAGAGAGGGAGAGAGAGAGGGGATAATGATTCTGGTGTTTTTGTTTCTTCTATGGCCAGCTCTAGAAATTTTTTTATTTCAAGGAATGTGTTTGTTTTTAAATCTAAGCACAAACATTATGTGGTATATTGTAATTCCTTGCTATAATTTAAATTCCTGTATGTTATACAGTGATGTGCCCCCCCCCATCATTCATTTTCTGATACTGGTTTCAAGGAAGCAGGTTTAGTTCCATTAATTCCCATTTTAATCCATTATCTATTTCACTGATTGCCACTCTGATTTCCTCCTTCTCTAATTCCTGAGTTTAATTTGCACCCCTTTCCTTCTATTTTAAGGTGAATAGCCTAAGAACAATAGATCTTAAGCACACATTATTTCTAACATAAGCATTTATAACTTGTGTTTTTTCTTTTAAAAATTGTCATTGTCTTAAGTGTTAAAACAAATATTATCATCCTAAGCTTTCATTTTAATTCAGTTCAAAATACTTTCATTAATCCTGGTGCTTTTTCCTTTGATACATGGGGCAATTTAGAATTCCAACGTGCAACCTTAATATCTGGGAAGAACACTCTGTTTTATTCAGTCAGTTAGCTAATTCAAAGCTAATCTCATCATAAAACACCAGGATGAATATACCAAGAGTGATGTCTGGGCAATATTTGGGCATCCCATGGTCCACTCAAATATACCCATATATCAAACCATAATACCATCTACAAAGAGAAACAAATCATACTATGCCCTATTTTCTTCATTAGACATATTCCCATTCCATTTGATTATTTCTTTTTTTTTTTTTTTTTTTTTTTTTTTTTTTGGTTTTTCGAGACAGGGTTTCTCTGTGTAGCTTTGCGCCTTTCCTGGAACTCACTTGGTAGCCCAGGCTGGCCTCGAACTCACAGAGATCCGCCTGGCTCTGCCTCCCGAGTTCTGGGATTAAAGGCGTGCGCCACCACCGCCCGGCTTGATTATTTCTTTATTTGTGTATTTATTCATTTATGTGGAATACCTCCACTTCACAGAGCACTTACTTACGGATTTAAACAATTAAAATTCTGAATCGCTTTGGAGACACATTTACTATACAGAGAACACTTAATTATGTTACCTGCTTTCATATATTACACCAAAAAAATAACATATAGTTAGTATTTGATAAATTATATCCCAATATGTGAATTCATGGGATTAAATGTAGTTTTGAACTTACTTATTCTCTGAACTTACATTACTGTTGTTAATTGTAGACACCTTAAATCAAGTATATAAATTTTTATATATTATTATCACGAGAATTAAAGAGAATTGGAGACAATGGTATACAAAATATTTGGATGCCCAAGAGAAGGGCAGTGAGGGAACCAGAAGCCCTGGTATTTCTCATGAGCATGGGGGCATTTGATATGAACTGCTTACTGGCACCATGCTGGTTCTGCCTGTGGACAGGTAGACTTGGAGCTTCCACCTCTACCGCAGATAGCTGGGAGGCCAGCCATGGTGCTCTTGACCACTGACTGCACTGCATCAAAGAGAGCAAGCAGCCAGCAGAGCTGAGCAGAATGGGAAAGGGTTATCCACTACATGCCTGCAATTGGAAAACACTAAGCGAGAAAGTTTGCATCCTGCCCAAGCACGTGAATTTTTTTAATGAATAAATTTTTAACTTAAAAGAGTTAAAGAGAAAAATGTAACCAGAATGACCTTGCCTTCTTTTCTGTTTCAAAGGCGCTTACAGACTTTGGCTCACATCAGGTGAATATGACCTGATTGCAGGCATAGGCAAGCTCTCACACGAAGGTTTTGAATCTTTCAAACTCGATATTGATAACTGCAATTGAACAGAAAGCCCCAGCATCTGGTTCTGATGACTGGGCTCTGCTTGTGTTTTAAAAGAAAGAGCTGGAAACTCCTGCTCAGAAAATCAAAGTCCAATACAGTTTTCCACACCTGAGCTTGTGTGTCGCTAGCTTGGTGACTATTCTATCAGCTCCACATATTTTTTACGTTATAGTATTATGCTTCATTTCAGAATGTACCAAGGTTTTTTGTTCTAGTGGGTTTGGGGTGGCTTTCTCCTAAATACCTGTTTACATATATATATATATGCACAAAATATATATCATGCTTAGAGAAAAAATTTCTACCATTTCCAGTGAGACAGACTAAAGGACACACTGCCCCAGCACAATGTATGAAAGGGTTTATCAGAGTGCGGCATTCAAGGACACACTGCAACTTTCTAGAACATCAACTGTGTTTTTATTTCATTGTTTTGTCCTAAGTGTAGATAGCCCAGAACTTTACCATCACAGGCTCTCAAATCAAATCAGAACAAAAAGAACATACACGTGGGCAGAGGGTATGGCTCAGTGGGGGAGCACTTGCCCAGTGTGCACAAAGCTCTGGGTTCGAGTCCTAGCATCTCCCGACACATACACAGCATTTACGAACTTAATTGAAATATACTAACTACTTAATGGAATCTTTTTTTTTTTAATTTCTAAAGGTGTATATTTAGTCCTGTGATCTTCTGTGCCTTTGGTCTTCTCCCTCTTCTGTCCTCCAGCTTATCGCCAACAGGACCAGAGAAGAAAAGACAGAAAGAAACCAAAAGCAAATCTTTAATCTTTTCTGGATTACATCTTCTGAAACAGTCCCGTCAAAAGCAGTTTTAAGAGAGCAATTGAAGCCAATGGCTAAAATTAGCCTGGGGATTATCAGTCAGCGTCATTTACCAGAGCTGTCTCTGGTTCGCGTAACGATACGGTGCAGAAAGTGTGCACACACGGTGGCTCCATGTGTTGGCTGTGCTTAGGAAATCATTGCATTGAGTATGAGAGAGATTGTTCATGCAGACATCTACCTACTTTATGATGGAGCTATTTTCCTTCCAATTTTCTAATGAAAACCATGGGGTAATTGAATCTATGTATGATGTACTGGTTGTAATACTGAGTGCCATAATAAAATGACCTTTTCTCTGTATTTCCACTAATTGGGTTTTAAAATGCTTTTGATGTTGCCAAAGAGGTCAAAGATCAATGAGTGGCTTGTTAGTCTACATCATTTATTTTTATCAGAAAACAAAAATAAAAGCTATTGAAGAAAAAAACAGAATTTTGAAAGACACCCACAGTCTATTTGCCTTTGGCGAGCACTGTGATTTTTTCCTTGGCTCCTCCAAGTACAATCTGTCTAATCAGGGGATTAGCAAGTAGACTGAAGAAATGTAACAAACTTTTGTGCAGCAGTAAATATTTGCAAAGCAAAACTTCGGAAAAATTCACGATACATTTAGTGTCATTGATTTTAAAAATTCCAAGGTATTTCTAAAATCATTATCAAATTGCCTGAAGAAGCACAAGCCAGACGGTCATCAGGGAGTAAGCAAGTGCCATTCTGTGTTCCAAGGAACCCATCAAGTCCCTGAAGACAACACAGAGACAGAGAGGGCACCAAGGGGAAACTTCCCTTGGCTGCCAATTTTAAAATATTCAACCCTACCCACACGTGTGTGACAGCCCACGGAGGAAAGATAGTGTGTGAGGAGCTCTTAGGACACTGTTTGCAAATTCTATGAAATGAGAGATGCAGTTCCTGGTATTTCCAAGAAGCAGCTGATTTGTAAACAGCTGATTACGTTCACTGAAATGCGCTCGTTATGTTTTAAGGACAGAGATAAGAACATTCTGCAAGCATGGTAGATTGCGTTTAAATTAAACAATAATTGTGGGTTTCAGGACTGGGGGTGGGAGGCTGCTGACTGACTAGAAATAAGTCTTGGCCTCAAGGAAGGCATGGGGTCATTAACCCTTAATGATCATTTACCTAAAAGAAACGTTCTAGGCTGTGGGACGAAATTCTCTTAATTAATACATCAAGGCTGAAAGGGATGTTGACAAGTGTTTTAATTGCCATAGCTAAATAAGGACTTCAGGTCACATTGAGTTTACTGTCCTAAAGAACAGACACACAAAGAATACTTTGTCATTGCACTGTCTGTCATTATACTGACAATATCCCAGACAGGTAACTTTTTATTCTCTTCCTATTACTTTATCCTATTTTAAAATTATTTTACTCATTGCTGCCCACTTATTCAATAATCATTCTCTTTCAATTAATTTAATTTTTATTTATTCTTTGTGTCTTTCACATCATGCCTCCTGGTCCTACCCATCTCCCTCCCCACCCTAAAATAAAACAAAATAAAATTTAAGAGGAAAAGAGGGGAACAGAAAGAAAGAAAAAAGAAAGGGAAAATCTGGTCATTGAAGCGGCAATGTGACACAGTGAGTCACACAGTAAACTGCTTTGTCCACACATCTCTACACACAGGTGCTCATCCCAAGGAATCATTGGTTTGATTTAAGGCCCCTGGTCTCTGCTACACTATGGACACTGGTCCCTCACTGAGACTCTTCTTCGACATCCTGTTGCTGCCCTGTGTCATGGAGGTCCTACAGCCCTGGGTCCACAAGACTGACATCCCTCCCCACCCCGTGCAGCAGCAGATCACAGATGGGGTGGATGTTGGGTGGGCCAACCCATAAGCCTGGCTCTGGGCCTGGGTAGTTGCAGTGTGGGTCAGTCCGCCAGCTCTTCCATGCTCACCACCAGGGTGGGCTCTCTTAACATTGCCCTGGCAAGTTCACCCCTTGTAGTCCCCTTGTAGTGATGAGCAAGGGGCGGGGCCAGTTCTCCCACTTTCCCGTCCTCAGGGTCGGATCTCCCACACCTACACCTTCTGGGCCAGCTCTACTGTGGTAGCAGGGTGAGGTGTAGGAGCCGCTCTCCCGAGTGCTGCAGTTGATGAGGGGCAAGGACAGCTCTCCCGCATGCCTCAGACATTGATGGGTGGGGGTAGGGGAGTAGGGGAGTCATTCTTGAGTATCCATCCTTTGTCTATGACTTCACCGCATGCACAGAAAAGGGTTCCTTCCCTTCAGTATTCACAGTGTAAAGGAAGAAACACATAAAGGGGCCATTTCCCCCATGCTCTAGAGGATTTAAAGCCTGCTGTGCGGGGAGCAGGAAGGCAGGTACCCAGCCTTGGGGGCAAGGGAGTAAAGGAAGATGAGGGACTCGGAATTAACCCAATGTAAGTGCCAGTTCATACTGGTTCCTAGTTAGGAAAAAAGGAGATTCTGGAGCTCCACCACCAAAGGATGGTTTTAATTCCTTCATAGTGTGATGAACAAATTTTCATCCCACTGGTTTTGAATACTTTTGGTAGCTGTGAGCTGTAGATCCCATAAGTGCACAGTATTTAATCTAAAAAACATTTGGAGAAAATCCTAGTAGACCTTGACACTTAGTGTTGTGATCATCCATCCACCCCTAAGTCCATTCCCATGGCCTCTGCTCTGGTAATCAAGCTTTTTTAAAGATTTCAGACAGACTAGATAACCTTTGGCTCAATTTAGCAGAAGCTGTGGGCATTTTCTTTTGGTTTACATTGGGAAGTCCAGCTGAAGCTTAGCAGTTCATTAAGACAATTCTTTCCTAACTGATGACTTGGCCTTTCTTCTCACAGTAGAAATTGCTTTTTATTTATCCTATAACTATTTTTTGAGAGATAATGGGAAAGAAGTTACGAAAGTGAAGGGTAGACCAGTGTTAATAACATTCTCAAAGTAGACTCACTTTCCAGAGGTCAGAACTGCTGTCTTCACTCCCAAGGAAACAGTCACCACTTTGAAGCAAATATTGTCCCCACACAGAATGGAAATGGAAAGAGGGGATGGACCTGTAAAAGTCCCTACCACAACACCCATCTTCTCATTTTAGGCCAATAAAATCTTGCCCTAATTCTCTTTTATTTTCTTCTTAAGTAAAGTATTTTTAAGTGGTGTGTGTGTGGTGTGTGTGCACATGCGTGTGTACCAGCATGTACAACAGACCCATGTACCACAGGGCACATGTGGAGGTCAGAGGGTAGCTTTCAGGAGTTGGCTCTCCCTTCCATAGAAGGCTCCAGGGATCCCCCTGAGGCTGTGGAAGAGCAGGCAAATGTTTCTAGCTGTCGAGCCATCTTGCGCTGGATTGGAAGCCAGGACCCACTTTTAAAAGGCTGGATGTAGTGATGTACACATAACAATCTCAGCTGGAGAGGCAGGAACAGAAAGTCCTGGGGCTCACTGGCCAGTTAGCCCCACCTACTTACTGAGTTCCATGCCAATGAGAGAACCTATCTCAACAAAAGATGGTAAACAGTGCCTAAAGAACAACATCTAAGCCGGGCGGTGGTGGCGCACGCCTTTAATCCCAGCACTCGGGAGGCAGAGGCAGGCGGATCTCTGTGAGTTCAAGGCCAGCCTGGTCTCCAAAGCGAGTTCCAGAAAAGGCGCAAAGCTACACAGAGAAACCCTGTCTCGAAAAACCAAAAAAAAAAAAAAAAAAAAAAAAAAAAAAAGAACAACATCTAAGGTTGTCCTCTGTGCACACATACACATAGATGCATTAACACACTACCTACATGCCCCAACACACTAGTATCTTTTACCTCCACATACTACAAAAGAAGTGAATCACAGATCTATAGATCATTATAAAAACATTTCTCTGGCTATCTAAGTTCTTCCACAGTAGAAATGTATTGTGTTTGTGTCCATTGGAATATGAAATCATCACAACCACCCTTATTTATTGTCTTTTTCTCTAAGCTACGTGCAGATTGATCTTTTGATGAATGCTGAGAATATTTTATGGGTCTTCTTACATTTTTATTTGGAGATAAAACAACTCCACTGCCTTGATCAGTGATTCTGAATCCCCCTTTCCTCTGGTAGCACATTGTTCTAGAATGTGCACTGTGTAGTCTTTCTCTTGAGTAGAACTGTTGTCATGTGGTATCTTATGATGGACATCAACCAACACTGAGCCACAATTTCAGAATTAGATCCATTTTCTCTTGTACCTTCCCTGTCTCCAACACTAGCTCAACCTCGTCCTGAGGCTTTCAGGAATGGCACTTGAAAACCACTGATTTTGAATAAACTACCACTTACTCTATTGGGGCTTTTTTATATTTAAAAACTTTAATCAGAATCATACAGTCAAAAGAATTTCTTAAACTTAAAAATTTTAATAATCTTATGATTCTTCGTTTGGTTTACATTTTTCTGGCTCTCTGAAAATAATTTGTGGAACTAATCTGCAACTGGAAGCTTTTCAGCAGAGAGTCAGACACTAGCTGACACTCAAAATGCTGTGGAAACACCCACAGTAGGTCTTGCATGCTTCTATGTAACTTATGTGGATGCTGAAGGTGAACACTTAAAGACTGTGCGAGCTCTCACTGACAGTCAAGAGTATGAAGGATGCAGCTCAGTGGAGGTGGAGTTCCTTCTTGCCAACATCTCCCCTCCTTGCTTGTTCCTTGACTCTCCTTAGCCAGATGAGATGAACTGGTAATGAGTCGCTTCTGAAAGATGGTAGAAAACTAGATACCGGATGGTAACACAGGATCTTACCTTTCAGAACCCAACAGAAGAAAAGGAATTTTTCTCATAGACACAATGGAAGAAGGCAAAAACTATCACACTAAGCACAATTTCAGAGTGATACCCACCAGAGTATCAGTGTTGCCATCAAAGAGTTAATGTTATCTCTATAATGTGCCCTTACTCACAAAGAGAAAATAACTAACGTGGGGTTAGGGACTGGATGCCTAGTAATGGGGAAATTTCACAAGGACCAGGTATCTTTAAGATCAGACCTTATACCATCTGTTAACTAATGCAGAATGACTGTAAAGTTCTGTGAAAGTGTATGTGGAGAATATAAATAGTGAAATACTGTAATTTATTACAATTACATTGTATAGAATAAAAATGAAAGAAATACTTCATGACTGAAAGCTAGGGCCATTTCTACATCAATTGTAATAAGAAGAAACGCTGGCTGCTTCAAGACTTGCCCATAAATCAGAAAAAGGAACTTGCACCAGCCTGGCTATGCACTGTCTAAAATACAATCCACAGACTCCTTTCTGTGTCCGCCCGTGAGCAGAGAGCAAGCCAGCAGCACCCAATGCCTGGTGATCAATGGGTGCAAACGGTTTCACACTGAAGACAGTCTCCACTTCAGCATGCTGGCTCTCAGAACAGTGCGAGGATCCCTGCAACAGCGTTTTGCCAGAGATCCAAATTTGGGAAACATCCAGTGCTTTAGCACAGGTATTGGACAAATCTGATAAGAAGCTAGTCATTGTGACAAATTCAGGGAGGAAAATCCATCACCAGGCTGTAAGGACTACATGCTCTATTTTTTGCAGGCCCCAGAAGGTCACACCTTCCCTATAGCCATATATGGCCAGAGGCCACTGGGCACTTTTTTTAAAATGAATGTTCTGGTCTGAGCATGCTCCTACAATCCAATGACGTTCTTACTCGGGGTGGTCTGTAAATATTCTAAATCTTTGCTTACTATATAAAATTACAAGGAAGCATTGTACTGCATCACTCTGTGCACTGGACATCCTCAGCTAGGCAAATCCTACAAAGTACATCCCTCTCCTGAAAAACATCTTAAAAAAATAAATAAGATGGTTTCCTTTTTTCCTCTTTGCTTTTCCTGCCTTTTGCATGACCCTGCCCTTTGGCTGTGTGCATTCTGGGTTACAATAAGAAGTATGAGACATCACACTTGGAAGTCAAGTCCATCGTGGAGCTTTCCTTATAGCACAAGAGAAGAGCAGTTTCCCCAGGCACTTTCCTCCTCTCTCTCTCTCCAACTGCTTCTCCATGCTGTGTTTGCCTCACTCTGAGAAGGAGACTTCTCTCACTTTACCTACTTGATGATCTTGCATCAAAACCACCCCAGTGCTTGAAGGGAATCCCAGATAAAGAAGAAAAAGAGGAAAAGATGCTTAAAATACATTCCAGCCATTCAGGGAAATTAAAAAAAAAAAAGATAACCTCACTGGGGGAAAGATGAATCCATTTTTAAAGTCAATGTATGTGTGAGAACTGGAATTTGGTCAGGGCAATATTATTGGTTATGTTGGTTTCAATTTTTTCCATGCTTGTGGTCTAATTAATTGTATCACTTTTAACTTGATGATGAGATACAGACCACAATGTTGAATTAATCCTGGCTCAGATCCCAGCTGGATTGTACTGTTAATACCATGTGGTCATCTATTAGAATTTCCCTTCAAATTAATATGATCTGGTAACCAAATGTTGAGAACCGGACCCATAACTGTACCCTAAGCTTCGAAAGAATCATGGTGATTTTTCCTGATTTGTGGCTTCAAATTCGGAAAGGCAAGGGCTGTGCCTTTTGTTTTCACGCATGTCGTGTTTTGCCAAGTCAGACATCTTTCCCCATGGGATAAGATTATAATGGCATTGCAAAGTAGTTCTCTTGAAACCTTCTCAACCAGATTATGTGCTGCATTCCATTAAACCTGTGTTTGAAGTTACTGGGATTTGCTAAAATATTTGATAATGCCTAAGCAGATAAGAGATTATATGCTTTATGTATACAGAGGAAGGATTTGTTCCAGCTTGGACACAGTGTATTAATTGGCCACCTACAGTGAGCAGTGTTTAATATCTGCCCCCACCTCCCACCCCTTCCTTGCTGCTTTCCAGGCAGAAGATCATGTCTGTACCCACTGGACTGAATTTGCTAACTTTCTGGAACACATTAAACAATGTGCGCTACTTGTGTCATATTACATTAACTTCACTCCCAATGACAAGTTGTATATATCTGTAATAAATAGCCCCTCGGGGACCAGATCGAGATTAAGGGGGAGAAAGCATGCTGCTGCTGTACTTAAGTCATTTACAACATCTCGGCACATGCTCGCAAAGAAGTGTGTGCACCAGCGCGGCGGGCTAACAGCGTGGTGGATGCTGCCGACTCGACTGCAAAGCTGGCTTTGGGTGTTTTTTTTTTTTTTTTTTTTAAGAAGAAACCTTCATAATCTGTAGTGTTGGGTGCTGTGGTGCTCACTATACCAAAAGTGCCTTCATAAGGATTTTTGAGCATCTCAACAGTGTTTCCCGCAGGTTAGGACAGAACGTCAGCGTTAAAGCAGTGGGAGTCAGGACACTGGTGGTGGGGAAGGGGAAGGGGAGGAGGACGTAGGACTCAGCGGTGGTGATGGAACCCAGGAATGTTTGTCTAAACTGGAAAACTTGCTCATTCCAGGCCAAAGGCTTTAACTGACAAGAACAACTTAGAACAGAAAACAGCTTAATAATTTAGGGGGGGGGGGCACAGTCAGATTGAGAAATTGGCTGTGATTAACCAGGGTGTATGTGGGATCAAGTGAACAAAGCCAGAAGCTGGACAGGGTGATGCTTACTTGCGATCCCAGGGCTCTGGGCACTGAAGCAGGAGAACAAGGGTTGCAGGCCATCCTGGGCTTTGCAATGAGACTCTGTTTCAAAACAACAACAACAAAATCCAGAGACTCCTAGAAAACTGGTTCACTCACCAATATGGAATTAAAATAGTTGTAGGCATGCCAGTCTGGTCTCACAGGCATACACACTCAGTCCTTTTCTCCTTCAAAATACACTCCTGTTCCAGATTTGGGTTTGAGCCAAGTCCCTTGTAGATGATAAGTACTTGAATGACACTCTGTGGATGCCACTTGGCTGTTGGGACAGTTGTACCTACTTCTATGGCAAGTGGTGGCACGGATGCTCTGCCAGTCAGAACTCTCAACTGCCTTGTCTTTCAGGAAAGCTGTGATAGAGTGAATGGTTTTCATTCATCTACGTCTGGAGACAGAAGGAAATAAGTAATAATTAGAGCCATGCTGCTCGCTCGCTGCCTGCCTCTGCTGAGGCATCCCCACATGGAGAGTTCACCACCACGGATTGGGTTTGAACATCAACCATATCCATACACAAAAGTTAAAAAACAGAATCAAATGTCTTTGAAACCATCCAGGTACTATCTTTGAAACCATCCAAGAACATAGTTCTGGCTCTAACCACTGCCTCAGCCATGTGGGAGGTACAGTAGTCTGTTACCAGCCAGTGCATCTCACACAGAGCTATGGAGCTTTCCTAGTTTGTTATATTATGAGGTCCCCATGTGAACTTTTGAATATCTTGACAGTGTCCATCAGGAAAAGTAAATAATAAAATGACAATAACAAAAGACCAAAGAACAAAAGATGAATTTCTTGGTGTTGGCTGATAGGGTACGAAGGTCCTCAGTAGAGCTGCTCACTGGGTAATGGACGTGCCCAAGCTCCAGCATGGTGAGGGGAGATGACTCAGCTGCAGTAGGATCGCTGTGGCTGCTAACAAATTGGGAGATCCTGTCTGCCCAGTCTTTCTCTCCCTGTGTCCTCCTGACAGACTACTAGGAACCCAGAAAGGGGTGTGGGAAACCCATCTGTATCTTTTCCCAAGTTTGCTTTCTCGACTTAAAGAAGCAATGGCCAAAACCTTAACCTGGAGGAACTATCCCTACCTTGGTGTTTGCCATACCTCAGCAGCAGCTACTATAGTCTGAGTGGGTTAGGCTTTGAGGTGGGAGAACAACCACCTTTTCTCTCTAGCCAGCTCACTTCCCCAGCCATGCCTGCTTGGATGGAACTCAGCCCATGGCTGTCTAGACTGAGTTGATGAAGTATGGAGAGCTTTGACGCAGATATCTCCATCCAGGATAAAAGGAGTTTCTTTCTTTAAAAGCCTGTCCTGGGGCTGGTGAGAAGACTCGGTGAGTGGGGAAGAGTGCTCGTTGTACACCATGAAGATACAAATTCAGATCTCAGCACCCCCATTAAGCAACCAGAAGTAGTCAAGAGCACTTAAGACTCTGGTGCTGTTGGAGGTGGAGACAGGAGGATTGCTGGGAATTGTTGGCTGGTAGCCTCAAAATAATAGTGCTGACTGTGGTATAATGCCTCAACATTGATGACTTCCTCTATCCATGCAGAGGCACACATGAGTACATACAACTTTTACACAAATATCAAAGTATACACACACACATACACACACTCAGAAAAAGAGACAGAGAGATAGATAGATGATAGATAGATGATAGATAGATAGATAGATAGATAGATAGATTCTATCTATTCTCCATAATTTTGTGCATTCTCACTTACACTGGGTAATTGACAGTTCTCTGGAAAAATGAAAACTCCTTCTTTCTCAAAGTCTAGCTTTAGAAAATCTGACACTGTTTCCCCAAGATTTTTAATAGTCCAGAAGATTTTGAAATTTCTGGTGCATCTCAATAGATGCCTTATATCTGAATCATCACTTCCAGAGATACCTCACCAATACACCTGTGTTCAAGTGCTTAGCTCTGATTATATTTCCTTTGTATTGTCTTTATAAATCTAAGAAGCTATTCTTGACCTTCATTGTTATGAACTTTATTCTTAAAGCAATTAAAATAAAATTTATGCAAAGCTGTAAAGACTAACCTTTTTTATACACTGGTTTAAGATTACATGTGGGGGAAACTTTAATAATTGTAAGACATACCATAAAATTATCCTTTAAAGCATCACTACCACTTGAAAGAGACAAGAACGTGCGCTTACCTTTGAACACGCCTTCAAAATAAATTCATACCAGTAACTTTATGAGTCAGGGTCGTTTGTGTAAAATCAACCACAAAAATGAATACAGTGTGACAACCTCCCAGATGTTCAGCTGAATTGCTCTAAAGAATATAAATGCCTATTACCTTTCTCTCGTACTTTTTCCAATTAAATGTGAGCTTATGTTCTTCCCAGTCCATATTTTTCAAGTGAGGCACAGCATTCCCAAATAAATTCTAGAGCTCTTTTAAAATGCCCTTGTTCTTAGTTTTACAAATGGAAGGAAGGGTTCCCAACTCTACAGCTCCAGGCCATCATGTGTGCTTCTGGCTTTGACTCTGTAGCAAGTCACATTTCTTCAGGAGAACATTTTCTTTCCATAGAGTGAAAATATTTGTAATGGAATCTTTTTTAAATTTTTAGTAAGTTCTGTTATTTTTTTCAGTAATTGTATTTTTTAATTTACTTATTTTTATTTGTGTGTTTGTTTGTGTGTGTGTGTGTGTGTGTGTGTGTGTGTGTGTGTGTGTTTGCATGAGTTTTTATATGCCACATTCTTGCAGGTGCCTGTGGTGACTAGAAGGTGTGCCAGATTCCCTGGAACTGGAGTCACAGGTGGTTGTGAACCTCATGATGTGGGTGCTGGGAGCTAAACCCGGGTCTTGTGCAAGGTCAGTAAGTGTCCTTAACCACTGAGCTACCTCTCCAGCTCTAAGCACATTATAGTTTAATATGCTACCAGTTGGGGCAAATTTCCAATTTTACAAAAATGCTTCCTGGTAGTGGGTAACACTAAACACTCTGCATACGTGCTATCTACAGCATCTAGGAAATAAATAGCCCTTGCAAGAGCTGACCTAAGTTATCCCCACTAATAACATGCAGAGAGTCACAGCCATTGTTTAGAATCTCTTCTTCATACTCCTAAATCAGCAGGCAGTTCCAAGCCATGTCTGGTGCAGAACAAGCCATCCTATTAAGCCTAGCCATGGAGCAAGCCCTCACCCTTCCTGCCTGTGGCAAAAAACACTTAGCTGACTGCTCGCCTTCCATTTTCCTGCTGCTGAAAGAAGATATGATAAATAATCCTTTTCTTTCCTACAGAGATGCTGGGGCAAGAGTTAGTTACGGCTGGGCAGTGTGCTGACAGTGGTGAGAGCAATGCTAACAGATCACCCATGGTCTGGTGACCCAACACCCACTGACATGTCTTGGTGAACACATCCAAAGTGATTTTAATACATGGACCAAGAGTTCTAGTGCAAACACAAAACTCAGCTTCACAAGAGTAAAAAAAAAAAAAAGAAGACGACATAATTAACAGAATTGGCTTTCCAGATAAGCTGTAAGAGAGACTTTTGTATCACCTTTAAGGAAACCTCAGGGTCACAAGGTCTCTGCTGGCATGGGGAGAGGCCTTGACAGTAGATAGAGATATAACATAAGTGACAAAATACAATTTTGTGAGCTACTAAGTGATATAATTTACAGTGAACTGTAAGTATATATCATATATATTACTATATCACTTTAATTTAGGATTGCCATCTTCACAGAAGTGGGGTTTTTCCATGTTCTCTGAGGCTTCATTCCTTTTTTTCATGCCCACCCTGAGATGCCAGTACAAACAGGGAGTCCCCTTGGCCTCAAAGGGAGCTTTGTGCTGAGATTTGCTAGTTTGGACATGGAACAAACTTTTAAAAGGGACATGAAGTTCTAAATTCCACCTGATTTAGTTGGCTCAGTATCTACAGATATTTTTCTAAAACGACCTATTTTTTCCTACTTTAACTTGTCATAAAAGTAAAAAAAAAGAAGAAAATACAGATTTTACATGATATTACCAATGCACAATATTTTGTACCCAGGCAAAAGTAAATTCAAGTTTCTATGGGCGTCATGGATATACCAGACTTAACGGCCATGTACTTTCAAAAACCTGTTCAATCTTTATTGTTTTCCTTTTGAAATTTCAATGAAAATAGCCTTAGAGCTGTATCAAGTGCAACCCAAATAAAGCAAAATAAATTGCAAACCTACCACGAATACAAGAATTATGCGGACACCATCTAAGTTACTTTAACGTAAGATATAAATCCAGAGATTTCTCATGCCATCATTTTGTAAATAATTACAGTTCTGCTGAAACTGTTGTATAAAGTTTACATGGGAGGTTCAGTGCACCCTTGCTCTTGTTTAGAACATTCGGAACCACCAGAGAGCTGTTGATATATGGCCGTGCTTTTCAGTGCCTGAGACATCTACTACATGGGAGCATAATAAACAGGGCATAAAGACAGGTTTGTGCAAGCAGTTTGGAGTGACCTTTTTGGCAGCTGAAATCCATCTTGAGTACATGGTGCTGATGTGGACGGACATGTAAACTTAGTCTTGTTACCATAACTACTAGTTCTACAAATATACTCTGATGCCCAAAATGTACATCCCTCTCAAGAAAGTGGCTTTAAATGGGGGAAATGCAGCCAAGGAGAAGCCATTCAGATAAGATCAAAAACCATCTATTACCAAGCAATCTCTGTGATCAGTTAACGGAAGTGCTGAAAGCATAAGGTTAGGTAGATTTAATCCTCAAGCTTAGAGTTAAGATCCTCTTGATGGCATAGTTAGGCTTTGTTTGTTTGTTTGTTTATAAGTTATATCTTGGTAGGTTTCAACGCAAGCAATAGAAATGCCCTAGTTGCTTCCTTCCCCCAAACTAAAGTTAGCGTAAGAATGGTCAAGTCAACAGAGTCTATCAATATGTTGAAATATTGCAGATGTACTTGCCTAATGATTTGATAAATAAGGCAGGCACTTGAGTATTAAATTTGGAGAACTGGGTTTTAAGAAAACCTTTCTAAACTTGAGTCTGATATTAAAATCTCTCTTAACCAGTGTGGTCAAGTTTGCCTGGCGTTCCAGCCACTCTCTTCTGGCTAGCATACCGCTCACAGGGAGGCAGTCACAGGGAACAGTCCTGGTGTACCAAACTGATTTGGGTCCAGCAAATGAATTTGGCTTGTGTTTTCTTTTGGTCACAGACACACCAATGACATCAATTTTAGTCTCCTGATGTGGCTGATATTTCGGAGAACTTGGATCCCTACTTGTTGACTCAGGTACTTGATGAATGTGCCTTCTGTTTCTTTTGAAACAACTCTCACCCTCTAAGGAAATATTTTAAGCTTATCTTCAGTTGTTATTCATTAAAAACATCATTGGAGGTGATTGAACAAGTACTATTATCTCTGAAATTAATAAGAAACCTGAAATCAGTAGAAATGTCAAGCCAAACCCTCCTCACTGCCATGTTAAAAATGATAGATTATGAAGTGGGGAGGGTGCTGCATGGGAGGAGAAGTTTAGTCTCCACTTGCCTGGTTGCCAAAACCTGAGGCTCCCCTTGCTAAACCACATCATCTTTCCCATTATCCAAGTCCTTCTCTCTGCTCATCAGTGGAACTTGAAAAAAAAACTGTCAGTAGTAAGATTGATAAAAAGATTTGATTGCATTTTTCCTTCTCTTTACTCAGGAGTCAGCTGAAGTGAGTAGAATTCACAGATCTGGAGGTCTAGTGAAACATACCTAAAATCCCAACCTATTCGGGAGGCTAGGCAGGAAGATGGCACTTCACATTCAGCCTACTCAACTGAACAAGACGCTATCTCAAAATAAAAATACATAGATAGAAAGTGTTGGGTATGGCTAGGGGACAGAGCTTCTATGTAGCCTGTGCAAGATCCTGGGTTCAAGACACCTGTGCTTCAGAGAAAAGACTGTATCTGGATATGGACAGACTTGGGTTTGCACCTCACCAGGTCGACTAATCTAATCCTGGAGTTGCTATTTAAAAAAAAAAAAAAAAACTTGACTGTTATAAAGTAAAATTATGACATTGTAATCCCTGGGTATCTGACATAGACAGTTAGGACTCAGGTGGAATAAAGGAAAACTAGAGAAAGTCAGGTTCCATGGGGTTCTCTTTCTGTTCCTGCCACAGTGGTGGGAATTGCTCTGTTGTATCATGCCCACCCCATCATAATAAACCCCAAACTCTGAAACTGTGAGGCAGAGGAAACTTTCTCCCTTAATATGTCTCTGTTGGGTATTCTGCTGCTTAAAAAAATATCTGACAGAGAAAATTTATTCAGAAAAAAAGGCCAGTGCTGTGACTAAATGTGGCTCATAAGCCCTCAGAAACAGTCTGTGGGTGGGATTACAAAATAGTGAAGTGGGCTAGAGAGAGCTTGGCACATTGTAAGCAGAACTTAATGAGTGGTTCTGGAAGGATCTCAGGAAACCAGAGTGCTCACAGATGTGGAGTGGATAAAGCCTGTGCTCATGATGCTTTGGATGGGAGAAGGAAGATGGGTTTAGAGGCTATTCACATTACATCTGTGAAATAACTTGTCAACGTTTTTGCCAATGTCCTGAGACCTTGTGAGAGGCAAGGGTTAAAGGCGATGGATTAAGTATGATACTGCAGTAAATTGCAAATCTACACAGTATTAAAGCTATCATGTGGATATTGCTCGCTTCTTCTAGCCAGATTGATGGATGCAATTGGAAGCCCAAGAGTAAAGCAGAAATATTTTTAAAACTTGCAGTCAAACGATCTACAGCTTTATATATAATGTTCTGTTAAATAGTGAAGGAAGATAACACCGGCAGAAACTCAGTATCTGCATGTCAAATTTCTTCATTTTAAGGAATCGTTGTTCTCAAGTAATGCCAGAAATCTTTAAAGAAATGATAACTTAAAATGTCTCAGTAGGTAAAAAGACTGTCAGCATGAATTCTTTAGGAATCCTGTAGGAATATTCATAGACTCCTTAATAATTGCCTTGGAAAACTATAGCACCTAAAATAAAACAGGGTTATTTTTCTGTCTTCTATGCTGGAAGAGCTCGGACATGTCTCAGTGGTGCGACAGTATCCTGGGTGGACCAGGTGCCTTCAGAGCACGGTCTGTTTTTGTCAGTCACTATCTTTAAGAAATCCTCTACTTAAACAATGACTGTAGCCCTGGTCATCACATCCACATTCTACAAAAGAAAGAAAGAAGAAAAATCGTTAAGACTATTGGAGAGATCTTTTAGAAGTTCTACCCATCAGCTTGCTCACGCAGGTCCTTGTCTTCCCCTATCTGTGAAGAAAGGGAGAAAAATGAAAATACGCATCTGTCTATACAGCCTTAGTGGAGACAGAATAGCTATTACATACTAAACATCTACTAGAGCACCTACTACTGCCTTAGGACTTTGAGTAACACAGAATAAAAAGTTAAAAAGTCAGAGACATAAGTTTATCAAGAACAAGGTAACATAAACACTCCAAAGCCCAGCAAGGTCACATGAAATTCAGATGAAAATATGGTAGAATGCAGAGAAAACAGAGGTTATGACCTGAGTCAAGTTTCCCATCTGTGTTTAGCATCCAAGGTTAGATGTAATAATATCTAGTTATGGAAGGAGACAAGGTTGTGTTCATTTGGTCAAAATTTAAGAAATTTCTTAAATATATATAGTAAATTTGAAGATAAAATATTTCGAGGCTTAAAGAAATTGACATGTACCACCTTAAAAATAATTTAACAAAAATCGGTCTCTTAATGCAGTTTTCCCAAAAGGAATCAAGTTCCTGAACCCCAACACACACATACACACTGAAGAATTCTATAGTAAAGGCTAAAAACAACTGTGATCACAGCAGCAATACCCCTGTAACATGTAGTGTTAGATCAGATTCAAAAGGAAATCGGTAGATTTCCTTAGATGTCCAAAGGAGTATTTACATGAAGCATGGACAGTGGTTCATGGTGTCTGATGCCAGTCATCCTCTGGATTCTTTCGCAGTGGTCTTCTGACAAGAAACCCATGCATAACATAATCCCATGGGGCAGGTTGGGTTTTAGTAATGTAGCTGACTGACACAGAAATGCAGGAAACGCCAGGGTGGCTTAAATGCTGATGAAGATTTTGAGAGCTGGGCCTTGGCAACTGATCAAAAAGTCTGGCTTCCAACTAGTGTTCATGAAGATCTCCAAACTCCTCAGTGAACTGAAGGCTTATTTAGTGATGTCACCACTGACATCATCGTGGCCAATCCATTCCTCATTACCAATGGACTAAAACAGAATTGTTTCATAGGTCACTTTTTATTAAATCCATATCCCAAAGCTGTGTTCAAAGACTCAACAAAGAAATCCAGACATGGCCAATATAAGATTTTCATTGACAACATGGGGAAAAATCATCACTTTTTTTTTCTTTCCTTGGCTGCACTGTATCTAACAGTGTGCTGATTGACCATGGTGCCGGAAATTAAACCTATGAGACCAGAATGTCTTTCAGGAGACTGGTGGGTAGAACAAGATACCATTCTATCAGGCACCCCTCTCTAGAATCAAAGCTGTTTCTACCTCAGCATTCATGCCAATCTTTTTCTTTTCTTTTTTTTTTTCTTTCTGTTTCAAGACCTGGACTTGCTACAGGAATAGGACCTTTAGCAATCCATCAAAATCACTTTGAATTAACAAAGGTTTGTAATGCAACCAATCTGCCAATGTTGAGATGGAGATTGTTCCCTGGATAAGACATATGTGGAGAAGGGATGACAGCAGAAACCACAGTGGCCATTCTCTACACGGCAAATCACACTGGCCAGGCTTAGAGGATGGAGAAACTAAACTACTTACTCTACAGCAGAATTTTGGAGTAGAGTTCCAGCTAAACAGTCATGGGGAAGGCAGCAATCGGGAAAAGCAGAAGTCATGAGCCATGCATAGCTAAATGGAAGCACAAGCTATAAAACTTGTGAGGATCATGGTTATGATTTCATACACAGGTCAAACTTTGGGTGCTAGGGGCTTTTAAATCTTATTCTGAGCGGATGTCAGTTTCTCTGCCTTCAAGACATACATACTGTTTTGGGATAATACAGAGTGCAAATACAATGTATATTGTATACCATTCTACTACTGCAGAGAGAGCATCCATGAGGTGTGTGTATCGTATATGTGTTTTTACATGCAAATGCATCTTATATGATATGTTTATAACTAGACATGTAACTTTCAAAAGTCCAAAACTGTAGCTCAATGTGTAGTTGCCATAATCTTGAAACAATCTACCTGCTATCATTTTGTTTACTGCGTTCTTACTGTGCACTATTCTCAGTGAGATCATCTTCCTGCCAGGCTAATCCCATTGCTGTCCTCAGAGACCACATGTTCTAACATCATGTCCCTGTCTTGATGGCTTTGCCTTCTTCTCTTTACTTCCATAAACACCTTCTATCCTGCCTGAATACCAATTCCCTGAAATAATTTTCCCATGTGGCTCACGTTCTATTGTAATCCCTAAAAGAAACCTACTGCCCTTATCATTGATGGGCACTAAATCACAAGCTAGACTGGGTGTTTCTGTAGTGGCGAATGTGTCTTTTTCTCCCCTCCAAATGAATTGCCACTGCTTAAGAACAATGATAAGTCTTATACCTTTTGCCCTTTACAGAGCACCTGAGGTACAGCTGCACAGTCTTCTTTACTTTCAAAACCAAAGTGTGTTTTCATTTCCAAAATGGTGTTTTGGTTAATTTATATTTTCCTGATCTAACAATTTGGCCTATTACAAAAGTTCACTCAGGATATTGAGTAGTAATTCATTAAAATCACCTGTTCACCATTCATGAACATCAGCAAGCATGTATGAATTTAGATGCTTTTCTATGATGTTTCTCGAAGCATTTGACTTCATTATTCCAAGAGGTCTCATAGGAACTCTATAAGAATGGTCAACTGTTGTGATTCATTTTATAGATAGGAATGTGAAGTCCAGGATAGTAAGTACTTTGTCTGAGGTTATGTAGTAACTAGAGGCAAGATTGGATGTGAGCTTCTATTGGCTTTTTCAATAGTATATAACTTAGGATTTGATATGAAAACTGTCCATATGTGCCTATATTTTCTAGTCTCGGGTTTTTCTGTGAACCTTCAAGGGAAACTTTCCCAAAGACAGCATCTTTATACAAATTGCCTTACACAATAGTTGGGCCTCAATCTTTCACTGGCTCAAGTTCTCCTCATTTTTGGTTTCTTCTCCCAAGTTTACCAATGGCACTTTGAGTCAATGAACTTCCAAAGTGCAGCTTGTTGCATAGTTTAGCTATCTGGTGGTGTTTAACAGCATTAAAGCTGCCACTGATCGCTGCCTTTTCTACTCAATTTCACAAGACAAACAATGTTATTAAAAGTAAACTGTCAGAGATATGCTTACAAGTTGCGTCTCTCCAATCTTGCCCCACTTCTCTTAATACACAGCATGAGGAGCCAGTGGGCAGAGAGGGGCAGCTGGCTCCCTTGGAACCGGCTCACTGGTCCCCATATGTTCCTGTGTCATTACCTAGGACATCTGTGAAAGCCTTTTCTGTCTATACTGTCAAAGCTTCATTTTTACTTCCATTTAGCTGACTGAATCAAAAGCAAGAGCTAGTAATGGAATCCATTCAAGGCTCCCATGGGGGCTCACTCTCCAGTCTTGAGGGCCTCCTCAGACTCTCAGCTCTAACAGGAAAACAAGAATGTGGTTAGGACTGCAGACAAAGCAACACCCAGCTAAATTTGGACTTCAGATAAAGAACACCTGTTGCTTAGTTACAGACATGATCTGTGTAGTAATACTTAGGGCACACTTACAAGAAAAACAATTGTCTATCTAACCATTCTAGTTAAGCTGCACATTCTGTATACTTGCTTAATCTGCATGCATACACCCACTGCATTATTCAAGATCTATAATGCCCAGTGTTTTCACCATGATCACAGGCAAGTCAATATTTTGCATAGCTTGTGCTCCAAAAGCACTCCATTCTCCTGGATACTGCCGCTGTATCCAGGAGAATGGAAAGCACACTGGAATGGCCTTAGGAGCTTGTTTGCTGTTTTGGTTGTCTGCAAGAATACCCACCTGACTGTTCTTTGTGGAAAGCAGAAGGGGATGGACTGCTGTGGCCTCAGAGCAGTTCTGCAAGTATAGTTTCTTGCATGGTGTTTTAATTATTATTTAAAATACACAAGATTGTAGAGCAGGACTTCTGAGGACAATTTGAGTAATATGCACGACTCAATTCATAAATAAAGACTCATTTTTCATAAATCAAATATGTAATCAATCTTTTAAAACAAAAACCACATATAAAAATTAAGTATTTAATGGCACATATTGAATCTTTTTAAAAGTGGGTTTGAGTTTCAAGGGAGAAACTGAGCATTCAACTCTACTCCAGGCCCTGTTTAATCATATGTATATAGCAGTGAACAAGACACATTCAAGTTTCTCTTTACTGGACTTATTATTAGGAAACAAATGATAATAAGTAAAAAACATAGTTTGATAAATATTATTAAGTGCTAAGTGGGAAAAAAGATGAGAATGCTTAAGAAATACAGGTTTCTGATGAATGGTTTCATTAACCTTTCGTTAATCAGAAAATGCCAGTTTGTTTAAGACCTTGTGTTGAAAAACGTTCTAAATTGTATGCACTGTACTTTCAACAAATGTTCTGTTCCAGCATAGCAGTGCCATGCTAATCCCTCTAGGCAGCCTGGTTTTGCTCCCATGGGCTGGAAATCTGGAGGCCAGACACCCAGGAAAGAACATCAGTCCCATCCCCCCCCCCCAGAACCTCACGCCATGGAACTTTACTACCCACTTCTCTCTGGATAAATTAGCCACTGATTTGTCTCTCATCCTCCATTATTAACCAGGGAGTTTGGTTCTAGATCTTTAGAACATTTTCTGATCCCAGTGGTACTAGTACTTAGAGTTTTCAATTGCTACTTGAACCCCACACATCATCAAATACCAGCCTTCCAGGTCTTTGATGTCCACGATGTCATCGGTTTCCTGTGAGCTAATATTGAGTGGTGTTGTGGGAAAGCCTCTCTGACCCTGACATCTTCATCTGGAGCATCACCCATCCACCTGGGCTCACTCTCTCATGCCCTGACATGTCTCACTGCTAATGCTTCTAGTCCCGTCAGCTCATCTAGTCATGCCCTACAAATGGCTTCGGGTGTCTACTAGAAATAAAGCCCTGTTCAACACCCAGGGTACAGTAGTAAAATGTTCAATGAACTTTCACTATGGAAGAAGAAAGTTAATGGGAAAGTAATCACAAGTGTGAAAAACCTTAGACAATGGGATGTGCAGGGAAGGGGAACTGTCCAAGTCCAGAGCCCAAGAACTCACGAGATATTTGTACTTTCAAGGAGGGTTAAGGAATTGAAGATACACAAGAGAGTGATGAAGAATAAAGATTACCAGTCACAAAGAGGGGTGTTCCACCTGGATGCTGGGTTAATGTACTGGACTTTGAACTTCGTCCTAACAGCCATAGAGTCTCTTCCCAACAGGTCTCCCTTTCCACCATGTGTGCTGTTCTTTCAAAGTATCTGTGACATCTTTGAATGCAAAACCTTTAACAAATTAAAATCTGTCTCCTCTCTCCTTGTCCTTGGTGGTATGGTCTTACTGAGGGCCACTGCATTATGTCAATCTCTCTCCTTCCTATCTCATTGGGGATCTTGGGTCACGTTATCTCTTTGCCTGTTCTGATTTCTCATTCCTCTCACTGAATATTGAAATTTCACCTCCCTTTTGTCCTCTTCTATTCCCTTTTCATCACCCACCCCCTCACCTGCCCTGTTCCACCCTAACCCAACCTGGTTTTGTTTCCTACAAAAACAAGTCCACTGAGCAGGAACTCAGGCTCCACCCAAACAGCACCTGCAGCTTCAGTTCACTTCTCTCTCCTATTGCTGAGTTGAGAGGTGATTTTCCTTTTTAATACTCATCTCTTCACTGCTCCTTGTGAGTTTACTCTCACAGTTTGCCCCATCATTTAGACTTTTTGCTTTTCTGAGTCTCTAACCTTCAATCACCTGTCACCCCCAATTTATTATTTATAGATTGTAGCTGGAATTATCTCCAGTCCTGCCCAGGCCCATAGCCGCTCAGACCCAAGTAAACACACAGAGACTTATATTACTTATAAGCTGTATGGCCATGGCAGGCTTCTTGCTATCTAGTTCTTATATCTTAAATTAACCCATTTCTTTTAATCTATACCTTGCCACATGGCTTGTGGCTTACTGGTACCTTACATCTTGCTTCTCATGGCAGCAGTGGCTAATGACGTCTCCTGACTCAGCCTTCCACTTCCCAGAATTCTACTCTCTCTTGTCCCAACTATACTATACTTCCTGCCTGGCTACTGGCCAATCAGTTTTTTATTTATTTATCAATCAATCAGAGCAACACACTCACAACATACAGAAAGACATCCCCCAAGACCCCCTTAAAGGTCTCCAATGACACCATGGCCCAGATGATCCAACATTAGAACAACCGGTTTCAAGGTAACTGGCTCAGAGAATACAGCCTCACAGACTACTCCATAATCCTAAAATTTTCTTTGTGTCCCCCATAAGAATACAACACCCTCATCCAGCAGGAAGTAGTATGAGAAGCTATGCCCAAATTCCCAAAATATTGTTTATAAATGCTTATTTTTATTTAATAAAAATAAATTGATTATAAATGCAATCTCTTTCTAAAGAAGAAAAGGGGATATAGATATGATAGGATGAAAAGGTAGATTATTGATCCTACTTTTAAAGAGCAACAACTTGTTTAAAATGTTTTACATTGCTATAGATATTAGTTTATTGATACAAGTTTAAACTTAATTTTGTTATACTCTCTATATATTTCTACTCTCATTTGAGGTATTATATTTATTTAACCCATTTAGATTGTAATGGATAATTAAAAATACAGATTAATAACTAGTCTTCTATCATAGTCAAACTTATAGTCATGTTAAGTTTTCTAGGTATACATAGATATAATTCAATTAGGTAGGTAATCTTCAAACACTTCAAAGACTTACAGAATATAGTATCTAAAATATTTTAAAAATTTAGACTTTCTGGACAGTGAGACATGTCTGCTCCTGGCAGCACCGATTTACTTCAGAGAGAAGGATGGGCATAGAAGACACTCTATATGAAGTTTATCTTCTTGGCAAAATAGCCATTTGGGCAAGAAACTGTTCTTGCCTGGACTGCTTGATTGACTGGACATACAGGACCAATAGGAAGGTGACCACTAAACTTTGCTTGGCAAAATGGTCCTTCAGGTTCCTGCTCAACAGAGGAAACTGCCAGACTTTCTACAGGACACAGAGAGAAGTAACTGAGAGACTAGGCCTGTGGGCTAAAGATGGATGCCCCAACTTTACAGAGGAATTTTGGATGGCTGTCTAGGCTGCCAGCTGTCTCTGTCTACTCCCGTAAGACTCCCAAAAGTTGCTTTGTGTCCTTCTCCTATTTCTCAGGTAATAGTATATCCTTCTGAGGTCTTTGATGTAGTTGAAGACTAGATAGTTACAATTTCCTTAGTTATGATAAGAGATAAGTTAGATATGAAACCTTAGACTCACAAATATAGGATAGATAGAATATCTTCTTTAATTTTGCCAAATACAAATAAAGTAGATATTATAAATAGACTAGATATTATAACTGTAATTCTTGCTTGATAATTGTTTTCTTATATGTAATTTTGCTATGTTAAAGTTAAAACCTTCTTTTTTGAAAAAAGGAAAAAAGGAAGTGCTGGGGATGTCTTTCTGTATGTTGTGAGTGTGTTGCTCTGATTGATTGATAAATAAATAAAAAACTGATTGGCCAGTAGCCAGGCAAGAAGTATTGTGTAGGCAGGACAAGAGAGAGTAGAATTCTGGGAAGTGGAATGCTGAGTCAGGAGACGTCATTAGCCACTGCTGCCATGAGAAGCAAGATGTAAGGTACCAGTAAGCCACAAGCACGTGGCAATTTATAGATTAATAGAAATGGGTTAATTTAAGATATAAGAACTAGATAGCAAGAAGCCTGCCACTGCCATACAGTTTATAAGTAATATAAGCATCTGTGTGTTTACTTGGGTCTGAGTGGCTGTGGACCTGAGTGAGACTGGAGAAAACTCCAACTACACTAGATAGTCCTTATACTTGCTTTATATCCCACATCATCTTATCAGGAATAATCTGATTGTATGTCTGCTTTGCCCAATGGGCAAATATGCTCCTCAAATGTTGACCAATGTGTTCCTTCTTTCCTGTCTGAGGACATTATTTTTCCTTTAGGGCTCCTCTCTAGGCCACACCACAATGTGATGGCTTTTCCCATGTGTATTTTAAGGTAATGTGTGTGCTAATTAAGTAAAAAGAGGAATTCTCCAGGCTCAGCAGGGAGAGTTGGTTTGGATTAGACAGCAGTGGTCCTCTCAGGACACAGTGGGACATGCCCACCTGAGAGGGTCTCCTGTGTTTGGTTACACAAAGTAAGAACGGGGTGAAAAACACTGGGAGAGGAAACTGAACGATCAGAGACCCCTGGGGTGCTCCACACAGAGACTGGCTCCCTGTTCTCCCAAAGGACCTACATTCAAAACAGTTGACTATATGGGACCAGAATAGAGATGAGAGGTAATAAGTCACTTGGCTGGAAGGTAGAAGGACAACAAGAAATGACAGCTCTATAAGTGATGAGAAGAAAGGATGAATGAGAAGGAGAGACCCACTGGCCCCCCACAGAGACCACTCACACTCCTAAGTCCAGTCAGCAGGCTGTAATGGCAGTTCTTTGTCTATTTTCAGAGCCTAGAGGACAACAATATATTTGCTTGCATTTTAATGGAAGCTCTCCAGCTTACTGCCCACAGACCTATCACAGCACTGCCTTAGCTCTCACAAGGACTGCTGCATGGCTAATAAATCATGCATCATTCAACCAAAGCCATCATACGATTTATAGCAACAGCTGGGGAATTCCTGACGTCATATGCATAGTATATCTTTGTATGCTAATTTGCTCACTCAGGAGCCTCGTAGAAGCAAAGACACTAACACAAGCCCCTACCCCCAGCACATAATAATATGAATGTTTATTGAGTGCGGCGAGCTCCTCGGCCAGCAAGGAAGAATGACCACCACTCGAGGATTCTTCTTCTCGGATCACACTTTATTGGAGCGCCTCTTGGTTAAGGGAGAGTGGGAGGTGAGGGGCCCCAAGGACTAAAATGCAGCTGCTTATATAGGGAATCAGGCAAACGTGCCGTACTGTGATTGGGTCCCGCCAGAATGCTAGCACGGGGAGCCACGGGATAGGCTGAGGACATAAGGTCAATTACCATACCCGCGCATGCACAGGTCACAGGACACATAGTCCCGAGAGCATAGCCAAATATGGAGTTGTTTACAGCTAGGCTACCAGGAAGTCAGCGCCATCTTAGAATGGCGGCTCCCTACAATTGAGATACCATTATTACTCTTTATTCATAGATAAGACAACTCAGTCATTAAATGGTTAGAAAGTTTGGCTAAGTGTATCAGCTGACAAATGCTGAAGTGAGATCCAAAGCTCTAGAAATGTCTCTTTTAGTAGCAGCCTGCCACCTCTGACAGTGCCTGGCAGCTTATAGAAACTTCTTGATATAAGGATAAATCATAGGTAGATCAAAATGGTTGCTTGATAAATGCTTCAAGGAGTGGGAGTTTTGTTGATTCTAGTTGGTGAAAGTGTTATTCCTCATTAATTTAACTTTAGCCTTTAAGGAGGAAATGTGTGCTGGTTTTGTGGTGCATTTGAACTTTTCACATTGTCTATAACTACTACTATACTGATTTTTTCTTGTGATAAAGGTTCAACCCTGCAGAGGAGAGAAAGGTTGACTTTGGGGAAAGGGCTAAGGAAAATCAGAAGATGCCCACCTATGTAGGAAATCCTCGGGACAGCAGAGGCTAGGAGAGAAATGGTGAGTGAGATGAGATCTTACCTTGGGAAATACAAATAGGCTGAGTTAAGGGTAGGTAACTCATTTGAATGTGGTTGCTATTGAAATAGAGTGGTCCCTTCCAATGCCATTATCTTCATGGCCACAAAAACGTTTGCTTTATGTTTTTTTTTTTTTAATTTTACAAACTATGAGGGGAATTTCCCATGCCCTCTGTGCATCCAAATATATATCCCTTTCATATTCAAACACAACTTCAGCAACATAAGCACACACACTTTAATTTTGTCAGAGACTAAGTGAGAGAGCTGAGAATTTTACAAGAGCTAAGCACACAATTGACTGATGCTTATTAATTAGGAAAGAAGTTGTTTCCAAATTTATTTCTTAACTCTCATCTGTTTCCAGTAGAGTTTCTATTGTGTGTAGACTATTTTCTTTGGGATTGTTTGCCTTTGCTGCATGCAGAGACCCCACAGATGCAGAGTCACACTACTTTGTCCATGTTGTGTCCATTCTGATTAGAGGGACATAGTCCTGTTTCCAAGGGCAGTCCAGTGGGTCACTGATAACCAGCTAGACAAGATGCAAGAGTCGGCCTAGTTCTTCTAAGCACTCTGACTCAGGAAGGGTGCTGCAGAGCATCTGCTTAGGAATGTTCTGTGATCTCAATGATGTGGAAAATGTGTGAATAAAGAGAGAGGAAAATCAGTGTACAGGGTGAATGGAAGCTTGTGATGGAAAGAGCTTGGTCTACAACATCCTGGGCTCACTGTGTTAGCAGGCTTTTTATTATATAGTGAAAGTTCTATGGACTGACCTAGCAAATGAAATCTTTAATTAGCCTGGTTCACAGCAGGCTGGAGGTTATCAACAGGAAGATTTGCCTGCCTTCTTGCTGGAGTTTTCGGATGTAGACTGCTGACCACTAAAGCATGTTACCATACAGGATGACTTTGATTAAGGGTGACCTTACAACTCATCATATTAAGTCACAAACATGACGGATAGACATATGTTTGCTTTCCTCCCAGTGGGCAGCAGTCACAAATCACCCAGCAATGTGGCCTGTGGTGGACAAGCGAACTATCTTTTCTGGAGGTGATGAGGACTTGGAACATTGTAGAAAGAGTTTTGTATGAACAGTCAGGGAGAAATTACATGGATTATCTTGACTTGAAACAAAGGGTAAATAATCTACTCATTGAAGGTCATTTTCCTAAATAATCAGTTGCAGACTTACAAACACATTCCCAAGTCAGTGAGAGCCCAGAGAAGCCTGTTCATGAAGACAAGCCATTTGAGCACTTGGCTGCAAATTCCTTCAGAACCCAGAAGGCTGCCGGTCTAAGAACCTTTGCAGAATGATGGGAACCCACGTCCTGGCCATTATTTTCTTGGTGGAGGGGCAAAGAGTAGTAGTTGGGAGGTTGAAACTCAATTACAACCACAGGTGCCAGTCAGCCTTTTGAGTGGCTCAAGTTCAGTGTGTCTTTAAAACTGCAAGGACCAACCCTCTCCCTCTGGCCTCGGCTCTCCTCCCCTCAAACTGTTCAACATAATGAGCTGTGGTTTGTTGAAGTGATAGCAGTCGCCTGCTAAGAGTTGTGTTTAAAATTCCTGTTTCTTATCTTATTTACTGATTGATGGGAATGGGACCTGGAAGACCTTCCTCCCATTTCCACCGCCTACCCCCTTTCCCCCAGGAGGAGTGAACCACTTGACACAGGGGACATTAGACAACGCGGTGGCTTCCTTGTTAAATCCTGTTGGCCTTGTCAGTCAGCCGGATGCTCAGCTCCCTGGGTGCATCTGTGATGTGTCTTATCACCTGAAGAAGCAGGCCACACAGGGTGGGCTTCCGGAGTCTCAAATCAACAGAAAACAACAACAACCCCTCCAGGTCCAGTTGAGGAGGCGTGCATGTGGCTTTGGTTTTTTAACTAGCGTTCCTCTTAAGCTTCCTTTGTTTTTTAACAACATAGATAAAAAACTAAACAAGAAAATTCCAACTTGTTTGCAAAGAGATTGCAATTTTTTTTTAAAAAAAGCAAATGTTTTCCTACAGCAAGTCTGTTTTGCAGAGTGTGTGTGTGTGTGTGTGTGTGTGTGTGTGTGTGTGTGTGTGTTTTCCACCTTGTTTTTCTTTTTCTGCTTCTTTTTTTTCTCCCTGTAGATTCTGAAAAGAAATAGCCGGCTGTAGGCATTGCCTGTGGCATGCTGGCCGGGCTCCTTGGGTGGTCCAAGCCGACTTTATGATTTATTCAGCTAATGGGAAGGGAGCATGACCCCCAGTGGCCACAGAAAGAGAGCTGCATGTGGGTTTAATGCTTTCACCACAAAAATGTCTGCTATGACTAAGCTGTGCAGCTGAAGTCACTGTCTGAATGGCGCTAAAAGGAACCTAGGCATTAAATGTGCACTATTTACTATAGCTCGGCTCTTGGGATTAGGCCCAGGGCTTCGGACTCAGTTTCAAAGAATAGCATGGAAGCTGCTAGAAAAATTAAGACTTTGCAATTTATTTTTACCAGTTTCCCTGGTGAGTTGCTCAGTGAAGGATTTACCTCATATGATATTTTTTTCTTTTCCTCTGCTAATAAAGAGTCATTTTAAAATGTGCCAGTTTCTTGCTTTCTGTGGAGTTTTATCGGGGAAGGATCCCAGTTTTCTGTGGCTGTTGTTTGTCACAGTCCTGAATCACTATGTTATTGTTCTTCAATGTTAATCTAAAGCGATAGAAGAATGCCTGATGTTGGGAGAGAGAAAGTGCTGTGTGTGTGAGCAGAGAGGCAGGCTGGGACGCGGGGCTCATTTCCCACACTGCCCTGCTCCAGAGGCCGCTTTGACCGGTGAGCCCCCACCCCTGACAGCATGGTTTTCTGGCATTGCTGCTGCAGAGGAAAGAGCACACTCAGCCTCGTGTGGATTGTGAGGGAAGGGGGTGAGTGGAGGAACCGTGAGGGCGGCAAGGAAAGCTGCTTGCAGCTGTGACTAAGATGAATGATCTTCACTGACGCTGTAATACCTGCCACCCAGCCTCCAGCACGTCTCCTGGTGCAGAATGGGGAAGCGAATCACTTTGATGTCTGTAGTTCGGGATTCTGAGTCCAAAATGCAACCAACTCTCTGAATGTTCCTCCAAGACAGTTTAGACTTCAAGGTCCAGAGAGAATATCCAGACCAGTCCAAGGAACTGGCTTGCAAATTTCACATGTAGGAAAAACCCACATTACTCAGTAGCTCGACATTTCAGCTTAAATCAACTGAAAAATCACCAGAAGCTATCCTGTGTTGGTGCCAGCCAGAGTTTGCCATCACACAAACAGGGACCCCTTCCTGTCTCCCAAAACCCACCGAGGGTCTTCACTTCAGCTTCTGTTCTAAATATTTCTTTGCAAAAATATTTTCCTGGGGGGTGGGGGTGGGCTAGGGAGAATGCTCGATCTGTGCTTACCATGTGAGCATGGAGACCTGAGTTCTGAACCCCAGCATCCATGTTAAAAAAAAAAAAAAAACAATGTGGAGGCATGCACCTGCATTTCAGAAAACAGACAGAAGGATCCTTGAGGCTTGCAGCCAGTCAATCTAGTCAGTGTGTGAGTTCCATGTGCAGCGAGACCTTGTCTCAAAAACTAAGGAGATAGATTGAGAAAGACACTCCATATTGACCTATGGCCACCTGTACACACACACCTACACACACATGTAGACACATGTGAACTTGTGTGTATAAATATACATACACACAATATTTCCTCATCTCCTGGCAAATGAGTACCCCATGTTATAGTAAGGCTCACCAATGAGCTGGCCTTCAAGGCTGAGTTGCCTCCTTTAAGCCTTCATTTTGGTCCTATCTGTTGGATTTGCCTTTGTGGCCCTAAGCAGTAATTCAGAGAGGCAGGCCTCCATTTTCCTGGATGGAGACATGTAAATAGTAACCCAGGTCTGATCTGGGTGAATGGCCACTGAGTCCTAGAGATTCACAAAGTTATCAAGAGAGAGTACTTGACCTTTCCCCTGCCCGGCCTGAGAAGATAGGTAGGGTCAGAACACCACTTTCTGACTCACTCCGCTCTTTCTGCAGGTAGATGGAGAGTGAAACCAGCGGGGTTTCTCCCTTCTCCGACTCCACCTGCTGTCCTGTCCCATTCTCTGTACGTTACAGAATCCAAAGACGAAACCTTCTTTCCACGATGGTGACACATCAAGAGGACAGCAGCTGGGTCTAGATAAATACTTCACCTAAAACTAACCAGAGCCTTAATGCAGCTTGTTATAATACCCTAGGTTAGTTCTAGAATCAGAAGAGAACCTTAGGACAGAACTCAGGGAATCTGAGTAAGTCTGTCATTTAGTTTCTAGAATTACCCCCACCAAAGGGAAGGGGCCAGGGAGAGTTTGTACTGTTCAGCGACTTTTCTGTGATCATACTTTAACTTGAGGGGAAAAGAATATATATATATTCAAATATGTTTTATCCTGATTTTTTTGAGGTCCTGACTGATAATTTTCATGTCCTCCTTACATCCATTCACTCCTATGCTCCAGATCATGTCCCAAAGCAGTCTAAAATGTCCTTTGTGTAATGCCCCAGAACTTAATGGCTTTACCAAAGCTTTGAGCATCTCGTTATTCTTCTAGAATGATCACAAGTTAGAACTGGGCTGGTCCATTTACAGTCATCCTACGTTCTTTGTGGACACTGTGCTGACACAAAAGGGAAACAAAACAAACAAACCCATTCAAGTTACAGATACCAGCAACAGAATACGGAAGGCAGTGTGTTAAACATCACACCGTTTCCAAAGCACACAACAGGTACTTTCATTTCATTGGTGAGTATTTTTGCACCACCTAGCTTCGTCAGACAATGGCCTAGTGCCAGCACTAAGCACAAAACCAGGTGCATTAGCACCCAGTAAACACCCGAGGAATGACAGGAGCTGGCCATGTCTTTCACCCAAGCAAAAGTTCCCACGCCAGAACATAAAGGGTAGACATTTTTATGACAATGGTTCAGCAAGTACTGCTTTTCTTTCCATTTGTCCTTCTAGGACCTCCAGTCTGGAAGGCAGGAAAAGTTAGAGGAAGAGACTTCTAACAGGACTGCTTTCCAGACTCTTTTGAGCCTAGCATTGTTTTTGGCAATGCGTGGTGGTACTTAGGTAGCGCTCCAGTGAGGGAGAAACGTGAGAAGGAGAATTGCAAGGCAATAGAGAAGTGAGGCCAAAGGAATCTTTCCCTCTGGTGTGGGTTTCCCGCCCTAATTGGTCACCAACCCACACCACCCGAGCGCTAGCGCAGCGTGCTGGGCAGATGGATCTGCAACGCTGCTCTGCCTGGCTGACATCTGCGTGTTTCTGGCACACAGGTGTTTCAGCTTTATTCCGCCAGGAAACAGCTTTTTCCCTCTTTTCCAAGGGAGGGAGTTTTGGGGAGGTGGGAACACCCACGATTGTTTCTCAGAATAAGAAGGAGGCAAGGGTTGGGGGGAGGGAGCACACAGCCCACCCACTGCTTATAGATTCCTTTCTTTCCTGCAGGTCAGCCTTCTTCTGCAAGGTGTAAATCAGAGGGCAGATGCATGAGCTGGGACGTTTTCCAGATGCACGTCGTACAAAGACCCATGTGTTCTCATTGTGTGGAAACAGCATACCATCGGAGCACTTCCGGACGCCAGCCCTGTGGCGGGACATGCCATCCTGTTTGTTCATCTTCCACCCAGCAGAGAGTGAGGCCGCAGACGCACTGGAGAACCTCAGAGCCAGGGGACTGGACAGTTAAGGAAAGTTGCCCTGTTCCTCTGTGGAGCCTGCTGACCTAGCCGGCTGCCGCGGGAAGCCCCATGCCTGCCAGAGCCTGCCAGATGCACTTGCAAGAAGCTGACCCACCGAGTCAAGGGCAAGCAGCTTGAAATGGGCTGACACTGCAACAGGAGCCTCCTGGGTCCTGCTCCCCCAGGAACTGGCCGCGGTGCCAACTGGCAGCAAATGTTCGAAGTAGCCATTCCTGCTCTTTCTGTAGTTGGCTCTGACTCTCTGTGGCCTGGGCAGTAGAGCTGCGGAACCTCTTTTCCCCTTCCTCCTTTGCTTTTCTGAACTGAATTTTCTAGACTTGACCTGACAGGAAATTGCTGTGAATGGGACCCGGGGCCTTTTGCATCCTAGGCAAGCACTTCACTACTGAGCCACTCCCTAATCCGAAGTGGTCTTCTTTCCCTTTTCAAATATTTGTCCTGCTTTTCATATGTATGTATGTGTGTAGTACACGTATGTATTTGTGTTCACGTGTGTGTAATACACATGCACATGTGTGCACATGCTTGTAGATGCCCAAGACTGACGCCTGGAATCTTCCTCCATCACTTTCCCACTATTCTTTTGAGGCAGGCCCTCTCAGTCAAAACCAGAGCTCACTGATACACCAGGCCCACCAGTTGGCTTGCTCTGTGGAACTCTGTTGCCGCCCAGGCTGCAATTACAGGAAGGCCACATCACCCACCAAGCACATGAATTTTCAGGATCCGAACTCTGGTCCTCTATTCCATGTCTCCAACCCCAAGTGGTTTTCTTGAAAGTACATCGTATACTGAGAGGTTACTTTAACTCTCACATCATTTGAATGACATTTGATTATTTCTTGTCCGTTTCTGAAATGAATATCACATCCGGAAGCCTTAAGGAGGGCTTCTTCACCGGGAATTCCGATGAGTTTCTCGTTCTGGTCATGTCTCTGTCTTTTCTGAGTCCTTGGCTTCTTTAGTTTGTAATGGCGACTGTTTATTAACAGGCTCTCCTCCTGTGCTTGTGGGCTTTTCTAGGGTGGGGCCATTTCCTCGTTACAATTGCCATTCTGGAATTTGTGTGAACTCTTCACTTTGGTTTTCTTTCACTTGGTGGGATAAACTTCCCTTTCGTGACTGCCAGTGATGTGCAAACTTGCATTTATGCTCCTTGTCTTGTTCTAGGCTACAGTCATGGTGGGACTATTTCTTCCCTTGATGACAGAATTTGTTCTGTGCCTCATCCAGTTAGGAAAGCCTGCCATTGGGTGTCTGGGACAAGCTTTCTCAATCCGTCTCAGGAAGTCAGCATATAAAACACAATTAATTAGTGACACTGAGAACAGAAGGCAAAGACAAACAGGACAGGAAATAGACTCAGGATTCTATAGAGGATATTGCCCTCAGCACCAGTGACTCCAGAAATAACTAATAATAACGTTGTGAGTCGTGGAAATTCCATTCTTGGGAATGCATTTGAGGTCATAATTCAACGAGGAATTATCTTGGTTTTCCTGACTCATTTCCCACCCTCTCTGCAGTCCTGTTTTCTAGTCTCCCTCGAAAACCACCAAGTAAACCCCAAGCATTTAACTCTATTAAGAAAAATAAATGTCTTATCCACCTGTTAATAGGACTCAGATGCTATGGTAGAGGCCTGGATGTGCTTTATCCCACCCAGCAATAAATGGCAGAGGAAGAATGTGTTAAAACGGAACTGCCTTTTTGTACTTTAAGAAATTTTAACCTGATACCTTTTAAAACTTTTATCCTTTTCCTCAAAGGAAAGGAGTTTTTTTTTTTCTAAGTAAAACAAATTGTACCACCTGGCATCAAAATTAGAAACTTGTTTTAATAATGAGTGTTTTCATTCTTTGATGAAGTCTAGATGGTAGGATGTGGAGGCCAAAAAAAAAAAAAAAAAGGTTTCCCAGTGAGATCTGAGCTTGCTTTACCCAGCAGAGCTGCATCAGAGGATGGCTTGACCATGTGCATGGTTACTAGGTGATTGGAAGGGTCTGCATTTGGCTGAGCTAGGGGGAGGTCTTTGCTCCACCCGTTTGCGTTTCTATAAATAGCACTTTAGAAGAGACAGAAGAGGCCGGTGGATAATGATCCGGGCCCTCCCAAGATCATTGTGTGTTTCTGTTTCTCTCCCCTCTATCCTTCTATCTAATATTTTTTATCCCTCTCTCCTCAAGAGTACCCTCTGTGTGCCGGGCGGTGGTGGCGCACGCCTTTAATCCCAGCACTCAGAAGGCAGAGCCAGGTGGATCTCTGTGAGTTCCAGGCCAGCCTGGTCTCCAAAGCGAGTTCCAGGAAAGGCGCAAAGCTACACAGAGAAACCCTGTCTCGAAAAACCAAAAAAAAAAAAAAAAAAGGTCGATGGAGATGTCCAACTGTAACATCATCTACTCTCTATCAAGGTAAAAGCTCTTTCTGGTTTTATTTAATAGAGCCTAATATTCTTTGGATGATATATGGGGCATTTTTTTTATGAATTGTTGCCTTTAGGTCCAGTTCCACGTTGATCAACCCCTATGACATCATTTGCAGTTTGAAAAGCACTGGCATGTGCATTCTGCTTTTGTGGATATGATTTCACAATATCAACAATTTTTTTTTTATTTATTTATTTATTTTCCTTTTTTATTAAGAGATTTTTCTATTCATTTTATGATCCAACCACAGATTCCCCTGTCCTCCCTCTTCCTACCCTCCCCCCCAATATCAACAATTTCAAAGTGACTTACCATGAAGTTGATAGCAGGTAGTAACCTTTAGTTTTGCTGGAGGATCTATTTCAGAGAGACTTCAGAGTTAAAAGCTGAAGCCAAGAATTTACTTTGCTGCCAAGGAAGAGTGACCTTGAGCCATTTATTGAATCATTTAGAGTTTGTTTCTTTGTTTGTAAAAACAGATTCATAATAACACGTGTCTGACAAGGTCAGTATGAGGGCTGAGTTAAAGAGACGCAGGAAAAATGCTTAGTGTGGTGATGTGCTTTGGGGAAACAGCCAAAACTGTCAAGACAGAACAGCAGGGAAGAGCTCAGTCTGCAAGACTTGCATCTCCTGTAGGTCAATCCGTTCCTGAGTGAGCAAACACCACGGACTGGCTCAGTAGCAGGAGCAGAGTTCAGACCTACAGGTCTCCTGCTTTCTATTTCATTTGCAGACTAACTTTCACACATAGAAGATCTTTTCTACTTGGAACATTGACACAGAAATCTGGGCTCATGCCCATAACCCCAGCACTTGAGAGGTGGTAGGGGGAGGATTAGCAATTCATGGTTACTCTCAGTTAGACAGTGAGTTTCAGGCTAGCCTGGGTTACAAGAGGCTTTGTTTTAAAAAAAAGAAAATGTGCCCCCAGAGGAGGGAAAAAACAGCAATGGTTGAGAAAACACAAAGAGGCCTGGAGAAGGGGTGGATCTCTACTAGCAGATAGAAAGAAGGGTAAGTCACACGGCATAGTGATTCATGTGTGAATTGGAGTCATGATTTAAATACATCACCTCTACCCCATTTAACAGTATGAATAATTTTAAAAATGATTCCACGAACTACTTCAGCCAAGACAAAATTGGGATGGGGAGAAAACATTAGTGACAGCGACAAGGGGGACCAGTTTGGGGCCTGAGGCTCGTAGAAGAAAGAGGAACTGTCACCAGGAGCCGGTTTAGCAAAATGATGCCATGTGACATTCTAAACATGAAAATCGTAGATCTTCAACAACTTTAGACATGTTTACCATCAAGTTCCTGTAAAGATAGAACCTGGTTACGTACAGACAGACCTGTTGTCTTTCCAGGTAGCTGGGTTGGTAACTACTCACACCCAGTGAACAAGTCAAAGAGGAAGAGGAAGTACATGTAAATTATGTGTGACGGTTACCACTGACTGAAAACCACGCAAGAGCGACAATAACCCAGGAGATCCGCCTCTGGGCACATCTAAGAAGGATTACCTGACTAGGTTAGTTAGCCTCTGAACATAACTATGAAGGAGTATGTCAATAACATGGGAAGACACCCTAAGTGTGGGTAGCACACTTCTCTGGACTTGAGTTCTTGACTACATAAACAAGAGAAAGGTAGCTGAGTCTTAGTTTATCACTTTCTTCTTTATAACTGCAGATATGAAAGGGCCAACCGCTTCAAGATCTTGTGGCCTTGACATTTCAGTCATGATGGACTATATTCTTAAACGACATGCTAAAGCAAACCCTTCCTTACTAAAATTGCCTTTTTCAGGTATTTCATCACTTCAACAGGAAAAGTAACTGAAACATAAAAATTGGTGTGGCTGCTATGATAAGCCTGACCATGTGGTTCTTAGACATTTGGGACTGACTTGAGGGAGGAAGGTTGAAGAATTTAGAACTTTGGGCTTGAAAAGCCCTTAAATGCTACATTAGTGTGCCATTGAATGGGTCTTAGAAAATAAAAATGCTTATCCAGAGGGCCCGGTCCAGTTCCATGGGGGCTCCTCAGTCCATTGGTTCACAGTTCATGTGTTTCCACTAGTTTGGCTATTTGTCCCTGTGCTTTTTCCAATCATGGTCTTAATATCTCTCGCTCATACAATCCCTCCTCTCTCTCACCGATTGAGACAGTTGATTAGCTTGAACTGTTTGGGAGGCCCCCAGGCAGTGGAGCCGGGACCTGTCCTTGGTGCATGGGCTGGCTTTTTGGAGCCTGGGGCCTATGCAGGGACACTTTGCTCAGCCTTGGTGCAGGAAGGAGGAGCTTGGACCTGCCTAGGCTGAGTCTACCAGGCTGGGCTGACTCCCCAGGGGAGACCTTGCCTTGGAGGAGGTGGGAATGGGGGATGGATTGGGGGGAGGGCTGGGAGGTGAGAGGAAGGAGGACAGGGGAATCTGTGGCTGATATGTGAAATTAATTATAAAATAAAAATACTTTTTAAAAAGAATGTAAAAGAAAATAAGAATGCTTAGAGAAACACAGACAGTGGGGGGCTCAGCCCATGAACTTCCAAAGGAGGAACAAGAACTCCAGAGAACTGGACTAGAGACTTTTCAGGTTATACTGCAGCAAATAACCTGTCTGCCTTCTTCCCATATCTCATGAACTCGTAGAAGGCTAAATTTAAAAGTAGTGGACTAATCTTTCTGGTGGAGGAAGTTTCAAGACATGAGAACATTTGGACCGTGACTCGGCTATTTCTTACTGCTCTTTTTCAGGTCTACAGTGAAAAGAGTTGAGCAGAATGAGATAAAAATGTGGTTTGGTGAAGAAGGCTGAATGAATAAAGGAGAGTGAAGATGAAGAGTCCTATGTGATTGTTGGAGAGATTGGTGCCATAAAAGATAAACTTTCTGCTCTACACTAGGATAAGACCCCACCCATCAAAGCCTCAAACTCGTAAAAATGCAATATCATTTCAAAAGAGAGAGCCTAAACTCGGAATGTTGAAAGAGTCCCCTGTACCTAGAAACTACCTTAGGAAGTATTTCCCCAGGATCAGCGGACAGAGGTTGCTGCAACTATGGTCTACAGATCTGGCACCAAACTTCATAGCATCATCCAAGTGCCATTGGTTTTGAAGGCATGAAAGTTGAAGAAATGAGTGGTCATAGAAACTTGCACCTCAGTTCCAGAGAGAACCACTGAGGTCAAGCAGAGTGTTGCAGAGTTGAAGTTTCTGCAAGAAGGCCCTGAGAGGACATGTAAGGAAGCTATCTATGATCAAGCCCGAGTTTCCAGGGAGACCCCAGGATGTTGGAGATGCCAGAATAATAGGATGTCTTCCAGGGAAAGTAGCCTGAAGGAAAGTCTGTTTAAGAGAGAGGCCATGTAAGGTGCAGGCCATGGAGCTGGAAGAGTTGGGCTACCTAATCTCTTTGGTGCCCAGAAAATTTCATTATGAGTCTCAAATGATGAGTGGCAGACACAGAGCTGGAGGATTTGCTAACCTGATGTGTTTCAGGTTTTGGGGTTTTTTTGTTTGTTTTGTGTTTTTTTGTTTGTTTTGGTTGAATCTTTCCTTGTTGTACCCTCAATTCCTCTCTTCGGGAATGGGAACGATCACTCTGTACCACTGTGTGTTGGAAGCACATAATTGGTTGATTTTTACAAAGTATCGTAGCTAAGTGATTGTCTTGAGTTTCAGAAGATACTTTGGACTTTTAGTATTGGAAATGTTAAAGACTATGCAAAATTCCACAAACTAAGAAGCTAATAAACAACAGACACTTGTTTCTTCCAGTTCTAAAGTCAATGTACCAAAGAGCCAGGGTCCAGAGGTTTGGTATCTTCTAGAATCTGCTTTCTGGTTCATAGATGATATATCCACCAGTGTTGCCATCAGGTAGTAGGAGGGAAGCAACTCTCTAGATCTCACTTAAAAGGTCATTAGTCCAATTCAAGAGGTTCTTCCTTCACAGGGTACAGCTCCATCTCTAAATACCATCACTTTGGTGGTCAGGTCTCAACGTGGGGAGAAGCACACAAACTTTCACACTGAAGAAAGATAGTAATCGACTTGGCAAGAAGGAGGATATTCAAGAGAGGCACTGGTATTTCCATTTTTGGCTACCAGAAGCCAAGAAAGAGGTTGCAATTTTTATTTGAAAATTATTTTAAAAACTGTCTTCAAAACATGGAAAATTTCCCCCAAAATTTCATGCTGAAAGAAGAATAAAGCTAAATTCTGGTGCCAGCCAGAGGAGAAACTTATCTCCCAGGAAGAGATTCTGTACAGTCCCCACAACTTGTTAGGTCACCTTTCAGGCTAGGATGGAGCTGAGATGATAATGAATCAGTGATGGATGGGACCACACCTTGACCAGCACTGCTTAGTGGTGCATGCCCCCGGCGCTCTGTTTAAACCCACCTCGAGTCAGGACTCTGAGGTGGACCTAAGGTCACTATGCCTATTTGTTTGTTGCTCTTCACAGTTTGGCAATACTGGATAAATCTTTCTCTGCTCTTTACTGTCATGTGTTTCTTTAGCCCACTTGTTGAAGAGGGGTAACTGAGCCTGGTTTGCAGCCAGAGCCCCTAACAACTCCAGTCACCACATCCCATGGATTTCCTCAGCCCTGTCCTTTTCTTTTCTTTCCCATACATAGAAATGGTAATGAAAGATTTACAGCGAGGAAAAGAGAGAACAGGACAGCTGACATCACAGACTAATTGGATGGGAAGAAACCTGGAAGTCATGTAGTCTGATCTTTTGGTTTAACCTCTCAGGAAGTCTTGGCCTTGAAAGGTAAAGTGACCCTTCCAAAGTCACAAAAGCTAATGCAATATCTAAGACTCAAATTCCAGAGTCTTGACCCGTGACTCCAAGCTGCCTCTTCAGTTCAGCTCAGCACCCAGCTGGCATGGGTCCTGTCTACCTGGAAACCTGACATTGCTTCCTTACCTCCCTGATAGCATTTTGGTTTTCATTACCTGACTAGAACATGATCAAGAAAGGTAGGGATGATACTAGATGGTTTGCTCAGTCTCCCCCACTTTTCAATATGCAACCACCTTCGAAGCTTTCCTAGTCTGAGTTGCTGTTGTCATTTTTAGAAGGATGTCTGTTTGGGTATTTGATTGTTCTTGACCGGATAATTTCTATTTCTTCATAGCTTTAATTTTTTTTTTTTTTTGGTTGTTGTGGGTTTTTTTGTTTGTTTGTTTGTTTTTTGTTTTTTTGCCGGTTTCTGTGCTTTTAGTAAGCAGAATACAGATGTCACCAGAATACAGATTCAAAGGACTGACAGACTCAAACACAGTCAGATTGTATATGTAACAATTCTCCATTCATTGAAGAGCATACTAGCGTTCTTGCCAGTGTATGCTTTCTTCCTGCTCTTGTGTGGAGTTGGAGTCCTTTAACATGCTTAGGACTGAGCTGCTAAGAGAGTGTGCACCTCTGACACATTCTTCATGTGCATTGTGGTGATATGTGCAGTTTACCCCCATGTCTTCATTTCTTGTCTCATGGGCTTCCTAGTGTCCTGGGCGAAGGACTGTTCTTTCTGTCGACTCCTCTCTCTTGGAATATTACTGTTAACTTGTCACTGTGACACATGACAACTGTCTCTCAGATGTGGCTCTGACCTTACGTCTCCTCCCTCTGTGCCTCCTCCTGTTTAATCTAAGTTCTACAATGATCCTGTTTTTCTGCTTTTGTTGGTTTCACCAAGGCATCCAATAAAGAACTCCAAGACTGGGCTGCAATTTTTCTAGGAGAAAACATCTTGTAAACAGCGGGCGTCCTTTGGAATGGTTCTTTGCTTCTTTCTATCTTATCTTAAGAATCTTTTCCTTGTTTGCTATTCTGAGTCACCATTTGAGTAGCATATGACTAATAAAATAAGCAAGAATTTATTGTGCTTGCTATATCCCACCCACTCAGCTGAACATTCTAATTTAATCCTTAGGACAAGTTTTTAAAAAGTTGGTAATGTTTGCTCCTTTTATAGATAGAAAGCATCTAAAAAGATGTAGAAGTTGGTACCCAACTTCTTGTGAATATTAGTAAATATTAATATTTTAAATATTAGTAAAAGATTTATGTGATGAAAAAAGAAACCAAAATACAGTCTCTTTGACTAGTAGGAGGAAGGGAAGTCATTCAGTACTTAGCTACCTTTGCAATTTGTGTTTCCTCCCAGCAAAGCCAGGGAGTTTCCCACCAAGGTTAGGACAGCAGTGGCTTCATAGAGTGCTATTGACAACAGTTGCCTTCTGCAGCAGCATGCCTGTGAGAACTATTCAAGTGAATGTGCACTACAACGTTTACAACAATGGCACATTTGAACTTACATACGGCTAGCTCAATTCAAATGCTTAACAATAACATGAACATTATATTAATAACTTTACTACTCATTGGGGCACAGTACCTGACAGCAGAAACTTAGGGCAGGGAAGACTTATTTACACTCATGGTTTTGGAGATTTTCAGTTTATTATGGTAGGGAAGGTGTGGCTACAGAAATGGTCCCCAGCTCCATCCATGGTAGCAGGACCTGAGGTGGAGTCGTTCTTCATACCTCAGCCAATCAGGAAGCAGAAAGCAGGACTGGAAGTGGGACTAGACTGTAACTCTGCAAGACCTGGCCACAGGGATCCGTGGAACAGACCCACCCACTAGGGAATCAAGTAACCCTAGACATTCTTCAGATACAAACCAGAACAAATGCTTAAAGAAATATATCACTGGGAGTCCTAAGGCTGTTTCGCTCTTCAATAAAATTTTATGTGTGATTTGCTAGTACATTACTCCATCCTCATGGAAGGAGGCATCACAGCCATGCTTTTAAACAAAAGCATCCTTTAAAGTGAGTAACTCAATGGGCTGATGCCTGACAGTCTCACTGCCATTTTTCTGTACTTATTCTTAAGAATGTATCAAAAGGTTTCCCCTACTCATAGTTCTTAAAAGGCAGTGTAGGACCTAGGGGTGCATCTCAGTGGAAGAATACTTGCCTAGAATGCATAAGACATCGGGTTCTGTTTCCAGTATTTTAATTTTTTAAGAATTAATTTGATATGTTTAAATAATTTGACAATTACTCAGAATCAATGGATTACATGGCTAGCAGTTACTGAATATGAATGCTAAAGCTTTTAGCAGCCTGGAGTCTTATTAACTAGCTAATGAAATGGAACATTTTAGTTTAGTGATTGACTGTGGTGACATTACCCTTCCTTTCCTCCCTCCCCTAGTCCATGTAGAATGAAAACCTCTACTATAGGACAAAGATCTTTCCAATTTCCTCAGTCCAGGTGCACTTAAGACCATTCAGGACTGGCTGTGAGTGATAAACAAAATTATCAAGCCCATGTTGGGCCTTTCAAGGTTCTGAATTAGTAGGGTTCTTGCAAAGGGCCAGGAGCTGTGGGCTGTGCCTGGGTAATGCTGGGTGGAAGAGCAGCATTAACTCACCACCTTTGTGACTCTTTGTAGCCATCACTCAGAGGATCTGGGACTGGAAGTTTCCTTTTTTCCCTGGGTCCCTTTGTGAGCAGCATGAAGAGGCTGGGCAGTGTGCCTGAGTACATTAGTTGACCAGCGTTAACTTCCCACTTGCTCGTTCTCCAGGAACAAGCACTTTTTCCCTTTAACTGAGACCAAAGTTTCCTCTTCTCCTCTTTGCGATGTGGAAATAGACGCAAAGAGATGAGTCTTACTGAGTCTTAGTGAAGAGGAGACAGGGGCCAGGGATGGATACGTTTTCTTGAATCCATAGAAAAGCTCTTCCCTATAAACAGAGCAGTTGCTGTTATGAAGTACAAAACCACATTGTTTCTTTCTTTAGTTCTAAATAGAGTTGGTTACCCTTTCAGTGTAAGTGTGAAAAGGGGCAAAGAAAGAACATATCCACATTCAGCAACTTTAAATGGAAGCATTTGAAGAGCACTGGTGTGCCAGTTATAAAATGATGAAAATTCATCAATGAGAGTATGTGGCTTTAATTAGTTTCTGAACTATACTCTAAAAGGAAGTTCACCGAAGGAATACTATCACAGCAAATGGAATGTTCAGAGTCTCAGCTTCAGGGAGAAGTCACAGCAGCCACATCACCTCTTTCAGGGCCCAGAGGACAAAGTGTTCAAATGGGGAGCACACAGCAGGCGGTGCTGACCACGCTCTTTCTGTAGCGCCTTAGGCGTCTGTCCTGGCACTGAGAGACAGCGTGAGGATTCTGACTACCAAACCCTGCACTCTGGGTGGAGTTTCTTAACTATTTAAGTATGATGCAAGAGGATGCCCATGGGAAAAGCACACTTCACTGCAGCATTCATTCATTCACTCATTCATACATTCATTTATTCATACATTCATTTATTCATAGCTATGAAGGTGTTAGATGCTTTATCTCCTGTATCATCATCTGGGAGGACCACATACTGGCTCTCCTCTACCTTTTAACACAACCATTAAAATAAGTAGCAATCTACAAGTTTACAGAATGCTTTCTCTTTGGATGCATGTCACGTGGTGCAGGTGCCCACAGAAGGCTGAAGTGGGCACTGGATCCCCTGGATCTGTAGCTCCAGGTGCTTGTAAGCTGTCCAACATGAGTGCTAGGAACAAATAGGATCCAAATTCCAATAGTTGGAAAGAACAGCAAGGGCTCTTAACTGCTAAGCCATTGTTCCACCCCTAGAGAGCTCTGATTAAATACCCACAACAAATCCCTAAGAGTAAAGAGTCTCTGGTAAAATTAGGACAAAAAACAGGAAGTAAAAGCCCCACTAACTAGGCTGATAATTTTCATGACTCAAATCAGAAAAACTGAGTAAGGTATTAAGTATAGCCATCACTGGGTGTGAAACAAGTCACACAGTTTATATGGACAAAACACAGCACAGGACCAGGACCACTGGTTAGACTGCAGTCAAGCAGTCACTGTGAGTATTAAAGTCTGCTTCCGGGAGCCAGGGAGCCAACCAAGACAGCCAATCTTCAGCCGGGAAGTGGAAACAGTTCATTTCTAACTTGTAAGCTGTGCAAGTGAAAAAGGTTCTGTACGTAAAGTGATGAGCAGAGGCAGACACAGCTTTCTCCTGGCAGACTCCATAGCCTTTCCCAGAAAATACCCAGGATACAGAAGACCTCCAGCAATGCTTGTTGGCAAAATGATCAAATGATTTGATGGCTGACATGCCATGAATTGCCATGAGCTTGCGGACATGGGTCTTGGAGAGTCTTGGAGTCTTATCTCCATTTTCAGCAACCTCCTCAGTGTGCTTCTGCATCACCACCCCATTCACTTTGGGCAGGATGCTGCTGAGTCTGTTCTATGGCAGATGTCGAGAAGGATGCGAAAGAAAAGTGTCAGTTCGGTTGTCAGCTGAAGGTTCTTTGCAAAACATAGTCATATGGGAAGTTCAAGAGCTCACAAAGTGGAGTGTTCCATCCTCAGGGACCCAGAGAAGTGGAAAACACGTGCCGGGTGGGTTAACCAGAAGCCTGCATCTCCTGTGTTTGCTGGACTTTGAAAATCAGACAAGATATGGTGTAAAGGGAAAAGTGGAAAAGCTCTTCTGCTGGGACCACGGAGTCCAGAATGCGTCTGTGCAGAAGGGGTGTCTGTAGTTTACTTCTGAAACAGTAATGATGGCAAGTGCTGGCCACTCATATTCGTCACCAATGGTCCCTCTTCATGGAAGTAAGTGAGGTCTGTTGGATGATGGAGACTGTTAGTTGAAAGGTTTTATTTGTTCTTTTGGGTTTGAAAAAAAATGTGCAATTTTGGAATCAGTAAATAACACAATGATTTTTCCCAATGTTTAAGATCCATAATAGAAAGAAAAACATGAGAAGCAAATGGTATAGACAAGGACCACTGATACATTAAGACAAATTTCAATATCCAAGCTGAACACTTATGTGGCAATAGGAGGAAAAGACTGAAATGAGGAAAAAACGAGCAGGAAGGGCCCCAAGGCTTAGAGCCATTTGAGATACCAAGTTCATCAGCTCAAACAAGGTGTTAGAGGAGGAGACAGTAGGAAGAATGGGGGGGGGTATTTAAAAATCAACTTTATGATAGTTCTTGTAAAACAAAGCAGAAATTTCTTACATCAACTTTGGACAGAAGTATTCAGAGCAGAGAAGACTAACTGTTGAATTAGGAGATTAATGTGACACCAACCGCGTGTGGCACTGAAAAGTCGCTTCACTTCTGGTGACCTGGGTTTCCTGAAACATCAAGTGTGGGAATTAGATGAAGTACCCCTGGGTATCCTCCAGTTCTGGCTTTCTATGGCTCCCTGAGACTCTAGCACCTGTTTTCAATTTGAGCTCTTACGTGCATTTCCTTATTCTTTAAACCTGCCTTTCTAGTAAGCTGTGGCATTCATTATGGGGCTTCCAGTCATTTCCTTTTATTCTAAAGAGAATATATATTCCATTTTTCAGCTCTAGCCATTCCAGGCCCTTCATGTTGAAACCATTTTTGTAAGAGAACAGCTGTTAAAATCATCGCTGGGTTTTAGCGGCAGCCATGGCTGGGAAGCCCCACTGGCCAAACACGTTTGAAAGGCTCTGCCTGAGAAGGCGGTCTGCTTACTTCGATGAGAATTTCAAGTGATGTTCTGTACTATTGAAAGCTGTTTTAACTTATCTGGAGCAAGAAGGAAAGCCTCCTGACAGCCCTGTGGCCTGGACTTCCTTGTTTCTGCCTTGCACTTCTTCCTGTTCCACGCTCAACATTCTAGAGCTTTCATTGCAGGATGCTGGTGTTCCGCTTGTCATTGATGGCTCACCTTCTTTCCACTCCTTTCCTCTCTGTTCAGTTACCACCGGGCTGAGGGTCAGTTACCAATCAGCCAGACAAGCCACACCTTCCGCCAAGCACCAAGGGAAGGACAGGCTAAGAGGAAACAAAGAGCATGGTTCCTGAAGTCCCTCTGGCAGATTCGCCAGAGGGGATGGGGAATTCTGACTCTCCTTGTAGATGGCAAAGAGGTGCTCCTTGATGAGTCAAACAAAGATGATACAATGAGCCACAGTCACCCTTCACTAGTGAGGAAATGGGCAGGGTTCCCTGGCCCTCCACTACTAGCTGGAGTCTTCATCAAGATAGTCACAGGGAGTCCTTCTTTTCATAGGTTCTGAATGTCCTTGACCCTGCTGGACTGCAAGGAGAAACCTTTGTGATCAGGTAGCTCCCCCTGAAGTGATTTCACTTGGAAGCTCCATCCTTTCAATACTGTCCTTCTACACTTGGTCCACGCTGCATCTGCAGAGAGCGGTTTCCTTGTGAACATGTGCCCAGATCACCCACCTACCTACTCTCTTCCCCCATTGCTGTTACACACTGCAGGGCCCATCTCTGTCTCAAAGCTTCCTTGTTTTGATCACCCTCTGAATCCTAACAAATAATCCTGGCTTAGTGCCTAGGCTTCTTCTCACAGCTAGTATTAAAACAAAAACTACCTGTCACAGGAACACAGCCAGTCAGACAATGAACAGCAGGATAGCAATTCAAGGGCTTCCAGGAAATATTACCCTGTCTCTTCTACTGGACCCTGGCTCAGGTTTCTTCTTTAGTTTCTAGGAAGAAAAGGTCTTCCCTTCTTGAGCCCCTCAGGACCACTACCTGGTGTTCTTATCTCTCCTGTCATCTCCCATCAAAATGTCTCCACCATACCTCTTATGCTTCGGCAAGAAGATGTGTCCTGCTGTGCACTGAAGACAGTACGATGATAAGATCATCGATTGCCCTCAGCATTCCTCCTGTGGTGCAGAGGACTTCTTCCTATCATGCCCCTCTCACTCCTGTGGTGGGGATGGGTGTCAGGCAACTTTCTGCTGCTGCCACAAATCATCTAAGGAAACCACTAACAAGGAGGAAAGATTCGTTTTGCTCACAGGCTCAGAGGTTTTAGCCCATGATCTCTTGAGCCCATTGCTTTGGGCCTGTGGAATGTTATGGACTTTTTGCTGGGGAGATGAAAGGAAAAATCTATTCAACCCAGATAAAGAAGGTATCAGTTGCCCAAAGAAAAATTTCTATCCCAATCTGGCTTGGTAAACCAATACATTTATTGGCATTATTTACAGGAATAAGGGCAGTGACACCACTGGGAAGTCCCTGGGGCAACTTATAAACAGGTAAACTATTGTAATAAAGAGTTCCGTCCACAGCTTGATGTATTCATAAAAACTACACCTCTGATGGGCCCCACTGGGAAATGTATAGACTGCTACACCACTGAGTCTCCCCTTAATTCCCTGGGACTGTTTATCCCTTTAGTACCCTCAGAAAAGGGAGGAGTTTTCTGAGCCTACTGAGTCTCCGCCTTCTTCCCAGAGGTAACATTAGTAGGTTTGATGTCAAGAGGGTCTCCTACTGGTGACTCCAACTGCTCTGATTCAAGGAGACTCAGCCCAGAGGAAACTGATTGCCATTAGTTGTCAATGCATGCTGAATTAGGAGAGTGTGTGACGTTGCTCTCTATGGTACCTGAGAAGGAAGTGGTGGACACTGGGATCCCAATATCCCAGTCAAGGACATACCTCCTAATGAGCTAACTTTTTCCCACATGACCTCACTCTGTAAAGGTAGGTATCACTGAGAAAGGGCCATCCGCCCTCAAGGAGGTGAATTAGCCATTGGGGCACTGCAGATAAGTCTCTACAGCCTAGGTGATGGCGAGGGCTGTCTGGTCTGTTGTGGGGACAGCAGTGAGACATGCCTTTCAGAAACCATGAAGGAAATACCAGTCAGAGATGAGACATGAGGGGCAAAAGTCTATTTTACCTTTTCAGTTATAAAAGGAGGTGATTGTAAAAGGGCTGAGGTGAAAGGTATTTGGGGTAAACAAAAATTTTTAATTTTTTTGAGATTGTAATATAATTACATCACTTTTCCCTTCCCTTTTCTCCCTCTAAAACTCTGCCATATGACCCATGCTCTCTTCCATGGCCTCTCTTTTCATTAATTGATGCATCTATTTGACAATTTTTTTGATGCATCAACTTAGCTAGGACCCCAGCCACTCAATCGTATAGGAGAAAACACCATGGGACTTACGGCTGAAACCCCTGAAACAAAACAGACTAACGAGAGAACATGTGTGTTAGTGTAATTAACATTGAATGTGACTTGGGAAAAATCTGTGCCTGTTATGGACAAACAGAAGAATGTGTTCTCATTGTAATAACTTCAGGGAAAGCACAAGACCTGGCCATCCCAGTTCTTTGTGGCATTTCTATATAATAACCTCTCCATCTAGGCACAGAGTAGGTCACTTGTCCCTTGAGTGTCCAAAATAAAGAAAGAAGAAAGAAGTTCAGAGAGGAATCTTCTAGATTTTATGGTCTGTTTTCAGAAGGAGACAGTGGCAGGAATTTACTTCTATGAGCTTTTTCAGGAGAGAAAGGCAGGAGACAGTTGAGATACCCTCTTTCTCTGGTGGTCTTACTTTCCTTCATCTTAAAATACTCAGCATACCAAGGTGCCATGTTTAGAGTGGGAAAGGAAGGAGAGGTGATGAGCAAGTAAGGACTCGGTGTCCACACGAATGGGCTCTGCCTGGGTCTGGAAGAGAGAATGTGGAGAGCAGAGAACTGTTTTGTTTTCTCTAAGTGCAGAAGGTTCACATAATTAGCTACCAAAATAATTAGATTACTCCAGAAAATCACTCAAATCTGCATGTTTTTTCTTATGGCATGAATGAAAACAAGCTATGCTTATGGTTGTGCCTTAGGAGATCCTGGGCAGAAAATGAGGTTTGGAAGGGAGGAGATGGTGGAGGGAGGAGAAGATGGAGGAGAAGATGGAGGAGATGGTGGAGGGAGGAAATGGTTGAGAAGATGGTGGAGGGAGGAGAAGATGGAGGAGATGGTGGAGGAAGGAGAAGATGGAGGAGATGGTGGAGGGAGTAGATGGTGGAGGAGATGGTGGAGGAGATGGTGGAGGGAGGAGAAGATGGAAGAGATGGTGGAGGAGATGGTAGAGGGAGGAGAAGATGGAGGAGATGGTGGAGGAGATGATGGAGGGAGTAGATGGTGGAGGAAGGAGAAGATGCAGGAGATGGTGGAGGAAATGGTGGAGGAGATGAAGGAGGGAGGAGATGGTGGAGGAGATGTGGAGCAGATGGTGGAGGGGAAGAGCTGGTGTGTAAGCCACATTAGTGAACCAATTAATATGAAAGGAATAATGGTGTTCAGTTTGCTGTGATCCTTGATGATACAGTCTAGGAGTCTTGATTGCATCTATTTCTTTCTACCAGTTAAAGAATTAAAAGGCAGGAAATATCTTGAGCACCACAGATAGTGGAGAAATCTCAAACACTGCACACAGCAGCAGGCAGAATCAGCAGTTGAGAAAGGGTTTTATTGGGGGAAACAAACACATGCAGCTGACACACAGAGAAAAGACAGAGGAGGACTCGAGAAGCCAAAAACCAAATCTGTTTTCAAGAGCTGGTATTTTGTTTGGTTCTGTTTGCTGATGGACCCACAACTGCCGTGCCGAGTCCTGATCCAGCCATGACTGTGTTGAGCCAGTCCATCTGGCCAGCTGATAAGAAACAAAAGCCGGCAAGATCTTTTTTTTTTTTTAAGCAGCCAGGCCTTTGTCTCAGGTCATGAGGGTGAGAAGAAGCCAACCATCTTGGAAGTTTGCCATCTTTATAGCCTAGAGAAGGTCCCTCTTCCTATCCGTCTGCCTACCAGGATTCTGTCTAACTCCTGGTCTCTCATTCATGAGCCAATAGAAGAGGCTGGTGCAGTGGAAGGGTCTGCCAAGCATGGCCCCTGAATGCTGTAAAATTAGTAAAGTTAGTGCTTGGAGGGCAGGAGGGGTGAGAGCAGGCAGGGACCTGCAAGAGAGAGCTCAGGTGAGGAAACACAGAAGGACCTGGGAGTTGGAAACCTTCGTAAGTATCCAGGCTCAGTCATCCGAAGCTGTGTGGGCTTGTTCTAGTCTTTTGTATATTGAAGTCCGAGACTTCTTCACAAGCCTCCTCTTCCCAGTCTCCTGTATTCAGCATCAAACAAAAATTAAACACATAGAAGCGAGGGAAAGGACTACACAAGTAAAGGGTGGTTATTGTTACTATTTCTCTAGTTTACTTCATTGTGTTAGGAAAGAACCCACAAAATTTGCAGAGTGAGAGAGAGGAAGAGAGGGAGGAGAAAGAGAGAGAGAGAGAGAGATGGAGAAGCAATGACTTCTCAGAATAGATACCTAAGGAGTAAACAGAGTATCGAATACTTGAAGACCCCACTGGGTGAGGTCTGTTTAGAAAATAAAATTCTGTTTGACACAGTGGCGAGAACTCCATGCACTTCCCCCCACCAGTTGGTGGGTGGGCTGAGGACTTGGAGGCCTCTTACCGGTGCTCAGCTTGTTGCTAAGCAGAGCTGGTGTGCTTGCACTCTGGTTTATATACAGTGTATTGTTGTTTTGTAAAGCAAAGCACCCTTTTAAATCCTGCATTTCTGAGATGAAGCATGGCAGGAAATAATTATATAAATCATCATACTTTTGCATCACATTTCCTTTTATTCCTCATTTTATACTCCCATATGTTAAATAACCTGGACCCTGAAATTACAATAGTACCCTTAATAGATTTGTTTATTTATTTTGACTTAGACTAAAAGGTTGTGGATATGGGAAGAGTTTACTTGGAGCTGTGGGTGACTTTTCTGGGAGTTAAGATTTGATGGCTTGAAAGGGTTTCGATGACTCTTAAGAGCAGGGAGGTAAAATCAAACTGGAATCAGTAAGACTGCTCTCAGAGACTACAATAACACAAATCTGCTGTCTTGGACCTGAGTTTCTTGAGGTAAGATGTTGCTGCATGCTCCTCCTCTGCTTTTCTCAAAGAGGAAGTACAAGAAGAAAGGAGTTAATGATATTCAATCAACACAGGCCTAATTAAGTAGGGGGTTGATTTAATTGAAAATGTCATATAGAAACAATTCATGTCTGAAAAAAAAAAACTACTAAACTTGATATTTTTACAGGTTCAATGTTGGCCTTTTTGTAAGGTAGTTCGAGGACAGCTTTCCCCAAAGCTCTGACACGATGCCTGTGGTTTGTGGAGCCTCAAAGGTGTGCACAGGACAGGATAACATGTTAGTGTGTTAGTGCTAAAAAGGATACGGCTCCAAAGTCATCTGCATCTAAAAAGTTCTGCTTAAAATGGAAAATCTTGGGGATGAAACTTGATCCAACTCCGTGAGAAAAATGTTTTTAATAAGCAGTTAAGGTTTAGATTATACACTAATTGGAAAGGGTTTCATTTTTTACAGCATAAATCATTTTCCTTCCCCTCAGCAGTATGAATTATTAAAGCAACTCCATTCCATGACATTCCAAGGCTCTGGACATTGAATGCAAGTTCACAAAGGAAATCCTTGATCCCAAAGAGAAACCCTGGCTGGGCAGGAATGCCAGGATTAGGGCACCAGCTTGGGACAGGTCCACATCTATACCAAGTCAGTGTGAGTAGCCAAACTTCCCATGCAAGGGTCTGGGGAAAGGCTTGCTCAGGAAAGTGCTTGCCCCACAAGCAGCAGGACCTGTGTTTAGTTCTCAAAAACAACAGGGGGAAGAAACCAGGCATTTGGTGTATGCTTGTAATAAAGGCAGGTAGGCCCCTGGGGTTTGCCGGCCAGGCAGCCCAGCTTACTTGGCAAATTCTGGGGAAATGATAGACCCTGTCTAAAAAAGAAAAACAAAGAAAAGAAAAACTGAATGGCACCTGTGGAACACTTATCTTCTGTCACATGTATACAATACACACACAACACACACACACACACACACACACACACACACACTTCTACAGGAAATTTCATGAGAATCATGTGTCATGTAGAGGATTCTACTGTATCCAAAACACTGTCTCCAATTCTCAAAGACATGTTTTGAGAGTAATTCAGAAAAACAAGATACATGGGAAAGGCAGCTGTCAATCAGTGGAAAGAATTCTGGCTTGAAGGAGGTAAATTTCATTGTGGTCCAGTGTTGCATGCCATCTAAAAGCAAGCATTTACTCTATTTGGGTTCAACTTTTCATAGAACATCTATAAAAGAGTGAATCTAATAAATAATTTATAAAGCTTTTTTTAAGCCTTAAAATTCCAGCATTTTTGGCAGGACATTTTGAGGTACTAACTAAGGTCTGTCCCCCGGTTGTTGTCTTCCCCATGGAGCCACTGGCTTTCATTACTTAGACAAGGGTAGATGCAGTAAACAATGAAGTCATCTGAATTATTATTGTTGTTTTTAAACTTGTATTAGCCACAATAATCTTGAAACCCAACGCATCAGATTGTAAGTGTGAGTTGTTTGGTAGAAGGGTCCCAAAGCATTTGTAGAAGATGAGAAGCAAAATTTAAAGTATGTCCATGTAAATAATGTGGTATTATTTAAGAGCTAGCTCTTTACCAAGAGGAGGAAGCTGACTCTGAAGAGCAGAATCGGGGGTGGGGGTGACTGGTCCTGAGGTAGGAATGAACCCTCAGGAAGGAGTCCGAAGTTAAAGGAGGACCCAGAAGGAACAATAAAAGCCTCAAATATTCTACAGTTATTTCAGACCACAGAAAACCAATGGGTGGCACCTCTAGCCTGCTGTCAGCCTCGGAGAGTAGCCACCTAAGCCAGAGAATTACCAACAATGGTAAAGCAAGGGGGACCCAGCAAAGTGCCTCAGGGCAGCCTCCCAGAATCCCACGCTCCCTAGCAAGATGGAAAGCAGGAAATGTGTTCTTCAACCGGGGTGGAGACATGGCTAAGAAAGGGTTCTGAGAATAGCGCTCCTTCAGAGACAGGAGACAAGGAGCAAAGGGCTCGTTGTGGAGTGCAGAGGTTAAAGGGAAACACACATTTTCATCTGCATGCTGAGAACCTGGGTGTTGGTGGTCAAGGACACACAAGGGCTGGGCATGTGGAGTTGTGTGGCACTGGAGCAGTTGTGACTAATTCCTAGGTATAGGACTACAAATCTAAGTGTAACGGACTGAGTTTCGTCCTTTGAAACTGTGCCCCCCCCCATGTGATGGTATTTGATGAGGCCAATCAGAGGTAATATGGATGACATGTGATCATGTGACTGAAGCTCTCTGGATAGTATTAGTGCCCTAGTGAGACATACCAGAAAGATTGGGCTCCGTGTCTCTGCCATCTCAAGACTTGGGGTAGCCTGCCATGGCATTTGGGATATTAGAAGCCAGGAGTAGTGCGTGCATCAGAGGCAGACTGCGCTGTTGATCCAATGCTGGACTTCCATCTTTTCCAGACCTGGGAGAAAATAAGATTCTGTGTTTAACCTCCTAGTCTACGGTATAATTTTATAATGGCAACCCTAGCACACTCAGATCCCAAGTTAGGACAATTTTGAAAACAAAGGGGGATATTACAGTTGATTCAAGTGATATATTTCAAGTATTCATTAAATATCTTCAATATCAGCACTTGGAAGGTGGAGGCAGGAAAATCAAAAATTCAAGACTGACCTCGGCTATTTTCTACCTTCTAGACTGACTTTTTATTTGAGTTTATGAATAGATTCAAACAATTCAGTAGAAATAAAATGCCTATGAATTGTACCTGGGTTTAAGGCCAACCTGAACAACAGAGAGAGAAAGAGAGAGAGAGAGAGAGAGAGAGAGAGAGAGAGAGAGAGAGAAACCTTCAACAAATTGGCACATGATTTAAATCGATTGACTTAAGTATTTTTGGCAGAAACTCTTTGCATAGTCTATCTATAAAATAAAATTCATGGTTTCATAGATTAAAGAAAAATATTAAAATTATTTATATTATCTTAAATATAAGTAAAAATAACACACAACATCTCTACTACTGGTTCACTAAAAATGTTCTGTAGTATCATATGTGATACATTATTTTCATAGGTTCTTACTTTTCCTAATGTTATCTTTTTAATTTTTCAAATATTCCCCAAATGAATATTTCTAATAATGTTTGAGATGGATGCATGTCTGCTCTTCCCTGTAATGAATAACATTATAATTGAGAAAATACACTGGTGAGTGGGTCATGAACGGAGTCAATGTGGAGAAAATGTTACAAGTAAATGAGACTGTCAGCTCTAGCCTTGGGAAGTGTGTTCACATACAAGACCAAATACTCTGTAGATAATGTCTCTTTGCCTTAGTTTTGAGATTCTCTTTGCCACACAACATTTTATAAGGCAAAAACTCATAAAAAGAAATTCTCTGCTCATAATTCTAATGTGTTGCCAAATAGTTGCTCCAAAGTCACAGGGCTTTCATTCCATTCCAGTACATGATATAATCCAATTACCAAAACCAGAGCTTGATCAAAAGATTGTTCCTACAAGTCATTTACAGAATTTCAAAATTGAATCTTGCACACTGTTTGAGCTCTTCATCACTTAATTTTCTCATCTTCCTGACTTTGTAGGAATCAGTTTGCCTTTGTAGTTATTGCAAAACCTGAAGTCTTCTGGTTTCCAACACACAAGTATCTCGATAAAAGATTTCCAACTAATCATTTTTTAATTGAAGAATCATTCAGTGCCAACATGGAACTAGTGGGCGTTTATAATATAATTCTTCTGAATGCTGAAACATTCCTAAAACCAAATTAAATAAGAACAAGAGAAGCACACACCACCTTGCAAAATATAGACTGTGTTTTGGCTTGGTTATTTTGTTTTGCTCTGTATTTAACGTAACTTTAATAAATAGATTTTTATAGTCAGTTGTGTTAATCAAATGTTTTTAAATTCTGATGCTGGCAGCAGCTGTTGTTTCCTATGGGAAGCTGTTACAGTTTGCTTAATGTGGTTATAACTTCTTTGTGTATGCCACCCAATTGCAAGAAGAATTTTCTCTGTATTTGATTGAATACAATTATAATTTTACCTATAATGTGTTCTGCTTTGCTAAATGTGTCCATATTAGCATCACAAAAACTAGTAATGCTAAGTTCAATGTTGAACTTTTTAACAGAGAATAGAGTCATGTCTACTCAATGACCTTTTAGAAACATACTTTATGTAGATTTGATAAACAACTAAAGAGAAAAAACATTGTTTACTAGTTGTAACTTACTAAACTTTTACAAAACAGCATTCTTTAAGTCTTTACAAATGTTTCCTGCTATGGTCTAATATTTGTGTCTTCCTGAAATATATGTATGATTTTTAGTTTCAATTGCCAACTTGACACAATCTAGAATCTCTGGGAATAGAGTTTTGACGAGGGATTGTTGACATTAGATTGGCCTTTGGGCATGTTTTGGGGGTAAAGGTTAAGTAAGTTAATTGATATGGAAGACTGAATCCATTGTGGGTGACACCATTCCCTGGGCAGGGAGTCATGGCCAATTCAAGAGTGGAGAAATTGAGCTGAGCACAAGCAGATGAGTGACTGTGTATGCATTCGTTTTTATCTACTTTTTACTGTGGATGTGAGATGCATACCTGAATTTCGTGCCTTGATTTATCCACAATGGTAAACTGTTATCTGGAATTGTAAGCTAAAATGAACCCTTCTTTCTGCTAAATTGCTTTCCGTTGGGACCTTATATCACAACATCGGAAATGGAACTAATACATGTTAAAAACCAAGCCATTGAATAGCACTACTCAGTTGGACCTTTGAGAGATGAGCAGATCACAAGGGTAGACCCTTCATGATGAAGTTAGTGTACTTACAAAAGAAACCTCGGCAACCACCTTATCCTCTGACCATGTGAGTTCACCTCATGAAAGAACTGTCTATGTAACAGGAAAGAGACTTTCACCAGACATGGACTCTGCAGATTCCTTGAGCCTGGACCTCCCACCAGGCTCAAGAACTAGAGAAATTAGTGTGTGCTGTTTACCAGCTGCTCAGTCTATGGCTTTGTGTTATACAGCATCCTTCACAGACCCTGAGATCTTCCTCTGCCGTGGAAATCAACACATTGCAGCTGCCAGGTCACTTTCTAGTTGCCTTTTTATTGTGACAAAATACCATGACCAAAAGCAACTTAGGGAGGAAAGGACTTGTTTCAGAGTCTAGGTTACAGCTCATCACTGAGAGAAGTCAAGCAGGACCTCCCGTGGAGCCGTGAAGCCGAAACCATGGGACGCTGCTTGCTGGCTTGCTCTCTGCTTACACTTAGCTGGCTTTCACATACAGCTCGGGACCAGCAGCCCAGGGAACTCTTCTACCCAGTTCTAAATGGTTTATATGAGATAGTGATGGCTAGAGTTAATTGTTAACTTGAAGAACTTTAGAATCACGTAGGAGAAAAGCTAGGCACACCTGCAGGGGAATGATCTTGATCTTGTTCATCGAAGTGGGAAGACATGTCTTAGTTATAGGCGACATCATTTCCTGGACAAGGGATCTTGGAATAAAATGGAAAAATAATGCTAAACATTAGGTGAGCATGCTTCCATTTCTCCATTCTGACTGCAGACATACTGTGACCAACTGCTTTAAGCTCTTGCACTTGACCTGTGAGAATAAACCTTTCTCTGTTAAGTTTGCTTTTGTCGGGGTGTTTAATTGCAGTAACAGGAAAGGAAGCTAAGACAGGTTTTCTCTCTTCAGATCCTTGTTGTGGTTCCTGTTTCTCAGTTGCAGCATGACCGGCATAATACTGACTGTGAGAGAGGTAGGCTGGAAAGCAGACCTCGAAAGACTTCAACATCTGGCTGTGGTTTTGAACTTGATTGAAATATTGAACTTCTTACCAATGTGAAACAAGATTCCAAGAATCCAGTGCAGGTAGTACCCATGAATCAACTTCATCAGTCTGTGGTGAGTGTAACAACGTTACTTCCTATTAAAGTTATCATTCAGGGGTAAAATGGATTGCTAAATCATTATCAGTCTTAATAACTATAAAGTCTTTGGTATAGGAAAGATTATTCTGGGTACAGATAAGTATTTATAAAAAGAATTAATAATCTCAAGTCTTTGAGCCATCAGAACTTTTTCACTAAAATCCCTGCCCCTTCTCAAAACAGTCTTAAATTTTATAGCAATATGGTAAATGCTGCTGGCAGATTAAACTCTAAGTTTATTATATAGATAACGTAGTTATAACATCAGTTAAATTTGTAGCTTTTCCAAATATATTATGTACGGAATGCTTCTACCAAGACAAATATCCTAGGAACAATCCAAGGTTAAGAAGTCAAGAATTTTAAAAGCAGAAATAAGGTGTATATAACTAAAAACATGCATGCATGCAGTATAGTCAAACTATTTTGACCCAAGGAGTCTTCAGAAAAAGTTAATTTGCTACAGTTTCCCAAGGTGTGATACAGATGTGTAGTTGTGTCTGCTGGCTAGTTGTTATGACAACTTGATACACAGGAGGGTCATCTGGGGAGAAGGGATCTTAATTGAGAAAATGTCACCAAGGATTAACCAGTAGGCAAGTGGTAAGGCATTCTCTTGATTGTTAGGACAGTGCCCAGCCCATTATGGGCAGTTCAGCCCTGGGCAGGTGGTTCTGGGCGGTAGAGGGAAGCAAAGTGAGCAAGGCAGGAGGAAGGAAGTAGCACTCCTCCTTGGCCTCTGCTCCAGGTAACGCCTCCAGGTTCCTGCCTGGAGTTCCTATCCTGTCTTCCCTGCATGCTGGAACTCATGCTGGAAGATGAAATCAACCCTTTCTTCTCCATGTTGCTTTTGGTTGTGGTGTTTTATCACTGCAATAGAACCCTAAGACACCATCTAAAACATTTCTTCATGTATATTACGAGGCAGAGTCCAGATCTAGCGACCAAAGTAGAGCAAAGATCACACGCACTCTCTTTTGTTTTTGAGCCTGCCTCATGAACATGGAGCTTCACTTTAATCAGGAACCACCACCCTTTGAAGAAGGAAATGGCCATTTTGCCACAGGATATACCATAAATTACCTTCTAGGAAAACTCCACTTATTCACTAGATTGATAGTAAAAGAAAAAAATTACACTTCTCATATATTAGTACACACCAACCCTGAAATAAAACACTATTTGTTTGCTAGTTTGTTTGTTTTGGTCACAGTCTCAGTCCACGCAGCTCAAACTGACCTCAAACAGAATCCTCCTGTCTCAGCCTCCTAACTACTAAATAATTGTAATTTCTTTAAAAAAAAAGAACAAGTCCTGTTCTTGTTTGACTGCCTAAATACAATATCAAAGTGAAAAGCTTGCCTGTGTTTTCAAAAGAAATTGGCTTCGAAATTTTGTTTGAACTTGGTACAAAACTGTGGTTCAGTTTGGAGCTCTCACAAGAGTGAACACAGGCTGCCTAGTCTGCTCCCGCTGAGCTAGTTCATGCTTTGGAATACCAGTGGCTTTTATGTACACTCGTCTTCAAAGGAACAACAAAGAGTTACTATTTATCAACACTATGAAACTCTGCTCCAGCATTTTCTATAATTTGCCAAAATTCAGAATGCCACAGCTAGGTCATTTTGTAAAGCGAGATGACTGGTGCCTAGTTAGCTCATTACACGCATGAGGAGTTTGCTTGTCTCTGCTTAGCTTAAAACTGGAAGGGAATGCAACTCTTGAGAAAACCCAACCTCAGTCTTCCCTCTCACTATATCATAATGAATGTAACTCGGCATAAAGAGAGAAGCATTGGAATGACCGACCATGGTGTGTCCATTGGGGCCATAGAGAATTAATATCAGCAAAGTGAAGTACAGGATTCATGTCAGAGCTTTGGGCTTGAGTACAGCTTCCTCATTACAAAAGGCAGCATAGAAAACAAAGAGGCCATCCCACAATACACAGAAAAGCAACTATGTAAACATGTTGCAGTTATTTCTTACTGGAGGATTCTTCCTCAGACATTGGAAAACCTTGAGATTGAAAGGAATTTTAAATCTTGCTGAATTTCCCCGTAAGCACCATCGCCCTTTGGGGAGGAGCACAGGAAGTGCATTTCTCTGGTGCTCCCTTGAAGATCTAGATCTATCTTATTGAATCAGAGGCTCTTGAAGGAGGGAGGCATAGCATCATTTTTAACCGTGGGATAAAGGAGTGTCAGTCAAGAGTCTGGGTGGTGGATTTCTTTTCCTAAGACATGGTATTAAAATATACAGAAAATATTTATTCTATTTTTACAGGTGGAGGGAGCTTTTGTTTTGTTTTGTTTTTAGCAGTTGAAAAATGGCATGACTAATGTGACATCATTTGTTCCCCCACAAAGCCAGCTCTTCTATAAACCGAGAAAGTTGCCGCTGTTAGAGAAACCAGGATCTTAACGAGTGCTAAGTTTATTTTTACTTTTGGAAAGTATCTACAGTGCTTTAAGCATTGTAAAAGTATCTTCAGTTAAGAGAGCTTGGAGAAGGTATATAGGCTTGGTAATCTCCAAGGACCCCCAACTGTGGCAATGACTGGGGGCTCTGTAAATCTAACCTGTGTGTGCAAAAGGAAGATTGTTGATTAATTTTTGAGCATTTTTGTTCACTGAAAAGAGCTCAAAACAAGCCCAGAGACCCCAAAGCCAATGATACACCACAGGACACCATTTGCCCATAGGTCACAACTCAGACACAGTCCCTTCTGGTCAATCTTTGTCTTTAACTCTTCATGTTCAGGAATGAATAATTCTGGGCTGTGAGATGGCTCAGTCAGTACAGAGCTTGTCACACAAGGATAAGGATTTGTGTTTATCTCCAGAATCAGATGAAGGGGAATGTACGGTGGCACACACATGTAATCCCAGCTCTGGGGCAGCAGAAAAACAAGATGAATACTTGTGGCTCACTGGCCAGCCCAGCTTCACTTGTGCTCGCAGCAGAAGGCTGCAAGGAAAATGAAATCTCCTCCTAGCCCTTAGTAGCTCTAAGGTTGTGGAGGGGAGTGAAGGTCTTGTGAAGATTGAAAGGTCAGTGAAAATGTAGGACAGAAAAGGGAAAGAATGATTGAACACAGGTCAGGCCTTTCTTTTGGAGAAAATACCTGCATAGTTGGGGTTCCCATAAAAAGTAGAGCTTGCAGTCAGCTTACAATCTGGCACAGTTATGGGGCAGAAAGGGTCAGGGGTGGAAAAGTTTCCTGCTTGGTTTGAAGTTAGCCATTGCTCGGGTAACCAGTGAGTGGTCAGTCAGAGAACATTGGATAAGCCATAAACATTTTTCCTGGAAGCATCACGTAGGGTCCACAGGGCAGAGAAGGCTAGAATTGAAGCAAGCTACTTTACCTTTGGAATCCAAATTACTGTCGTTACAAGAATTATTATCACAATTCAGCCCAAATGGAGGGGTTTTACGAAGTGTCATGGCCCTGGCTAACAAAAAGCAAAGCTTGGGAATTCACACCAGCCATCCATTAGGCATGCTTCCTTACCTCTGTGCCTGTAACCAAGGAATATGGTGCCAGGGTCACTTCACTTCCTGGGTTCTGAGAGGGGCCAGAATGTCGGGGGTCAAGGCAGCCGTGGAAATGGTTTCTCATGCCTATCAGATTTCCCTAATGAATCACTTGCATGCACACTGATATGTCAGCACGGAAATGTCTTCTTGCACATCTGAATCCATTCTGAGAGAGAGTGAGTGCTAAGCTTTTGCTTTCCCAATCTTCTGATGTTCAGTCGCTCCCCAGTCAGCTGGCCTTTCTACTGTTTCCTGAGCAGTAGGAGTTTGTTTCACACCTAATTCAAGATCTGAATCCAAGCAGAGATATGCTTCCTGGGCAGCTTGACTTAGGCCTTTAGGAGTGTGTGCTTGGGACCAGCAGGTGCAGGACCCTGGGGGGCAGGGAAGAAGGTAATGATGACTTCAGGCAGGCCTGCACTGAAATCTGGATCATTCTCTCTGGATAACTCTGCCGTCGCAATTGAAAATGGCCCTTCAAATGTTAAAGCACAGCTAACTTGTCTCCTGTAATAGTTTTAATCCAGTGTAGTCTTGCCCAGAGAGCCAGCTAAGTGGACCAGATCCACTCTCTGGCCACCAGACCAGCACACCCAGAGTTTGCCAAAGGCTGCAGTGAGGGCCTTGATGTCCAGGCCAAGGGAGCACTAAGAGGTCATGGGATATCACTGAGAAAGTCAGAGAACCCAGCCCATTTGCTGCTTGAGTGTGGCATCCGAATAACAGTATCGAATAGGAGCGGGAGAGCATCTTGACCACTAAGAGATGGAGAAGAGTCCTGGGAATTTGCAGAGTTTGCAGCTCACTAACTTCATTCTTTTATTTGTTTGTCTGTTTTTGCAGTACTGGGGTGAAACCCAGAGCATCACGAAAACTAAACAACCTCTCTACTTCTATGTTTCCTGCAGGCCAAGTTTCTCATCTTGACTTGTGTAGCCACTGCAGAAAAGGTCCTGAGAGCCACATGAACTGTGCACATACCATGAATAAAGGCACAGCTAGAGATTCCAGACTCTAATGTGGTAAAACCAGCCATGGCCCTCAAGAAAGTCATAGCAGAGTTCAAGGTCAGTAATATACATATAGATGTACATACATACATATACATATGGCAACAGATATTTGATAGTATATTTATTTGCACATGTATGTAAATGTATACCTCTACACATACACACACACACACACACACACACACACACACACACACGTACGTATGTATACCTCCACCACTTCAACCTTGCATATGAACTTGTACATACTTTTTAGTGTCTCTCAAAGTATGATCTGATTCTTTTCCTAATGTATATAACATATTGGCTCTCAGGACCACAGAGGATATTTCTGACTCAGCTCTTACCTTAGCCTCTCTAGTGTGACTTCATACAAAGTAGAACTGTGTGTGTGTGTGTGTGTGTGTGTGTGTGTGTGTGTGTGTGGCTATTGGTGATCTGGCCCTTGGAAATAAAAAATCTTTATTTTTTTCTTTTTATTCTTTTTTTTTTTTTTGGTCCTTTCTTCAATAGAACTTGAGTTTAGATTTCCACTTCCGTGCATTGAATAGTTGCAGGCCAGCATCATAATCTTCAGTGATAAGACCCTGGCCCTGGAAGAGCATAGCTCCAGACCTCCCAGGATTCACAGGAAGGGGAAGTCATGTGGGTCCTCAAAAAAGAGCTCAAATGTCCAGAGCCTTGATTAATTACTAATATGAAGGAGCAAAGAGACCAAGGGATTATCTAGGGTCCTTTCCAAGTGCAAAATGTTGGAATTCTTTGAAGGAAACATGACAGTTGTCAAATTAGTAGGGGGAAATAATGTGCTAAAGGAAACAGAATAGGATAAATCTCACAGGGCTTGGTCAGTTGTGGGCAGGATCCGTGGAAGCTGGAGAGACTTGAGCTTAATTTTGAAGGCTTACTATACTGAAGGAAGAGGGGATAGTTGAGTGAGGGAGAAGTTGCTACAAAAGAAATATATTGTGAGCAAAAAGAGAAATGAAGCAAGGTGTGTGTGTGTGTGTGTGTGTGTGTGTGTGTGTGTGTGTGTGTGTAGGATAATGCCTAGCTCAATACATCTATTCCCCAAAAGCATTGGCTGATGAGAACGGAGCTGCATGCCAAGAAAGACATTAGACTTTATTTCCTGGGAACTTGACTGTGGCGAGCTCTTAGACGAACAAGACTCCCATGGGCCTTGTTGACAAGGGCAACACCTGAATAGTACAGAGTGAAATGCTTCCTTGACGCTATATCATGTCTCCAAGTGACTGCATTCCTAAGAACATGCCTTGCAGGACGGGAGCCACAAGCAGATCCAGCTGACAGGGCTGGCTTCCTGAGATCCTATCACCCCACAGAATGGGAGTCAGTAGCTATAGGAAGGATGATCCAACAGCTGCTGCTTATCTGCAGCAGGTCAGAAAGGAAGATGGATGTTCTGAGGACAGCCTTCTTGAATGAGTGTGTTTGGGAACTGAGGAATTCCCATAGGGTTTTCCATTATTGCTTGGCAACCACGATGAAGAGTGTAAAATTACATACCTTAGGTGCAAACAAACCATAAAATGGACAGAATGGCTGAGGGAACTGTGTAGAACAGGTTATGGATAATGGTGAACAGAAGTTCATCTCTTAAAAATAAATAAGGAAATGATGAAACATGGAGGAAGGAAGAAAGTATAAAATTATCTTTGGAAGCATCATCGTTAGACAGGATAAGAAGTAAAGATAAGGGCTGGGGAGATTGTTCAGTGGTTAAGAGCACTGGTTTCTCTTCCATAAGACCTGGGTTCAACTCCCAGCACCCACATGGTGGCTGACAACCATCTAGTTTCAGGAGATCCAACACCTTTTTCTGGTCTCCTCAGGCACCAGGCACACACATGGTACCCAGAAAAACTTTCAGACAAGACAGCTATATGCATAAGATAAATTAAATTTACAGTTTTGAAAAAATAAAGATGAAAACAAGAGATAAATATGATTGCAAAACGAGAAGACTAAACTACAAGTCAAGTTAGGAGGAGTTTGACGGCCTCATTGTCAGCTGTGACACTCGCTTGGAGAGCAAGATCTCTCATGAGGCACGAAGGGGAAATCTGGAATTTCTTTAGTCCAAACTCTCAAGTCCACATTATGCAGTCCCTTGCAATATCTTGAACTTAACTTTGGCCATGGTGGGAGTATATCTGTTGATCTGTTTGCCATTCAGTTTGTCCAAAAGCCTTAATGATCACAAAGAAACGAGATTTGGTGTCCTTGAATCATTGGGAGAATCTGGTGCATCTAGAAGATAAAATTATTTTTTAAAAATCTAAAAGATTAAAAGAAATCTAGAAGGTCGTTTAGCCTCCATCTATACAAATGTTTCTTATACACACATACAAATTAAACTCACAGGTAGCTCACATTATAAGAAAGATTTGTCTCTTCATGACAGCAATCAATCATCTTGTAATACCACACCACTTGTACTTAATTCTTCAGAAATATACCTATTATGAAAATAATGTCACTGTGGCTTTGTTCTATTTTTCTTACTAGGAATTGCTTTTCATAAAAAACAAAGTCATTTGTATATTAAAAGTAATGTGTTCTAATTCACTGTATCACTAAATCACCTAGCTACCATTGTATCTTAGCTACCATTCTATACTGTGAGAGACACCACAACCAAATCAACTCTCATAAAAGAAAGCATTTAACTGAGGACTTGCTTACAGTTTTACAGGGTTTGCCCCTTACCTTCATTGTGGGAAGCCTGGCAGCAGGCGGGCATGATGCTGGAGAAGGAGCTGAGAGGCACATCCTGACCCGCAGGTAGGAAGTGGGGTGGGCTCGGCATGGGCATTTGAAACCTAAAGGCCTATTCCCAGTGACACACCTCCTCCAAACATTCCACACCTACTCCAACAAAGCCACACCTCCTAATCCTTCCCAAACAGTTTCACCATCTGGTGACTAAGCATTCAGATACATGCACCTATGGGGGCATTCTCATTCAAATCACCACACCCATATTAATCAAATAATATAGATTACTTCCAACTTTGGAGGGCTTAGTTTCCATGTACTCATCTTTTCAGAAGTGCTAGCTTTACTATGAATCAAAATACCACATAATTAGTATGTTTAATATTCAGTCATCAAACATCAGATTTTTTTAGTGGCTATTATTGAATAACATTAATTCCTACATACTCCAAAGTGAGAAGAATAGAAAGCTTTAAGGTACAAATAACTCCCTAATGTTTCAGTTAGAATTGAAATACATGGTAAAAACAAAGTAAGTATTATAAAATAGTGAATGCCCATGGGACTTAGTAAACTATAGTTAGTCTTAAAGTTAGTCTTAAGTATTTTACACCAGACCTGCTACAGTTCTTTGAGGTGGATTGTGATACTTTGAATGAAAATGCTTTCCATAGGTTCATAGAGAGTGGCACTGTTAGGAGGTGTGGCCTTGTTGCAATAGGTGTGACCTTGTTGGAAGAAGTGTGTAGCTGGAAGTTTTCCTGTGTCCCACAACCACTTGGTCCCAAGTAAACACACAGAGGCTTATATTAATTACAAACTGTTTGGACTATGGCTCAGGTTTGTCATTAATTAGCTCTTACAACTTAATTCAACTCATGTCTATTAATCTGTGTTTTGCCACGTGGCTTCATGCGTTACCTGTGTTCCATTACATCTTGCTCCCCCAGCAGCGCTCATCATCTCCTTTGACTCTGCTTTTTTTCCTTCTTATCTCTCTGCTTGGATTCTCTGCCTGGCTCTAATCTGCCTTGCTATAGGCCATAGCAGCTTCTTTATTAACCAATGGTAGCAACACATATTGATAGCATACAAAAAGATAAAACTTTATACTAACCAAGATAAGATAGATAAAAGTATTTTCTCTAATTTTGCCCAATGCAAATGGGTTAGATAGTGTTAATTATAATTATAATAAGAAAAAGATAATTCTTACTTAATAACTTTTGTTGTATATAATCTTACTATGTTAATGTTAAAACCTTCCTTTTTAATTAGACAAAAAAGGGGAAATGCTGTAGAATAATTTTCATGTACACTGTAAAGATTTGTCACTTGAATTGGTTTAATAAAATGCTGATTGGCCAGTAGCCAGTGTGGACAAACTAAGAATGCTGGGAAGAGGAAGGGCAGAGTCAGGACCCACCAGCTAGACACAGAAGAAGCATGATATGAAAGTACCAGTAAGTCACTGGCCATGTGGCAATACATCAATAGAAATGGGCTAATTTAAGGAATAAGAACTAGCTAATAGTAAGCCTGAGCCCTACATAGGTCAAACAGTTTGTAATTGATATTAAGCCTCTGAATGACTATTTTATAAACTGCTGTGGGACCAGGCAGGACAGAGACAAGGCTCCAGCTATAGAAGTGTGTCCCCAGGGTGGGCTTTGAGGTCCTAAATGCCCAAATCAGACACAGTGTGGCACTCTTCCTGCTACCTGCCAATCCAGATGGAGAACTCTCAGCTCCTTCTCCAGCACCATGTCTCCTGCACATCAGCATGCTCCATGCCATGATTACAGAGGACTGAACCTCTGAACCATAGACCAGCCCCAGTTAAATGCTTTCCTTTGTAAGAATTGCTGTGGTCATGGTGTCTCTTCACTGCAATAGAAATCCTAACTAAGACATGGCTCCATTATCCCTTCTACATAAACTACAGAAGCCCCAGTGGTTCAGTCCCAACAAGCTGACGGAGTTCATCAGCAGGTGCTTTGGGACCCACACCCGAACATTCTGCTATGACTAAATTCTTTTAGCCACTTAACCAGCCATGAACTTCTCCTTTAGAGGATATGATGAACCTCTCATTTATTTATCTCTTTATTTTCTAATTTTTATCAATGAACTACATTTTCCATTTATATCCTTATAGCATTGTTTAGTATATGTACCACAAGATTAAATAAAATGATAAGGAAGGGCTGGAGAGATGGCTCAGAGGTTAAGAGCACTGACTGCCCTTCCAGAGATCCTGAATTCAATTCCCAGCACCCACATGGTGGCTCACAACTACCTGTAATGAGATTTGGTGCACTCTTCTGGCAGAATACTGTATACATAATAAATAATAAATCTTTTTAAAAAATGATAAGAAATCTAACCAGGATTGACCCTCAGGCCTAGTCCATCTCCCATCTAGCTGTTTCTCCAAGTATCTCCATGTTGGTGCAGCTGGCCACCTCTCCATGCACTTTCCTTAAACCTCTCACATCCCATAGGCAGAGGTCCATAGGGCTGGCTACCACTGCAGCTCAGTGATCCAGGCAGTAGGAGGCTCTATGCCCAGCAGCTAGACCAGAACACACAAACTGCTGTTGGCCTTGACCTTGCCTCCTGAGTACATGTAGTCATACCAGGAAAGCTAGTGTGCTGAGTCCTCCTTCCCAGAACCTGCCTTCTACTGGATGCTTGCAGAACTCTGTCACAATGCTTTCCCTTTCCTTGGCTTTTAATTTGGTCCAGGCCTAGGGAAGAATCAAGAATTGCCTTTGAGGACATAGCATGTGGCCATTTGATATCAGTACTGGAGAGGTACTTCTCCCAGGGTACCCTTGAACCTGTCATTCTGCTGTGAGTCTCAGCTTTAGGGAAACTGTGGATCTATCAGTTGGGAAGACTTGTTACCTTGTGAGCTGCCAAAGGAAAGTTCACAGTCATTCATTCTTCCTAGCTGTCTTCTGCCAATAGTTTAGCTTTCCACTCAATGCATATTTCTAGAAGAGAGTGTGGCAAGAATTGCCAATGTGAGAGAAGTTGCTTCCTCTCTAGGCAGACAGAGTTAAGCACAAAACTAGGTGACAAGAAGAGAGAAGAGAGTGAGTGTGGCCACGGAAGTGGGAGGTCCTCATCCTGAGCTCTTTTTGGTCATCAGGAGCAGCTGCCTGTTGCCAAAGATGCAAAGTGATTTGGGTAGGAAAGGGGTAGATGGGTTTTCAACAAATGACACTGGGACATTTGAAAAACCACCTGCAAAACGATGGGAGTTAATTTAAAATAGATTAGATTCAAACATGTATTTGTAAATTTATAGCTAAGCAGTTTTAGACAAAGGTGCCAAGAAAGTGTAAAGGAGACTTTAATGACTTAGGATGAGAAAATTATGAATCTACTTGCAAAGGAATAAAATTGGACCTCTGCCTTATACAAGCAATAAAACTGGCTAGAATATGAATCAAATGCCTAGATGTTGTAGCAAAACTGTACAAATTCTAGAAGAAAAATACATACAGGCATTTGTGACTTTGAATTGGACAATGGTTCCTTAGATGTGACCCCTCCCCAATGTCATAAAAATATAAATTATTTTTTGTCAAAATGAACACTTGTACTGAAAGGACACTGTGAGAAAATAACTCACAGAATGCGGCAGGTTACAAGTGTTAAAGCTGATATGCATTCTGGGCTGTGAATAGATGAGGAACCTTTACAAATAAAGGATAAAAAGACACCCCATTTGAACTTGGCAAATTTTGCATAGCTATTTCTTCAAATAGTGGTGTTTAAGTGCTCCTCAGCTCATGACAAGGTGTGTGGCACCATTGGCTGGCAGAAAGCCCTGGGCAGAAGATGCTGCCTCACCCCAGCTAGAAGGGTTATGCTTTTTTAGTTTGTTGTGGTTGTTGTTAGAGAGTGATACACACTGTAGGTAACAGAGTGGAGAAATAATTGGAACATGTGTCTGCTGCTGGCAGGAATGTGAAATTGCATAACTAGCTTATAAGATAAGTTGGTGATTCCTAAGAGGTTAAGGAACTACCATAAAACTCAGCAGTTCAACTAGAGAATTGAACATACATATTTATACAAAGATCTTTGCATGCATAAGCATTATTTTGTTGTATTCATAATAGACAAAGATTAAAATAGTCAAAGGCCCATTAACTGATGAATTAATAAACAAAGTGTGTGATGTCAAACAATAGACTATTACTCATTCAAAAAAGGAGTAAAGTGTTTACTACAGCAAGAATTAAATTTGAAACATACTGTCGGAGAGAAACTAGAAAGCGAAGGCTAGATATTATCATTTGGATGCATTTATGTGAATATCTAGGGAGACAGAGACAAAAGGTGAACCGATGTTTGCCTGAATGCCATTTGAGAATATCACCTAACTACAAACAGGTACAAAGGGCCTAGAAAATGTTTGAAGTTATGTTAAGATCATCTTATCTGCAGATAAGAGGATACAGGGCCGGAGACAACATTAGAACAACTTAGGAGCTGGGAATTGGGTAGAGCTTCAACTGAAGCAGGAATCACCATGTAGTCATCAGACTGATCATAGACATACAGTTTGCTGTTTGTTGAGCAACTCTAATTTTTGTGTACATCTGAAAATTTCACAAGCCTTTTGAGTAATAATCCAAGACTCTCTTCTTCTTAGGGCTAATAAGAGTACTTAAAATTCAACTTGACAAATTTACTAAGAAAATTATTGGAGTCTTAAAATGGATAAATTTCATGGCATGAAAATTATACCTCAATAACCTTGTTGGAAACAAAACCAGAACCAAACATGAAGGGATGTCTACATGACAGTACTGAAAATCCCAAGGGTACATGGACTGACACGATGGGATGATTTGTGAGTGCAGGGCCAGTAGCCAGTGGTCCCAGGCTGAGAAGCTGATAGAGCCTGAAAACAGGAATTCTCTGAGCCTGGAAGGGAGTAAGTAAGAGAATAATTCAGGCACATAGAGAAGTTTTGCTCATGTCTTCATAAAGCTCCCCAAATAGTAGCTGTCTTAGTTAAGGTTCCACCTTGCTATGATAAAATACCATGACCAAAAGCTAGTTGTGCAGGAAAGAGTTTATTTAGTTTACATGTCCTGCATTCACGTCTGTTGAGGGAAGTCAAGGCAGGAACTCAAACTGAGCAGGAACCCGGAAGCAGGAGCTAATGCAGAGGCCATGGAGGGGTGCTGCTTATGGCTTGCTCAGCCTGCTTTATTATAGAATCCTGCTTTATTATAGAATCCAAGACCACCAGCCCAGAGGAGACAATGGCCACAGTGAACTAGGCCCTCCCACATCAATCATTGATCAAGAAAATGCACCATAGGCTTTTTCACAAGCCAGTCTGGTAGGGGTATTTTCTCAATTGAGAATTACTCTTCCCAAATGTGTCAAGTTAACATAGAACTAGGCAGAACAGTAGTTTATGATTCATTCACTAAATGCTTTATGTGGATTACTTTAATTTTTACAAAACACTACAAAGTCCATTGTTTTTTGTTTGTTTGTTTGTTTGTTTGTTTCCCATGAAAATGAAACCTAAGAAAGAGAGTTGGATAATTTACTAAAACTAAACAACAGCAAGCACCACATCTGAGATCCAAAGACAAGGTAGCTCTATCCCAGAACCATGATTTTAAGCTGTTATGGTGAAAGGGTTTTTTTTTAGTGTGCTGGTACTGAGCAGACAATGCATATTCCAAGATGCAAAGGATTTGAACATGATGGACTTATCAGGGATGTCCTTCATGGTGATACCATTTCAGGGTAATTGGACAGTTTTCTAAATCATTAAAAGATACCTATACAAATGAGTTTATCAGGAAGCATATGTGATCCAACAAGGCATGATACTATCCATGCCATCAAGCAAATGATTATGACTGAGTGGTCACCTTGGCCTCTTCTGCTTCAATATTTCTCTGTTGGTAATTTAGTTCACAGTTATTTGTATCTCCAAATCAATACATAGGATGGCTATTCAAAATTAGGATATTTATAAACTTCCCCAAAGAAGTAAAATAATTTATGTCAACACAGAGCTACAATACACCCAACTCTTCAGTGCACTGCACATCCAAAAGAAAAATACTTGGGAACCATTACTGCAATGGACTGTGGAAATGAAAGACTTCAAGGCCAACTCCTACTACTTGCTAGTATAAGCAAGTCACCTGATTTTTCTCAGATTTTCTCATCAGAAAGCAAATGTGACCCACTGGGAGATAAAATGTACTTAACAGCTTATACATTTGCTTCATTTAAAGAAAGAGAGAGAGAGATTCTAGGATGAGTAAAATACAAAAGTCAAATGCTTCAGTGGCTAGATCAGTAACGAATGCCAGTGCTCTTAACCACCCACTCAGCCATCTCTCCAGCAATCATAAACAACCATATTTTTTTTTTAGAAAATGAAGAAATAGAGTTAAGCTTAAGGATAGAGGATTTGAGCTAAGCTCCCAGATCTACAGGATAGCTGATTTTCTTGGCTGTGTGTCTATCCAGAACCAAGCAGAAACCCTTTTTGCAGGAACTCATCTTCAAATTCACAACTCTCTATTTTTTGCACACGTGTGCCCAAGACTCAAAAGCAAATGTTGTGTGGATATACACTAAAATATCCGCAGATAAGATGATATACGGCCAGAGGTGACTTTAGAACAACTTAGGAGTTGGGAATTAGGTGGAGATTTAACTGAAGCAGGAATCACCACGTAGTCAATGGAGTTGATCATAGGCATACAGTTTGTTCATTGAATAACTCTATTTTTTGTATATGGCTGAAAAATTTCAAAAGACTTTTAAGTAATAACCCAAGACTCTCTTCTATATAGGGCTAACAAGCATACTTCAAGCACTCTGGTTAGAATAACAGTTATGTCTGAGGCTATCATGTTTTACAAATAGAATTAATGCACTATAATTCTGTTCAAAGATAAAGCTACCAAATTCATAAAGTTCTTCAGTGAACACTGAGAAAGGGCAGAAAGAATCTAGGAGCTGGAGGAAAAGATGGAGTGTCCTTGAACTCTGTCTTCCAGACATGACATGTCCATTGTACTCATGATCTCACAGCAGCTGTGACACCTGCATAAGACCTGGACAACATTGGCTCCACCCCTCCTGGTATCTAGAGACAGGAAATGGTGGCTGGAGGAGGGAGAGACATTTTCTTCAGTGGTGTAGACACTAGTAAATTGTCCATTCCCCTTAAATAATTCCTGTGCTTCCACAAGCAACCCTGAATAAACTCATTGGGTGGTGGATGGTAAATTTGATAAAATATAATATGTGTACTTGTGAAAATGTCACTATGAAACCCATTATCATATATAATCAATAAATGATAGAGAGAGAGATACAGAGAGAAAGAGAGAGAGAGAGAGAGAGAGAGAGAGAGAGAGAGAGAGAGAGAGAGAGAGAGAGAGAGAGAGAGTCACTCACTTCTAAAGCAAAGTTCCTTCTCAGGTCAGGTTTTCTATTTGGTCCACTAAGAGCCCTTCTCCACTTCTTTTGATGGATGTCAGTCTGGCTCTCTTCAGACCCCTGGAGTCTGCATTTCTGAGTTGGTTTAAGTGCCCTTTACCAGCTGAAGCTCAGATTTCTCCCACAATCTATGTCCAACCTCACAATGTGTCAAAGACTGCACGCAATAAAGGTCAGGTAGGCAAAGGAACTATAGCCATGGTGTTCTCCAAATGACCAGGCAGCTCAGAGGCCTCATCTGGTACCACAGCAGGTCCATGATCTTCTGCACTTGGCATTTAAGCACTTGGCCCCCAAGGATTGGCAAGAACAGGAAGTAACTACTGAGTCTTTGGGACTCTGTAAATGCATTTTGAAGATAATTTTCCACTTTCCAATGTAGTAGCGTCTAGAAGCTAGCCAGTGAAACCTCTTTGAAATCTGAAGGTGCTGTGAAGTCCAAGCTATAACCCTTGGCCTTCGGTCTGTGAGCAGAAGGCTACTTCCCTCCAGTCCTGTCAATGTTCTCCTTTAAGCTAAGATCAAATGCCACCTCCATCCTTGTTGAGCATTAGTCTTACAAAATCAGACCAGGCCAAATATACTGCTCTCATAATTGAGACTTCATAAAATGGGAATGACTTAGCATTGGAAAAGCTAAAGAGTAAGCCTTCCATTAAAGTGTATTATCCAGCCTAAGAGCATAGCAACGCTACTTGCAGCTCAGAGTCTCTTTGGTATTGGTTTTAAGTGAACTTTTTTAAAAAAGAAAGTTAGTTTTAGAGAAACAGGCATTCATTTCTTTTGAGAATAAGTTTAAAGACATCAAAATTATAATATTAAAAGGAAAACTGAATTTTCCTTGAATTCCATGTGGTAAGCTCTGGGTTTCCTTGTCTTCCAAAGTGTGCCTCTGTGTTTAGTGGCTGTTTACTCTGGCTTTCATTAGGAAGACAAAGGGGATTTCTTTGGGTTTTGTTCCAGTGGAGGGAGACAGGGGAAAGGACAATAGAGCTCATCTTCTGAGGTTTAGAGCTTTATTTTTTTTCCTTATCCCCAAGAATCAGCCTGTCCCCTGATACCTTTTCTGGTCCTTTCCATGAATCCTTTGTGAGCACATTTGTCCGAGCCAGTATGGGTGCCCTGTTTCAGATTATCTAGTGCATATTGCAGAACCAATGTGTGTATTTTTCTTCTCCGTGGGTCATTTCATTGGCACATACCTAGGCCATCGAAAGAACTGGCCGGTGGGGGGGCCAGTCCACCCTGGACAATGTTTGCCTTCGTGTCTGCTTACTAATTTAAAGGCTAGTTTGGGGTGAATGTCTATCTCGTAAACTTCTCTTCAGCCCAATTTAACCTGGCTTAACTGTTGCTTGGTGTAATTAGCTTATCATTACTTTTTATTCATTCTTTACAAATAAATAGTCTCATCAAACTATAAATTATATATTTTATACCATAACTTACAGACACTTACAAACTGACAGTGTGGGACTGGGAGACAGGTACAAACCCTCACCTGTCAACCTGAGTTGATCTCCAGAATCCATGCAAAAGTGGAAGGAGGGAATTGACTCCACAAAGTTGTCCTCTGATGTGACATCAATGCTGTGGTACGTGTATGCCCACCTAACACCACACACACACACACACACACACACACACACACACACACACACACACTAACAAGAAGAAAAATAAAGAAACAAAAACGGTGTATTAATGACAGACTAGAGGATATGAATTCATAAAAAATACAGATAAATATTCAATCAATAGATATTTTTTTCCTTGACATTGTGAGTTTATTTCTACCAGTATGAAAGAATAGTGCAAATGTTTACCAAGGCTAATGGCAAAGAGAAAATTATATTGAATTAAATGTTCAGCCTTGTTTTGAGGAAGACTTTTTATGAAAAGCAAAATAAAGCACACAAGAAATTTTTTATAAAAGTTTCTCCCTGAATGAACCCTTTTAGACATACAATCACCATTCAATATTTTATTTTCTGCACATATGCATGTACATATATTTGTAACACATATTTATCCATGATCACCTTAGGTGTGATTTTCATTTTGAACCAATTCAGGCAGTGTTCAGAATGTGAATCTGTGGCCTCGCTGACTTGTGGGGTTCCATCTCCCGGGGCAACCATTTCAGCCCTCTTCACCAGAGCGAAGGTCAGTTCAATCCAGTGCTCTGAGTTATTTTTCACCCAACCACTAAACTCATGATTTTTTTTTCTCATACTGATTCCCAGCTCCTCAGCTAAGTCAGCAAAGCAATGACATTTGGATGTGTTGACCAAGGCAGGTGGGAGGGAGCCCTGGGCACTGTCCACCCTTGTGCAATTCTTGCTCTAGTTCAGTTTCTGGAAGGCATCTTATATACTGACACAACCGTCAGTGTGGGCACGAGTTTACTGTGTGTGTGTCTCTGTCTCCAGCTCCAGCCTCATTTAAGGACCTCCTGTTTCCAGATGCAAATGGACTCAAGAGGTCTTCTTCAGCAGTTGCCTTTCATCCTTTGGCTCACAATCTTGTTCTTTGCCAAATTTGAAAAATATTCTAGAAAGTTTATTCATAGACCAAGCAATCGAAGCTGTGCCTTTTCAAACACTTTTGAGAGTTCTTTGTTTCTATTTTTTTTTAACTACCACAATTTTATCGTAATTTGACTTTTTAACAGAGCAGTCTTCCACAGCCAAACGTCTGTTTGCCCACAAACATGCCCAGGTAATTGCCAATGTTGACTGGGAATGTGAGTTAAGTAATTGTTTTTATATTGTGTGATTGTGTAATCGTGACTCTGTGGCATGTTATTACAGAGGGCTGCAGAAGCGCAAGGCTTTGGAGTGAAGATAGATAAATTCAAGCATGACAAAGTAAGTGATTGAAATCATCTAACTTCATGGGGAATAGACCCTCTGAGGCCTTCTGCTTTCTTTCTCATGTCTGTCATTATTTTTTAATGTTCTTACAACCTCAACTAAAAATATCTGGACATGTATCTTTCACTTAAAAAAGAGAAGAGGTGTGTGGAAAAGACTCAGTAGGTAAAGTAGTGCCTGTCCCTGCAAAAAGGGCCTCAGTTCAGATCTCTAGAACACAGAAAACACTGGCCACATGACTGTATGATCCTGTAACCTCAGCCTTGCAGGGCCATGAAGTACAAAGACAGGTGGATCCCTGAAGCTATTAGCCAGCCAGCCTAGCCCATTCCTTAAAAGTAAGAGACCTTGTCTCAAAGAGCAAAGGTAGAGCCATGAAAGAAGGGTAGTCAGCCTCAAGCATACACATACACACACACACACACACACACACACATACGTGGCCTGCACATACACAACCTCATGCGCTCCCCCACACAAACACACAGCTTTAAAAACAAGAGGGAAGGACTGCCATGGGTCTGTGTGTTTCTATTGACACAAACTAGCACAAAAGAGGCATGATTTGGAAAATGTTTCCACTTCCTCCTGCCATAGATAGGAACAAACACAGAGGGGATGTCTTCATCAAATCCCTCCCCGCAGGGCACAGGGAACTCTGCAGAAGAGGAGGAGGAAAGGTTGTAAGAGCCAGAGGGGATGGAGGACACCAGGAAACAAGGCCTGCTTCTAGGCACAGCAGAACTGATGCACATCTGAACTCAGAGACTGGGCAGCGAGTATGGGGCTGCACGGATCTAAGCTGGGCTGGGTGCCAGCCCTGAGGCGGGAAGTGGGCACGAGCGCCCATCTCTACCCCAGAAGCTCTCTCCACTTGATAACTACTCACAAAGGGAAAATTACTTTTCTCCAATGGAGTCTCACTAGGCATTCAAACCACACTTACAGGCAGGAGGATGCTAACACAAAAACTAACTCAATGGTAATTTGGGGAACTTCTTTTGTGACTCAGATTGCTTTGTTTTGACTTTTTTTTTAGCCTTAACGATCTTTCACTTGTACATTACAATTTCAAATTTTGTGTTTTTATGTGTCTCTATGTGTATGTGTTTCTTGTGTTTTTTTTCTTTTTGATTCTGACTTGTTTTTTCATTTTCTTTTTTGTTTTCTAAAGAGAGAGAAAGATGGTGTGAAGTTAGATGGGTGGAAGGTGGGGCAGGTCTGGGAGAAGATGAAGGAAGGGATACCGTGTATGACTGTATCAGGACTGTAGTATATGATATGAAAGAAAATTTATTTTCAATTAAAAAGTAAAGAAAAATGCTTCCAGATATTCACCTGGTTTCTAGTGTGCAAATCCTAAGATCTCAGACAAGAAGGGTGAGGTCAGAATAGCCTGTGAGGATAGAATGTAGAGACAGAGCTGGGAACCCAGAACTAAAGCAGACGGTGCTGCTCTGCATTTCACTGTTCTACGTCCTTCCTTCGCCAAGAGGGTGGGAACCGTCCCCTTAGTTAGAGGTCAAGCCCTAAGGAAACTCGCACAAACGTGTTTTCCTGCCACATGCTTCTTTTACATAACACCCAGCTCTGCTGCTCTTTTAAATATCCCACCTAGCCCAACTTAGGTCACTCATATACTCAGGAGTATGGGGTCCTCATAGATGAGGGGTATGGGGTCCGCATATACAAGGGGTATGGGATCCCCATATACAAAGGGTATGGGGTCCCCATATACAAAGGGTATGGGGTCCCCATATACAAGGGGTATGGGATCCCCATATACAGAGGGTATGGGGTCCGCATATACAAGGGGTATGGGATCCCCATATACAAGGGGTATGGGGTCTCCATATACAAGGGGTATGGGGTCACCATATATAAGGGGTTTGGAGTTCCCACATATTCAGGAGTATGGGATCGTCCACCAGAGTGAGGTCTACTGGGAGCCATTACCCTTAAAGAAATTTGATTCTTCTTCCCAGAAGCCATCAGCTGTCCACAGCTCTTTCATTAAAGGTGGGAGCTCACGTGGGCAGTCAATACAGCAGAGCAGCATTGAACATTGAGGCAGCAGACACTTGCACATCCCTCTTGGACTTTCAGAATTCATATTTGCACACACCTTCACGTATATATTTTAAAGTTTCAAAATAGAGAGCCATGCTTCAATAGAACAATAAATGAATTTACTAACCATATAGATCCATAGATAATTCTATTCTGAAAGCAGCCTTAGAAAGTTTTCATTTCTTGTAAGAAGCTGGGAGTGAGCCATTCATGTTAGTGAAGGCTTGGGGAGAAGTAGACATTTGCATTCTCCTGTTTGGGGTCTGAGGAAAACTGACCACAGGGAGCAGGAAAACCAAAGCTTGAAGAACCCTGGGCAGCAGGACCTTCGGTCTCCTGAGACCCTGTTCATGTGACCTGGCTCTCCTCAACACGGGCAACTCTTTTTCCTCTCCTGTGCATTAACCTTGACCTCGCTAAGCCTAGTTAAATCGCTTCCACCACCTCAGTTTTTGTCCAATCAGATTGCCATTAGCTCCAACGGTTATTTTATATGTTTCAACCATTAACATGTTTGGTTTGTTTGCTTTGCTCTACAAATATACTTTTATCCGGGGGGCGGGGGGACACGGTGTATGTGCCTCATGGGAAGATGACCACAGTCCCATGAGTGAATAGCTCACTTATCACCCTCTTGGAGTCACAAAGAAAAGTGACCATGTTTCTCTCTCTTATCCTAAGTAGTTGTTTCCAACCATGGCATCACCGTGGGGGGACAGGGATGGCACCATGACAACTATACCAGAGTGCCTATTGCATGATAGTTCTTCTGTGTATCACAGGACAGCTGCAGCCAGGAAATCTCAACAATACAGTCATACAAGCAAAATCAAAAAATGACAACTGAAACCGACAGGCTGACTGGAAAAGGGAATTCTCACGGGGCTTCCCTTCTGGAAGGGCTACAGGTGATTAATGGTGGCTGAGATGGGGAAATCAGTCTTCTCCAAGGATAAGTCCCTGATAGTCAGTCCCAAAGGGTCAGAGTTAGGTCTCAAACCTGGGGTGCCTATTTAACATATCAAAACTGGCCTAGCAGCCAGGTTTTCCCAGTATCCCTCAGTCCCTAGCTGTTCCGGTGTGGCTGGCATGCCCCACCCCTGCCCTGAACTCTCCAGCCCGAGGCCTGGGCTGCCCGTTGTCCCCTGCAGCAGCTCTTTCCTATGGAAGCAGCCATTTTGGCCCTGCACTCTCTTGTAACTCTTCGGCCTCGTGATTCCCCTCTTGGCCTCTCGGCTTCTTCTTGGTCCCCTCTCTCTTCTCTTCCTTTCTCACTCCCTCATGCCCCCCCACCCCTGCCATCCAGGGTCCAGTTCAGTCTATTGGCCATGTCTAGTCTGCTACTTTCTCTCCCTGCTCTGGACTATTTCAGATGCCTCTGACTGTAATCTCTGTCATATTGACAATAAAAACTATCTCCTCAACTATATCGTGGAGCCGCCATGTTCTCATTTTCACCCAGTGAGCACTAAACACAGAAAAGCAATACCAAATGATCTCAGTGGGTTGCATTTATAAATTTATAGACATAATATACGTAACCTTTATTGTTAAGGATCATGAAATAGAATAAGAGATCGGAAAAGGACAAGAGGAATTGGAAGGAGGAGAAGAGGGGAATCATGTAAATACAATGCTCATGTATAAAATCCTTTAAAAGACCTGGATTCTCCTGCTCCAGAAGAACCAGTGTGTAGCAAGCACTGGACATTAATGTTTCCACCCTTCTTCAGGCACTTGCAGTGTGCAGTCAAGGCTGAGAAACGCTGTCTAAGAGAGCTCCTCTCGCCCTTCCTTTATTTCCACTTTGAATAAACTTCAGAGATGAGTCAAGTCTCCAGATCTTAAGTAAAAGCAACGGGGGCTGCATGTGCCCTGCCAAGGAATCCACCGACAGTCACGTGGTGTGGTATCCCATGGTGTCTGTATCACAGCTTAGGCTCTGTATGTGTTTTGTTGCTGGTTTCCTGTCTCCTTGCTTGTTACTTTGTGGTTTCTGCCTCTTAACTTAAAAAAACACCAGGGTTCCAACTCACGTTGCTGTGATTTTTTTTTCTATGTGTGCTGGTTAGTTTTCGTCAACTTGATGCGAACCGAAGTCCAGGGGAGGAAGAAAACTCAAGTGAAACATGGCCTCTACCCACGGACCTGGGGCCTGTCTGTGGGGCATTTTCTTGATCCATGTTTGACATGGAAGGGCCTAGCCCACTCTGTGCAGTACCACCCCTTTGGTAGGTGAATCTGGCTTCTAGAAGAAAGCAAGCTGAGCAAGCCTTGGGGAGCGAGCCAGTGAGCAGCTTTCCTGGATGATGTCTGCTTCAGTTCCTGCCTCTGGTTTTCCTGCCCTGGCTTCCCTTGATGATGCACTGGGAGTTATAAGATGGAATAAACCCTTTCCTCCCCCGTATTTTCTTACAACAGAGAGGCTAACTAGAATGCTGTGCTTCTTCGACGTTCGTTCCCTTGAGCAGGAATCCCACTATTTTTGGAATTTTCTAGTGCAAAATACTGAGTTGGGGAATGGGTTGGCACAGCCCATCCTCTAGAGTGGTCTAGAAGTTCTGCCATGTGGGCAGAGGTGGGGAAGCCGGCCACCTGCCTTGCACAGCACTACCTACACAACCAGGCCCAGAGTACCCAGGCTTCGCTCGCACTTGAGCATTGATTGGTTTGGCCTGGACAGTAATTCCCGCATCTGACAAGTGGATCTTCAGATTTATACAAGGCCTTGAGAAGCTGGGTTCTGGCCATCCAAATTCTATTTCCCTAAGTTTGAGAGAAAGGTGGATTTTGAGAACCTAGGTTTTATTATCGCTGCTAAGGGGAATTTAAGAGTTACTTTTGGTTTGGGAACCACTGAGTTAACTGATTTCTCCATTCTTGATTCTAAAATCCCAAGGTTCTCTAAGAACCTATGGAATCATGATGGTCACCTCTTTTTCTGCAAACAAAGACCATACCCCCAGTCACTGAAAACTAGACCACTATTTTCAGGAAATACTCATTAGTGCTTGGGTAATAGAAGTAAATGCTGAATATTCACCCCTTCTCTCAGATGCTAACAATGTGTTACCAGATTTGAGGGCACGGAGCTCTATTGTAAACAGAAGATCCCTTCTTAACCACTAAACTAACTTATTTGCAAAAATGACAACTTTGTCTCAAGCAGCCATTAACACTTCCTCATGTAGTGGGTCTCTCAACAGGGTTTGGCGGCTCTGAGTCTACTGTGTTTCATGTGGAGTAAATTCTTAACAAAAGCTACTGATCAGGAGAAGAAATACAGAGCCTCAGAAGCCTTGGTTTTTGTTCATTGTCAGCAGCTTGGATGAAAGGTTTGATAAAGAGGTCAGAATCAATGGTCCCAGTGAGGTCTTAGTGTTGGTGAAGGCTTCATTGATCCTCGCTGATCCCAGTGTGTCTGATTAATCTATATTGCTATCTACTCCTACCCAAAGAGACCAGAAAATAGAACAGAACCAGAACATGCACACGTGAACTGCGGCCTCCTCAGCATCCCTTACGACCTCTTTAGTATTGCAGAGCTTCAAGGCAGTGAAATGTGTCCAGTTGACCAAATATACCAGAACACAGTGCCTCTGTAAGCGGTGCCCAGTGAGTGAGCGGAGACTGACATGTCACAGATGCTAGCTGCTTCTTTCCTGTTGGGATTTTCTTTCTCAGGAACACCTAAGCCAGAGAATGCAAGCAACTAGGTGGATTTCTTTCTTGATCTGAGGGGAAGGGAAGCAGTGTTTGCCAGAAGTTGATCTTTGTCTCGGGTGGATTAACCACAGCGGAGGTCAAGAGGAATAAATCTGCACGCCAGAATGTCCTCGTTACAGTTCAAGACGGAAAGAAAACAGCGGAAGTTAGAGGGTAGAAAGAGGAAGGAAGTGAAAGACTTTCCAAAGGAAAATACAGATGTTCCATGTGTCCCCTTACTGCTGTAGTGTGACTTTGTAAACGTCCAGTTGGACTGAGTGATGTTTGGTCTTAATCAACAACATACATTATTGTGTTAACTCCATGATGTAAAGAAAAAATAGCATCTAGGTGTCAGCTTTAAAAATGTTATGTTTACTTACAAAATGAGTAGGTATTTTTTAATGCTCACACAGGCATATACACATCGCAAGTACTCATCTATGCATGCTACATAGACACATTCCACATGAGTTGCTTCAATTCTTACTCTTCTCTAAAGAAAAAAAAAGAAACAAATATTGTTCTTTAAAATTTTCAATGCTATTGTTCTTCAAAATAGACGAGGACTGTGATTAGCCAGGTTTTTACAAGAGTCACTGATTTAGGTAAAAACAGTGTCAATTCTAGATGCTCACAAATGTGCTTATGATGTGTTTGTGAGATAAAACTTTTGCTTCAAGTGGCATCCCACAGAAACAGTTGCTTACACTATCGGAAATAGGAGAACTGTGGCCACTTGGGCCCATCGTTCCATTTCTGACTATGCTGACCCAACAGTCCATATTACCCCTCCAGAAGCCTGCCTAGTCTCAGTGCCCATTGATTTCAAATAAATGGAGGGGGAACTTTTACTTGTCATAAAACTTCTAGCCTGGGTGTCTAGCTAGCATAGTGATAAGCATCATATAAACACAGGGGGGTGGAATTCAAGTTACCTTTATCTACACCTCCTTTCATATACAGTATGTGTGATAGACAGACACCAGTGTCTCATTACATGACCACCCACAGAACATTACCCAATGTGACATTCTTCAGGGGAAATTAGCAGAAATGTTTCACCACATCAGTCTCTTCCAAGAACAGTGATTCAATAACAGTACTTTAAAAGTGACCAGATGCCCGTGCGGGCTTCTCTCCTCTCGTGTTTTGACTGGGGGGCATAATAAATACTTCACATTCTGAAGTTCTTCAAGCAGAATCTGGATGCAAAAAGAGGCACATTTACACAGAGAAATATGCACCAAACACACACGCATACCACACACATACACACACACAAACACCACAAACACTATACACACACACACACACACACACACACATATACACCACACATAAACACCATACACACAAACACCACATATACCACAAACACCATAAACATATCACAAACATACACACACACTCACAAACACCACACATACCACAAACATACCACACACACACACATAAACACCACATACACAAACACCACACATGCCACACACACAAACACACCACACGTACATAAACAACACACACACACAAAAACCACACCTACCACAAATACCACACATACACACGCACATAAGCACCACACAAAAGCCACACACACACACACACACACACACACACACACACACACACACACACGATGCACTTACTCACACACCCAGGTCAGTTTAACATACAGTTGTGATTAGTTTCCAGTTCTCTCGTGGCAGGCAGACAGTCATGCCTTCAGTTACATCTACCTGCAGGTCCCCTAGTCATTATTGTACACAATCACAGTCAGTGTTTAAGACAATGATTTTTTTCTCTCTCCCTTAAAAGCAGTAAAAAAAAAAAAAATTCCTGAGAATCACTGGATTTCAATGAATAATGATGCTCTAGACTAACGCTGGTCAAGAATAGAATTAGTGTTAGGATTTGTAGATACTTTAGTTTTTAATAACTTAACATTTCTTGGAAAGTCACCATATTAAAAAAAAAAGTGTCTTTATATGCATTTCATAGTAACTGGCTTTTTCAATGAAAACCTGACATGCACTTTGATACATTTGCTATTTTGGAAAAGCCAGACTGATCTGCAGGCTGGCATTAGGTTGTGGTGGAAGATGAGAAAGATTACCTTTGATCCAATTTTGTTTTGCTGTAATGTGAGAAAAACTGCATGAACTTTTTCTTTTACCAATAGTGTGTGTAGAATTTGATAATTTTAAGGAATTGGATAAAATAAAGGATGGAAAATAACAGAGAGGTTCTATAAAAAGAGGGTAGACTGGTAGAGACTGGAACGAGGGAAAGAAGAGGCTTATCTACTGGATATGAATTGGGTGCAAACCATGGATATTTCACATGTGTAGGTAGATGTAGGGTGTGTGTGTGTGTGTGTGTGTGTTTGTGTGTGTGTGTGCACATAGAAGGTGAGATCGATACAGTGCCTCATCTTTGCCGGTTTCTCCACTGTTGTCCTTGCAGAGCGGGCCAGTGCAGGCTGCAGGACCAGCCACGCTGAGATGAATTCCGTGAACTCTGAGGGATTGGACAGTCTGTTGGGTTGGATAAAGAGCTGATGTACACTTTCCTCTCTAAATAATCCTCTCTGTGCACATAGCCTGTGGCTATTGCTGGTATACATTATCAATTAGTTTCTTTTCTTTTTCCACTTGAAGTGAAAAAGCAAAGAGTGACTAAGAATTATAATTTTATTATCCTTCTGGCTTGTTATCACTTGAACTAAAAATGATTGGTAATCCCATGACATGTATATATTTTTAATTCTTCAAGTTCTTGTTGCTCTTCTTGTTTGAATCTTAAAGCCACACTGGGGGGTTTGAGGAGGCCAGCAGCAAAGTATTTTGGCCCTGTGCTCAGGGCTGTCCTCTGCATGTGAGTAAGTCACCTCTAGAACAGGAGGTGCTGATGGAATAATTGTGTTTACTCTTCCCACTTCAGGATTTCTCTCTTATAAACATTGTTGTGCATTATTGGCCTCCATGTTCCTTTTTCTCATCTGATGTTTAACAAATATTTTTCTAATTGCCTGAGACAGTGTGGTCCAATAAAGTGAAATTGACGTTGGCTCGAACTTGCTTGTCTGATCTTCTGCCAGGGGGGAGAGCCACCCACTTGAACTGACTTTCACTCTGTTTCTTGCTCTGTCTCTTTCTCCCTCCCTTTTATGTTCTCTTACACTCTTTCTGCTTTTAATCTCCCTCTCTTTCTCTCTGCTGATGTGCAACCCACACGTTAATGCTTCAGACCTCCATAAACAGAAATGGCTTTAAGAGTTTCTCTTTGGGTGCCTGCCCTCTGTTTACCTCTGTGCCTACCCATCTTCCATCTAAATTCTTTAGGCACCTAAATCAACAGATTGAAGTTTCAACCCAAGTCACGGGAGGAGGGGTGTGCCCAATGCTGAGAAAACAAGAGTGCTCAGCGTAACCCAGTTGTTTGCAGTCTGGAAACACTTTACAGACAACCTCCAGGAAAATAACAAAGCCAACAGTGCTGGTCTACCGCAGTGGGATGGGGATGGTGTTCGATCAGTTAGCTACAACCTGCAAATCAATACAGTCTGGCAAGCTAGTGAGGGAAAACTGTACCTCCTAACTGCCCATCATAAACTGAAGCATTTAGGATAAACTTAAAGCTCAGATGTGTGACTTCTCGACTCTGAAAAGAAGGTTTAAAGCTTTAAGGATCCTCTTGGTTTGATATACTAAGCTCCCAAGTTTCCCATAATCCCAAGCAGCAACATTTATTTTAGCATCTACCCACTTTAACCACAGCCTAAGTCTTGGGAGACATCATTCCTGTAGCTACTTGAACTGCGTAGCATGCATACCTCAGCCTCTCGGGGTGGGCTGGTGGTTTGTCGTGTTTCAAGCAATTGTCCCTGGGAATGGCCTGCCAAAATGGTTCCATTTCTGTGCATTCAACCACTGCTACATGAAGTTGAGATGTGTGTCTCTGGGAGACATCTACTGTTTCCACAAGGTTAGTAAACACCCTCTGCTGATGTGGGAATGCTCAGGGAATTTCATTCCTTCAGGAATGCTGTTTTACTCAGTCTCTACGGACGGACGGACGGACAGCCATCCTCAACCTGCATCCCTGTCCAAGCAGAAGACTGATGGCCTTACTTCTTTTTTTCTTTTCCTTAATGATAGATTTATTACCTTCTTTACCAAGCAGAGTTGGCCGTCATGAGGGACAATGACAGAACTGTTTGGGTTTTGCCTAAAGTTAAGGATAACTATAGTATGTTCATTCTTCAAATGCCCATCTTCCCTGAGTAAAGCTTGGGTCCCTCTGCTTCTCCTGAGCACTACCTGTTTATTATTTCTGTGGTCTGGAATGGGATCACATTCCCAGAATAGGCTAATGGAGGGTGGATCGATGTTGAGTTTAGAAACTGAACAGAAGGGGAGAGAACTTTGGATGATAGCTGAGATGAGCTGGGTCCTATGCCTGGGGCTAAGAAAAGAATACAGAGTAAGCAACTCACACATTTTGTCCAAAAGAAGTTAGATGGGGACATAGGGCTCATCATCCGAAGCATTAATGTCTCTTGGTAATTCTCTTACAACAACAACAACAACAACAAAATACAAACTGGAAATGGTGCCGTGGGCAGAAGGACCAATGGGCAGCAATCACCCGAAGAGGATAAATCCCATATAAGCTCTTTCTGACCACCCTTGTGGGTGATCCAAAAGGAAACAGCAACATCTTATTAGTCTCATTTCCATAAATTTACTAGAACAGAGCAAAAGAATTCAATCACAGCTCATGTCATGCTTGCTCTAGCATAGGAAGAAGACACTGAAAGCCAGTGTAATTCTTGATTGATGCTAATTCTGAGATTGATTAATTCTCAGTCTCCAGAGAGAGGAAGAAACAGCCAGTAATTCTCAGATCAATTATAAGAAACAATGAAGTCTATTGAGAAGGGACAGAGCTGTGTAAATAAGAGAACTCTTCATTCCTCAATGTACTGTTGACTAAACTAATACATAACACTTGTCTCTAAAAGACATGATTGTTAAGTAGTTTTCAACAGAAGTCAAGGATGTCTACCCCTCTCATTGGCAGGAAAATTAGAACAGTAATGGGATGCATACTCTGTGTTGCCCAGTTGAAGTCAGTACCTACTGCTATTTTTCTTCTTTGATACATAACTTTAAAGTAAGTCTGAGTAAATGTCAGCTTGTATCCTGTTAATGGCTGGTATACTAACACACTCTAGATGATTTTTATTAAGGAGTGAGCGAAACTTCTTCAAGGGTGAAGGGCATTGTTGTGGTGGAGCTGTCAATTAAAGAGACTAAAGAGGCTCTTGTGAATTAGGCTAAACCCGAGAGCAGGAGAAGCTGGTAAGAAGAGGAAGTAGGATCAGTAGGAACATGAGCCCTCCGAAAGTCCACCCTAGAAATGGCTAATATTGTTTAAATAGACAAGTATTTGTTCGTCCATTTTGTCAGGCTTTCTTTGTTTCTACAAATATGAATACAAGAGTCGCGAGGCAGTAACCACCTGATGCAGTCGCGAGGACAAGATCCTGCGATCCTGGGGGGCTGCTTCGAAGTCCAGTGTAACAAATGGAAATCAGTACAAACCATTTGTGTGTGTTCATGTGTGTGTGCTACGGAAGTGGTTAACAGGGCATATCAGGTGGCAGAAGTCTGGGGGGACCAATGGCCAACTGACTCTTCTCCCATCAGCTTTAGCTTTCTTTCACTGTGCCTTCTAGCTTCAGTGAAGAGTTTTATTTGGTGGGAGGCGGGGAGATGGGGGAGAGAAAGAGGAAAAGAGAGATGGAGGGTGAGTGGTTCTAGAGATGTGCATCCTGTGGGAGGAAAGTGGAGGAGAGAGAAGACAGGGTAATGGGTGGAGTTTTCCCTTAAGAATGGGCTGTTAAGTCAGGGCATAGGGTAGCGCCAAAGAGCGGGACCAGAATATTATCAGTAGCTCAATGCTGGGCACTTGCCTACCACATGTGAGGCAGAGGCCTTCATCCCCAGGACCAGAAAGAGCGCTATACTACTGAAACGTTTTTTTTTTTTTTTTTTTTTCAGTCAAAGTCATTTATTTTCAAACTAGAATGATTTCTTTGCCATGAAAGTGAAACATAGATTTCTGGGTGGTTTTGTAATTGTCTTTCTGCTAACAGTTATAATAAACTTAAGCAATCACACATCTTGTCAGCGGGTGGAAAACTGTGACCTGTGAGGGAATACAACTCATTGACTGGTTTTGTCTTTGTAAGCTCAGGACTGTTGCCTTCATTTCAAAGTGATTGAAACATGGAAGGAAATAGCATTTTGTGATGCATGAAAATTACATGACATTTAAATCCCAGAGTCCACACTCAGGCTTTATGGGGTAGCTCTTCATTTGCTCGCCTAAGGTTGCTATTGTTCCATATCAGGGGTGGGGTGTTGGAGAAGAGAATTCACAGCCTGAAGAGCCTAAAATAGTTACTATCTGGCCCATACAAAGAGACTTTTGACTCTTGCCTTAATTAAGAGGCTGTAATGCACTTCCACAATACTACATAGAGTAGTTTCTTTTTTTAAAACTCCAGGTTAATATATTTTATGGGTATTTTCCTTGCATGTATGTCTGTTTACTTCATGTGTTTCTGATATCCACAGGGGCCAGAGGAAACACTGAATCCCCTGGAACAGGAGTTGCAAGTGGTTATGAGCCAACGTGTGGGTGCTGGGACTTGAACCCAGATCCTCTGCAAGAACTGGTGCTCTAAACTGCTGAGCCACCTCTCCAGCACCCTCCATAAAGCAGATTTTACATTTAGTATTTTATCTTCTCCAGTTGTGGTCCAAGTTTTCCCCTTCGTCCTAGCTTTGAAGCATGGAGAACTGAAGTGTAAAAATGAAATCTGCAGGCTCCAAGTCTGTAACCTGTGCTTTACTGTTTGATGGGATGTCATCTCCTGGGGTTGGACTAAGGTGCTCTGGGGGTAAGCAAGGGCAGCATTCTGTACAGGGTACCCTGGGGTCAGCTATCAACCAATCTGAGGTTGATACATAAGAAAGGATGCACGTTTCTCATACTTTTGTCTGAACTCCTATGGTTCAATAGAGGGACAACACCAGTTATTTTGGAGTCTGGCCCCATGGAAAGGTCTATGCACTTACAGATCTGTGTTTGTAACAAGAAAGGGTATTTGTTGCCCTCTCCATGGCTGTTTACAAATCAGAAGAACAAAAAGGCAATAGAATAAATAAAATGTTGTGTTCACACGAATCCTGATTAGGGTAAAATCATCCGGCGGGAATTGCTTGTATACAGCATTACCATCCTGGCTGCCAGCCTAAGAGGAGGACATGCTCGACACGTGACCTGGGTCTTAGGTCGTCAAAGTTGGAAAAGGCCTATTTGAAATTTTTCACAAAAGCTAGATGTACCCTCAAACAGTCAAGATGTAGTTTGTGAATCTTTGCTAATTTTTTATGGACTTGGCTTTAAAAAACCTTGATGGTGTTAGACGGCTTCGGAATAGCCCAGAGTTCTGGGAAGGGCACTGATAGAAAAATGACCAATGAAGATCACAAGCAGGGTCACTCATCCTCAAGGTTATTTCATAGGAGAGACCCTGTCAGGTGTTGGCAGCAGCTGTGGCCTCTTCCCAAGCTATAGAATTTCCTCTGTGAAGTCGCCTAAAAGGTGAATGGAGACACATCAAATGTACCCTTGTTGGGAATCAGTATTAGTACATCTAGTCTGGGATTGGAGATATAGTTCATCAACAAGTATTTGCCTTCCAAGCACGAGGCCCTGAGCCCGATTCCGCAATCCATGTTCAAAATTGTAACCTGGCATGGTGGGTTGGCGTGTGCTTATAATCTCAGGGCAGGCAGGCACAGGCAAAGCTAGCCAGCCCGCCGAGGCCATTTGGTTCCAGACCAGAGAGAGACTTTGTCTTGTGAAAAGGTGACTAACTCCCGAGAAACAACACCTGAGGCTGTCTTCTGACCTCCACACACATGTACTCACGTCTCTCCGTACATACACATCTGCTCACACATGAACATGTATACATGCATACAGCACAAACCTAATTGCTTGAGCTCTCTGAGAAACATCGGGTATGAAAACAGAGCTAGAATGAAAGCACCGATATCGAGGTGCTTTTTCCATTTTGAAAAATGAATTTATTGTAATTAAAATATAATTACTTTAACCCTTTCCTCCCTTCAGCCCTTCCCAAGTTCTTCAGTGTCGCCTCCTCACTTTCAAATGGATTGTCTCTTCTTCCCGATTATCACTGTTTTATATATGTGTGTGTGAGTGTGAGTATGTGTGTGAGTGTATATGTGTTTTGTTTGTGTGTGAGTATCTAAGTATGTGTGTGAATGTGTATGTGTGAGTGTGAGTATGTGTGAGTGTGTATGTGTGTGTATGGTGTTTGTGTGTGAGTGTGTGTATAAGTATGTGGTGTGTGTTGTGTTTGTGTGTATGTGTGTGTAAGTATGTGGTATGTGTGGTGTATATGAGTGTGAGTATGTGTGTAAATTGTGTGTTGTGTTTGTGTGTGAGTGTGTGTATAAGTATGTGGTATGTGAATGTGTGTGGTATGTGGTGCATGTGAATGTGTATGTGTGAGTGTGAGTGTGGTGTGATGTGTTTGTGTGTGAGTATGTGGTGTGTGTTGTGTGTTGTGTTTGTGTATAAGTGAGTGTGTGTAAGTATGTGTGTGGTATGTGAGTGTGTGTATGGTGTGTGTGAGTGAATGTGTGTAGTGTGTGTGTGAGTGAGTATGTGTATGGTGTGTGTGTTGTGGTGTGTATGTGTAGTGTGGTATGTGAGTGTGAGTGTGTATATGGTGTCTGTTGTGGTGTGTGTGTGTATGTGTGTGTGGTGTGCATGTGGTGGGTGAATGTGTGTGTGTATGTGTGTGTGTGTTAAGAATATAAAGCAAATATCTAAATAATGGTCCCTTCATCTGTTCCCAGTACTTGGCTTGGAACCCTTATCCTGTAGCAGTGGGTCTTGAACCTGGGGTGCATCAGAAGGACATGGAGGGCTTGTTAGAGCACACTTACAAGTTGCTGCTGCTCAGTCTCATCTCTCGAGTTTCTGATGTAGTTGTCAGAAGTAGATTTTGTTTGCATTTCTTACATGTCCCCAAGTGATGTGCTGGCATTGGCACAATGACCTGGACTGAACCAGTTCAGACTTGGGTCTGAGCCACACATCGGACGTTTCTGTATGTTGTGTGCAGAGGGAAGCACACCGCCAGGCTTCCCTGCCCTATGCTGCTCATGCTGTTTCTTTCTCTCTTTCGTGTCCCTCTTATGTATTTCCCCATCCCATCCCGAATTGGGATGGAACAACCAGAATACAGAGCCTTGTGTCTCTCCTTTTTAACATGGTTTAAAAAACATAAACAGGGATTTTTTTATTTGTCTTGGAAAAAAAATGAGTTAAAAGGTGTTAATCTAATTTGAAAATCCTCAAATTTGCCCTGGGAAAAGAAAAGTAATATTAACAGATTTATGATGAAATTAAGGCCTTTGTATCATTGTCAATTCTCACAATAACTGTAGAGTTTCCAATTTAGAGAACAGCAAGTCCTTAAAAATGACAGAGGACTTTGAGTATGTTTTTTACTTTAGCGTAAAATACATACTCAATTCAGCTTTATTCTCTTTTAAAAACTATATGGTAAGATCCCTTTAAAATAATAAAGGCAGTTTAAGTCTGATGGACCCACTTCTGAAACTTTGATAAAGTGACCGTCTTCCTTTATTTATTTCTAGACACTGAGAAAACTAGTAGTAAGTTTCTATGTCACAGGAAATTATATTAGAAGCCTAGTGACTTGAGAACTTACAGAGAGCCCAAACCCATGGGACCTGGGGGGAGGATAATATAGTATATTCCTGACAGAGAGAAACAAAGCCTAAAAATCTGACGTTTTCTTTGCAGAAGTGGGGCAACATCATAGACTCCGCCAACAGAGTCACCAAGGATCAATGCAATATCTTCCTACAACTTTTACAAGATGACAATTACCCTAATAAGAAACTTCATTGTGTATATGTGCCACAATTTATTATCCATTCTTCAGTTGAAGGGCATCTAGGTTGTTTCCAGGTTTTGGCTATTATAAACAATGCTGATATAAACATAGCTGAGCAAGTGCTCTTGTGGTATGATTGAGCATTTCTTGTGGCACATATACACAATGGAATACTACTCAGCAGAGAAAAACAATGACATCATGAGGTTTGCAGGCAAATGGATGGATCTAGAAAAAATCATCCTGAGTGAGGTAACCCAGACTCAGAAAGACAAATATGGTATGTACTCACTCATAGGAGGATACTAGATGTGGAACAAGGATGACTGGACTGCTACTCACATCACCAGTGAGGCTACCTGGAAAACAGGACCCCAAGAAAGACACGGGGATCACCCAATGACGGAGAAATGGATGAGATCTACATGAACAGCCTGGACATGAGTGGGAGCAATGAAGGGTGAGGGTCGAGGGAAAGAGAGAGGGAGATCCCACCTGGATCAAGAACAGAGAGGGAGAACAAGGAATAGGAGATCATGGTAAATGAAGACCACATGAGAAAAGGAAGAAACAAGGAGGTAAAGAGGCCCACAGAAATCCACAAAGATACCCCCACAAAAGACTGCTGGCAATGGTCGAGAGACAGCCCGAACTGACCTACTCTGGTGATGGGATGGACAAACACCCTAATAATTGTGCCAGAAACCCCATCCACGTACTGAGGAATCTGGATGCAGACATCCACAGCTAGGCCCCAGGTGGAGCGCTGGGAGTCTAATTAGCAAGAAAGAGGAGGGTTTATATGAGCGAGAATTGTTGAAACCAAGGTTGGATAAAGCACAGGGACAAATAGCCAAACAAATGGAAACACATGAACTATGAACCAAAGGCTGAGGGGCCCCCAACTGGATCAGGCCCTCTGAATAGGTGAGACAGTCGATTGGCTTGATCTGTTTGGGAGGCATCTAGGCAGTGGTACCAGGTCCTGGGCTCGCTGCATGAGTTGGCTGTTTGAAACCTGGAGCTTATACAGGGACGCTTGGCTCAATCTGGGAGGAGGGGACTGGACCTGCCTGGACTGAGTCTATCAGGTCGATCCCAGTCCTCGTGGGTGGTCTTGATCTGGAGGTGGTGGGAAAGGGAGGTGAGCTGGGGAGAAGGAGAGGAGGGCAGAACGGGGGAGAACAAGGGAATCTGTGGCTGTTATGTAGAACTGAATAGTATTGTAAAATAAAATTTAAAAAATGGCAAAAAAAAAAGAAACTTCAAAGAAGCAACCGTATCGCAGGAGAGATATTACTCTACTTCCTGTAAATGGAGTGACTTACATAGTTTTTGTCACTAGGTACAAAAACCCTGTAACTATTGAATATGAGAGATGAGTTCAAAGCAGCCTCCATGATAATTTGTCAGTCATTGCATCCAAGCCAAGTACAAGGGCCAACTTAACTTAACTTTGTGTGTTTGTTTGTGTACATGTGCTTCAGCAGGGAATGGAGTAGAGCAGCTGCCCAGGAAATAGTGAGGACTGAGAGTAGTTCTTTGGGAGAAAGTAATGATGGCAAAGAATGTGAGGAACACAACTTTCCTGGCCAGAGTCACAGTTTAGGGCCTAAGCAGCATAGCATGGGTCCTGAGAAGGCGGATGCCAAGACAGCGTTGGAAAGCAGAGTAATCTGGGTGACAGTGGATGTTGGTTGGATTCCTGGATTGGAAACAATAAGATGAGTAAAATGTGCTTGGGGGTATATCTATGAGGCACATCCAGAGAGGCTCAGCTCAAAAGGGCTCTGACCTAGTGAACGGATGAACACCTCGATGGATTTATAATGTGACGGCATACCTGGGAAAAGGTAGAAGATGGGAGATGGGGTCTAGCTGAAGGAAGCAGGTCTCTAGAGTGTCCTGGAGGCTATGTCTTACTATGTTGTCACATTTGTTCTCTGATTCCTGGGCACTGTGAGCAGCTAGCTCATCTAACTATGTACTACTGTGTACTACATGTGCTACCACCAGGATTTTCTTCCAAAGTACGTAAGAACAGGCAACCAAGGAATGAATCCTCTGAAACAGTAGCCCAATACACTTTCCCTGACGTTCAGCGGTTTGTGTTAGGTGTTTGTTTAAAGCAAACCCGGACTAATACAATGAAGCATATTATCTAAAGTGGAACACTTGGAACTGGGACACTGCTACCAATAATTCCCAGGGATGATCGTACTAACTGGGTCTATCTCAGAAAACATTTGGTGCATGCTTCCCTGACTAAAAAGTGAGGGAATAACCCTGGATGTACCTTAGGTCATTATGATGATAGATGTGGTGGTTTGAAAGAAAATGTCCCCCATAGGGAGCAACACTGTTAGGAGGTTTGCCCTTGCTGGAGGAAGTGTGCCACTGTAGGGGTGGGCTTTGGGGTCTTCTATGCTCAATCTGTGCTCAGTGCCATAGTTGCTTCTGCTGCCTACAGATCATTATGTAGAACTTTCAGCTCCTTCTCCAGCACCATATCTGCCTGCATGCTGCCATGCCACCCATCATGATAATAATAAACTATATCTCTGTACTGTAAGTCAGCCCCAATTACATGTTTTCCTTTATAAGAGTTGTCATGGTCATGATGTCTCTTCACAGCTATAGAAACCCTGACTAAGACAATAGGGAAGAACAATCATGGTTCACCAGATTCCTGATCTTAAGTTTAGTGTTCATTCTTGTGCATTGTCTGGGCTTGTTCTTAATTGCTGTCCCCTTTTCTTCCAACCAGCATTATTATTTACTTCATATTATAAACATCACATCACTCTAGATGGCTGTGTGGGAAGCCATTGTGCCTGGGTTCCGAGGTGGGTCAGTCTAACCTCCTGTAGTCACACGGACCCCAGCAAGAAGAACTTTCTAGTTGGGAGATCTGTCTCTATCCATATCCTCATCTGTGAAACAGGAAAAAGAGAGACTTTTTCCAGGATATCTTAAAGTCAAATGATCTACAAAAGTCTTGCTGTGATACCTGGCATGGACTCAATGCTGCTTCCTGTAAATTACCCCAACCATTTAAACTCAAAAAGGAAAAAAGTTATCTGTCAACTCAACTATCCTAGTTTACTTTTTTGTTTCATAACTATTCATTGAGTCCCTCAACATTCTTCTAGGTGACCAAAAATTATAAAAACACAAAACTCTCCATCTTAAAGCCACAGAGTTTCTAGGATCATGAGGAAACAAAGCCAGAAGAAACAAGTGTATATAAAGTTTCAGCCACTAGGAGGCCACTACTCAACTACTCTGCTACCCAGCTACTCCACTACTCAACTAGTCTGCTACTCAACTACTCCACTACTCAACTACTCTGCTACTCAACTACTCTGCTACTCAGCTACTCCACTACTCAGCTACTCTGCTACTCAGCTACTCCACTACTCAACTACTCTGCTACCCAGCTACTCCACTGCTGTGGATATCGTTCTGTATAAATAAAACACTGATTGGCCAGTGGCCAGTCAGGAAGTATAGGCAGGACAAGGAGAGAAGAGAATTCTGGGAAGTGGAAGGCTGAGTCAGGGAGACACTGCCAGCCGCCGCCATGACAAGAAACATGTAAAGATGCCAGTAAGCCACGAGCCATGTGGCAAGGTATAGATTTATAGAAATGGGTTAATTTAAGATATAAGAACAGTTAGCAAGAAGCCTGCCATGGCCATACAGTTTATAAGTAATATAAGCATCTCTGTGTTTATTTTATAAGTGGGCTGTCGGACTGCCTGGGCTTGGTGGGACCCAGAGAAAAACTCTCCAGCTACACTCCATTACTCAACTAGTCTGCTACCCAGCTACTCCACTACTCAACTAGTCTGCTACTCAGCTACTCCACTACTCAACTACTCTGCTACTCAGCTACTCCACTACTCAACTATTCTGCTACCCAGCTACTCCACTACTCAACTACTCTGCTACCCAGCTACTCCACTACTCAGCTAGTCTGCTACCCAGCTACTCCACTACTCAACTATTAAGCTACTCCACTACTCAACTACTCTGCTACTCAGCTACTCCACCGGCATGGCCCACATGGTGACCATTGCTGCTTGACAAAGTTCTAGCATTTCAAAATTGCAAACCACACTTCTCCAGCAACTTTTAACTTTCATTTTTAATGATTCTCACTATTAACACCATTCCCTTGCGTGGCCTTTGGTAAAGAATGAAAGTATGTACAATGGTAGACTCTCTAAACAAAATAATTCTTTGGAAAAAAATCTCCACCTCTGAGGAACCAGGAACCACATTATACCAAGAACAGGAAACTTAGAGATTTACTAAACACACCTGATCCCAAGGATAAAATGCCTACAATTCAGATCCAGAGCCTGAGACCATTAAAGACAAGAATTTAGTAAGTGTGAAGAAATCAGAATGGTAGGCATGAGGAAAGGGTAAGACATCAGGATCCCTTTTATTATAGGGAATAGCACAATATTTACCACGTAAGGAATGAGAATTGCTCTTAAATTGTAGTATAGCGTCTGTTCTCCAGAAGAAGTCCTTTTCCCAAGGTCAGGCATTTGGATAAGGGCCTCCATTCCCTCAGGAGCTTGAGGAAAGTTCCTGCTTGTTAAAGCAGTCATTCTTCTTATCTCTGGCCAGAGGAACTTGTGGCCCTTCATTAGCATATAACAGATGCCTATTGTCAGGGTCAGTGCTAGCTTCCTCAACTCCTTGATCTCAAGCCACAACTCCACTCACATCTCACATGCCCCTTGTCTCCTGTTTAATCCTATGTGCAATATAAGGTGTAGTCTTTTTTCAATTAAATGCTGCTGGCAGCCATCCCAATTCACCTTCAGATCCTGTCCATCTCTTCCCTCCCCCACCCACTTCCCCCAACTCCACACATCCTCTTTGGGACCTGAACCCCTACCAAAAGCAGGTCTCCAACACTCCACTACTCTGGTACTCCACTACTAAGCTACTCAACTACGTTATACCCAGATTTCGGGAACCCCCAAAAGACCATCATGGAGACCGAATCCCATATGTAAAAACAAAGAGCCTTTATTTCAAGCTTGGAGCTTGGACTCTCTGTCTGACACAGCAGTGAGAGCAGAGTCCCAGCCCAGGCAGGGTGAGGGGATTTCCAGGGTTCAGGACCCTAATTGGCTGACCTTTGTCTGGGGGGTATAGGGAATGTTTGGAATGTCAAGTATTTCCCCTTAGATGCAGGCCCTCCCTGAGTGGGGTCAGCTCATGGCTTTTTCTGAATCTGGGTGTTTCCTGTCAGTAAGCCTGTTACAGAAGCTGTGTCTGGGCCTCTAAGTCTGTCATGGCCGTTGTGTGGTCAAGCTGTTTTGCCCCCCGCCACCACAAACTACTCCACTACTCAGCTACTCCATGACTCAGCTACTCCACTACTCAGCTACTCCACTACTCCACTACTCAATTACTCTGATACTCAGCTACTTGGTTATTTAGCTACTCCACTACTCAGCTACTCTGCTCCTCAGCTGCTCAACCATTCAGCTACTCCAATACTCCATGGTTCTCTGCTGTAAGGACCAACCCACACTGATCAGAGGATTTTGCTGCTCCTTGGAGAGTAAGAGAAAGAGCTTTCCTAGTTCCAGAAAAAGAGATCATATGTGTGTATTGAAAAGATCATTTTTGTTATGCCCAGATTGCGGGGACCCCCAAAAGACCACCACGGAGACCAAATCCCACATGTAAAAGCAAAGAGCCTTTATTGTGTCTGACACAGCAGTTAGAGCAGAGAGCCCTGAGCCCAGGCAGGGTGGGATTTTTATCATGACAGAGGCTGGGGTGAGGGGATTTCCAGGGTTCAGGACCCTGATTGGCTGACAATTGTAAAACAAAAATAGGTGTGTGCTAGACTCAGGGACATCTGGTTGGAATTTTTGGGATGTCAGGTACTTCCCCATCCCTAGGTGGATCCCTGGGTGGTTTCAGCTTATGGCTTTTCCTGGATCTGGGTGTTGCCTCCCAGTAAGCCTGTCACAGAAGCTGTGTCTAGGCCCCTAAGCCTTCATGGCAGCTGTGTGGTCAAGCTGTTTTGGGCCCTCCACAATTTTGATGGCATTTTCAGAACAGAGCAGGGCATCAGAGTAACAGTCCATTCAACAATGTATTTCACTAGCTCCAAAAAGAGATAGCTTGATTTTCCACCAAGGAATAAGGTTATTATACCACCAAACCCAGAGCTGTTCAAGAACATTGAATTGTTTCAGGTTATTGGACATATAAATATCAGATTCGTGTTTTTATGATTTTCTGTTATAGAAAGGCTCAAATGGATTCTATAAGTAAAAGAAATTGTTGGTTAGGATACCACCACTTTATAATTGGTTCTGACAATGCACAGGTATAAACAGAACATCAGGAGAAATCAGTGTATGGCTTTAAAACTGAAATTTGGGGGCTAAAGAGATGGTTCAGCAGTTAAGAGTTTCAGTTCCCAGCACCCACATGGGGAAATTCACAATCACCTGTAACTCTAGCTCTCTTCAGGCCTCCTCAAGCCCCTGCATACACATGGTGCATAGAAAAACTCAAATAGGTACTTGCACATAAATGTAAATACATCTTTTTAAAGTAATATTTTAACTCAGTGACTATCACTGTTTGCACAGTGTGGTGGTTTGAATGTAATTGGCCCCCATAAACTCATAGGGAGTGGTACTATTAGGAGGTGTGTTGGAATAGGTGTGGCCTTGTTAGAGGAAGTGTGTCACTGTGGAGGTGGGCTTTGAGGTCTCATATATGTTTAAGCCACACCCAGTGTCTTAGACCATTTCCTGTTGCCTGCAGGTCAAGATGTAGGACTATCAGCTCCTCCTCCAGCATGTCTGCCTGCACGCCTCCAGGTCCCACCATGATGATAATGGACTGAATCTCTGAAAATGTATGCCAGACCCAATTAAATGTTTCCTTTACAAGAGTTACTGTGATCATGGTGTCTCTTCACAGCAATAGAAACCCTAAGACACACAGTGCATGAACATTTTACAGGTACGACACTCGGGCATCTTCCTATTTTGGTCACTTCAGAACAAGTTCTACTGAAATCATTTGGAATGTAGATTCCCTAGTAAACTTTTACTAATTTTATAACTCTGATGATGCTTAATCTAAGTTCATATCCAGGAACAGGGTGTAGAGGACTATTTCATTCACCCTTGTTTATGAGTTCTAGTTCTCTTAACATTTAAATGCAGAAACGGAGCAAACCTGTAGTGAGCATGGAGGCTGTGTGATGTGGAAACAAGGAGGGGAAACATGTAGCAATTCTCACAGGAAAGCCCAAGTCACCAGGGCAGCATGCTGGTGTCTGCCCTGCCGAGAATCAGTTTATAGGACATCCATGGACAAGGCAGAGCAGAGAAAGCCAAGGCAATCAATGTTTCATTAATGTTTCAGACAGCGTGTGCCTTGACTGGAGGTATCCAGTCCCACGCCTGTGCTGGGTACTTAGCTGTCAAGAAGGAAGAGTGACTCTGATAGAAGAGAAGACTTATTTTATATTGTCTCCACAGCTTCCTTGTTGTGTCCCATATAAAACAACAAGATTCCATATACTAAGTGGCTCAAATTGCACTTTTCATGTGAGGAGCGGGGTCAGGTGGAGTTTGCACACTGATTATAAGATAATGTTTCAAACTGGGGATGTATTTTAATGTTGGGCATGAAAAAAAAAGTTCATTAGTGCATCTACTTAACAAGTAACACTGAAAACAAAAATTTTTTTGTGTGTTTGTTTCAAGGAACCCACAACAAACTGCCGCTTCACTAATTATCCAACCTCAGCAGCTGCTGAGAGTGTGAAGGCATGAAAAGAGGCAGCATTTAAAAAAGACAAGATACGTTGGTTGGAGAATTGGCTCAGCAGTTAAGAAGAGTACTTGTTGGTCTTGCAGAGGACCAGAGTTTGGTTCCCAGCACTCACAAAGTAGTTTACAACCATCTGCAGCTCTAATTCCAGAGGATTTGGTGCATTCTTCTGACCTCTGTTGGCAACAGGCACACACGTGGTGCATATACATATATATACTCATACATATGAAATAAAATAAATAAATCTAAAAAAATTAAGACAATATAAAAATTCTTCACAATAATAGGCACTTTCATATCAGTAATAGCTGGAATAAAATGTCTAACAAAGTGCTAAGCCAGGCTGAGGCAAGAGCCCAGCTTGGGCGATCAGTGAGTTCCAGGGTAGCCTGGCCTACAGGGTGACCTTTTTAAAAAAAATAACGAGCCTTTAATCGTAGCACTCGGGAGGCAGAGGCAGGTGGATCTCTGTGAGTTCGAAGCCAGCCTGGGCTACCAAGTGAGTTCCAGGAAAGGCGCAAAGCTACACAGAGAAACCCTGTCTCGAAAAACCAAAAAAAAAAAAAAACAACGAATAAAGTGCTAGAAAAAAATATTTATTATTAAAAACCACCCTAGCTTAACACCTAATCAAGGACGTACCAACTTTGAGAGAAAAATGTTTGTTCAGCATTTGCTTTGTTTAGTGTTGTGTCCCTAGTGACTGCTAACGTGCTTAGAACATGGTCAAATGAGTGAATTGTAAATGAATGAATGAATGAACTGGAAGAACTTCCTGATTTTATAGCTAAGCAACATGTATCCACATAACACACAAATGATCCTAAATTGAATCATAAAGTATCAAAAAACTAACCTAGGCATTGGACACTAGATTATTTCCTGAAAGAATTTTGTGAGTGTTCTTAGTAAATATTTAGTAATGGAGATGGGGATGACTAATACCTTACAGTTTGTAACCATTTCTCTGATGAACATCCTTCACACGGTAGGTTAAACGTGCCTAAAGGTTTCTCTGCCACCTTTCTGTTTCTCAGCCAGATACTCGGTGCTGGGGAAGTCATAGGAGAAAGCAAGCACCGCCTCTCAGCTAAGTCACGTGCTCACTTGAGTCACCCCTGATTGGGTCTTCCAGGAAGCTCCCTGTGCGAGGATACTCAGCTCTCTAGGAGCTTGTAGCTGGTCCTGCCACACAGGTATCAGAGGTTTGTGACCAGACTCCAAGGTTCCCTTCCACTTTTCACCTCATCTTGAATCAATGTGGTGGGCTCCAATTAACTTCAAAGACCTTTCCATGTGTAGAAAAACGCTGATGAAGCGGAACGAAATCTCACTGCTTGTTTGAAACTTTGTTAGAACGTTAATAGATCATGATTATCACTACGTAAAAATAGAAAGTTGGTGTCAAGCTCCAGACACACACACACACACACACACACACACACACACACACACACATACACACACACACATTTCTCCATTGTTTGTCACACACAAATTCACTTGAGATATGCAAGGACAAATAAATACAGCTTGCTGAGTTATCTCCTACGTTTATTTACAGTGAACAACACCACATGTTTGATAACCACTCTTTAATTAGGGAAATACTTTGAGACTTTTCTCTTTGTTTCACATTTAAAACACATTTGTTTTCCATTATGAAATAGTTTGTAGAAAGCGCTGAACCAGAAATCTCACTGTGGGCCAATCATTCCTCACCTTCACCCAGCACTGTTGGATAAAGCGTGCTTCACCGGCAATTGTACCTATTGCTTCCAGACAGTACAAGAAAAACCCCTTCCCTCCTCCCATTTCCCCCCAAAAGGTCAACGTTCTCTGGAGGGAAGGGGACATGGTTGTAGAAGAGCTGTGACTGTGAGAAGTTGAGAAGGACACCACCAAGCTTTCTTAAGAAGAAAAGAGCCATATGGAGAAAGAACATGGGAAAAGGAAATACTCAGGGGCTTCATATTTATCACCCTGTTGAGAACTCTCAAGTGGCCCTTAGACTAGTCACTTTCTTTGGCAAAAAAGAGGATGGATATGAATTAAGACATGGATGAAATAGTTTCAAAGTGAGAAATCAATAGGCCACCCTGGTCTTGGGGCCTTGATGGTGCCCAGGAAATGACACCGAAAGAGAGTCATTCCTGGACCCTGAGGTCTGTCTTGGCTAGCTCTCCTCTATTCCTGCCCTAGACGGGAGATGTTGTTCCATTCACTTCTCTGATTATTATGCGGTTTTTTCATAGAAGGAAAGCTGGTGAGAGTAACACTGTGATGAAAACAAGATGAATGGTGTTTAACCAAGCTGCCCCACGTGATGGATGCAGCCACATGCTTCTGTGCTTCATTCCAACCCAGGTAGGTGAGTCTGGCTAGTAAAGAACAGATCGTGACCTAGACTGCCATTAGCTGAGTATTACCAAAGTTTTCCACTTGAAGTCTTGAAGGGTACAGATACTATGGCTATAAAGTTTTCCTAGTTTGAATGACACTTAAAAGTTATAGTGACCTTACAACAACCTTAAAGTAGCAATATAGTCACTTACAGTCACTGTAACAAAATACCTGAGAGAATCTATTTTAAAAGACTATCATTTCGGCTCACGGTTTCAGTCATCTCAGGTTGTGCTCACTTGGCCTTTTGCTTTGCCTGGAGTCACCTAGTTCCTTGCAATGGGAAAGCATCGTAGAGGAGGCTGGTCACCCCCATGGTATCTGGAAAGCAAAGAACCACAGGAAGAGACTTCAAGGACACGGGGATAGAACTCCCTCACAAGGAGCCCCACCTCTTACGGATATCACGGCTTCCTGCTAGCACCATAGTGGAGGATCAAAGTCTTCTGTGCAGAGGCCGTGGAGAACCTATGGGGGCCTATGAAAATTCCAGAGAAAGTAATGGAGAATGGAGTCATTCACTCCACACATTTACCAATGGGCACACGCCATGTTCAAGAGTCTGTGGGCAGAAGGTTGAACTATCCTTTGCCTTCAGTCTCCACAAATTTTGGCAAGTCCTTGTACCTTCGCAGTCTTAGCTTGCTTTCATATACCAGAACTTTCTGAAAATTTCATTCCACCTAAGTTTCTTGGCTCTCAATAAAGCTTAAATTTAATTTTTTCTAGCATTCACTTTCCTTCTTCATTTTACTGTGCGTGTGTGTGTGTGTGTGTGTGTGTGTGTGTGTGTGTGTGTGTGTTGCCTGCATGGATGTCTGTGCACCACATGTATACCTGGTACCTTGGAAGGGCAGAAGAAGGTATTTGGGGCCCCTGGAGCTACAGTTACAAGTGCTGGGAACCGAAATCAAGTCTTCTGCCACATCGCTCTTAACCCTTGGCCATCTCTCCAGACCCACTAGTATTTAATTTTATGGATTTTATTCAATGTGGTTTTACCTCTTTCCTCTCTGGTTGTTCAGCTTGCTATTATGGTAATATCTCTGCATGTCATTCTCTTTTTGTAGCTGCTGACTTACTCCATTTATCTGTTTGTGGTCAATAAACACTCACCGAGCACTTCATACTTGGCGTCATATATATTAGTATTAATGGGAGTGGTAAGAATAACTTGTTTCCTTATTCATAGTTTACTATGAAGTTGCCACTTGTGATGGCTGTTCTTGGCTGTCAACTTGACTACATCTGGAATTAGCTAAAACTCAAATGGCTGAGCACACCTGGGAGGGATTAGTTCTTAATGAAATCACTTGAAATGAGAAGACCCATTTCTAATCTGGATCTTTTGAGGTGGGAAGATCCACCTTTAATCTGGACCACACGTTCTGCTGGCAGCCTGAATAAAGGATATGGAAAAAGGAATCTCCATATCTATCTATCTATCTATCTATCTATCTATCTATCTATCTATCTGCTTGATTTCACTCTTGATAGCAAGTCCATTCTTTCACTGGCATTAGAGTCTGCTTTTTTCTGAAATCTGGCATATACTGAAGACCAGCTGAGACATCCAACGTCATGGACTGAACAGTTCCTGAATTCTTGGACCTTCTGTTCCTAGGCAGTCATTGTTGGCTATGCTGGACCTCAGCCTGTACTCCATTCCAATAAATCCCCTTTCTACATACAGACTCATTCTGAAAGTTCTGTTCCTCTAGAGAACCACCACAGAGTGCTTTGTATGTGATGTGGTTAAAGTGACAGAATTCTTACTGGTATTTGAAACAGACCAAGTCATTTCCTTTGTGGAATTATAGACTAAAATTTTTATTGTTAAAAGTATTAAACCCTTTAAATTCACAATTTTTATTTTAGAAAATGTCTATCATTATTTTTGGAAACAAATGATTAATTTATGTTTAGTAGCATATTATTATAAAATATTTATGTGAATATAACTAGATATATAACAGAATGTATGAATGTATGTTACACTCTGATTGTCTCTTTATGCTGTGCCGCCATCAATTTATTTTATATCTTTAAAGCTTCCTTGACCAAAAGCATTGATTGATAAAAATTTTTGCTCTCAAATACACAGATCATAAATGCTAATATCTGTCTCGTTGAGATAACTTTTAAGTAAAACAGGCTTAGCCTTCTGTAGTCCCCATGCAAATAGCCACAGCTATGGTTCATGATCAGTTATATATGATTGAAACAGACATATTAATATAAGAAAAATAGACCCCAGAATAACAAATATAATAACAGAAAAAGAGAAGCATTATGTGAGGACAAAGGGATCAGTTCATCAAAATAGCTTAGCAAACACAAATATATATTATCATACTTACAGAGTATCAAAATACACAAGAGAGAAACCTGACTGAATGGGGAGGAATCAGTGATGAACCTATATAGATGGTTTGAGAATCAACACTTTTTTCTAGTAGTTAATAGTACATATAAAAAGAAAAGGGAAAAAGAAGGGATATTAAAGGTGTAAAAACAACACTAACAACTTGACATTAGTGATCAGATAGAATATGAAATAGACACCAAGACAGACTATATTTGGGGGCATGAATTAAAAAAATAAGTCAAAAGGAAAATTTGAAAGTACATGAAGCTGAATAGAACACATTGTACCAGAATGTATAGCTGCTTACAAAGTCAGAATCAGACATTTGCACTATTCATGCTTATTAGAGAGGAAGTGCCAAGTTAATGATCAAAGCTGCTACCTTAGGAAGCTAGAGACAGACCTCACTCAGAGCAATAGTAGGAGAAATAGGAAAAACAGAGATGTGTGGTTCAAAGAAATAGAGATAATAATGACAACAAAATTAAATCAAGAGAAAATAGTGCATTCAGAAAACAAAGATACACTAATGTAGCTAATCTAAAAGGTGTATATTATCCCTAAAATGGATACTGTAAAATCTGCAATGGAAGATGTGTTCAAATCTGTCATAGAAGAACAGCACCGCCACCACTGGAGGGATGCCAGCTAATAGAAGCAATGCCGGGCTGCCACACTGCAGCTGCTAGGGCAGCTAGAATCACTAACACTGGCAAACTGAGAGCTGCTGAAGAGAGAGAGCATCGAGTCCTCACACACTGAGAGGAAGAATGCAGACTGACACGGTCATTCCAGAAGAGGATTTGACAGTTTTTACAAATAGCATACACTTTGCAGATGGCCAAGCAATCATATTTCTACATATTTACTGAAAAGAAATCTTAATATTCAGGTAAAAATCTTACCTATGCATATCCATTGCAGTTGTATTTACAAACACAGAAATGTGGAAACAATCCAGAAGTCCTGAAGTAGCTGAATAATCCATAATTGCAACATTAGTGAGGATCAGGGCATCATGGAGCAGCTCCAAGGTCGCTAATCACAGAGACAGTCTCCAAGGCACTCACACTCGCCACTCCACTTACACAGTATATTATCCAAAAGACAAAATTGCTCGACAGGAAACAGATCCCATGGTTCCTAGGGAATGAGGTGGGAGGGGGGGTGTGACTTCAGAAGCATAGGTGTAGAACTTTGGGGAGGTGGAAGTGTCCTGTGTCTTGATTGTGGTAACGGTTTCACAAATTTATGCATGCAATAAAATTCATAGAACTCAACACAATTTTACATGTTAATTTTAAAATAGGTAAACAACAAATAATGAAATGAAAGATGCTAAAGAAATAACAAGAACAGAAATAGGAATTAAATGCTTGCAACATGCATTGGTCCCTAGAGGGCTATCTGTCTACAGGAAGACCTTCCCATCCTGGTGAACTTGGGAATGTGACCCGACTGATGACTTTAAAGTCCCAGCTGGATCTATATGTTAACCACTGTGAGAAGGTGTCTCACTCATTGAAATTGTGGCTGGCTGTCATGGATAGAGCATATTGCTTAGGGGATTTTTTTTTTTAAAATGGCTCTTGGGACTAGGATGAATCATCTTATATATTAACATGTTTACTTCTGTGAGCTGTGTGTGCTCGTATACATGGGAGGTGCTGGTATTGTGCATAGATGCTATGAAGCAGATGAAGTACGCTGTGCCTATAAATGTGTTGGGATACTTTCAAGAAGAAAAGACCTATACTACAAAAGCTGACACCCACACATCCTGCTGGAAGAAACTTCTGGACCTTTTTCATACACCTCCTTCCAATGGGTCTACATTGCCCTGCCCCAATTATGGACACGCAAAATTTACTTCTGGGAAGTCTACATCATTTGGAGTATGAGACGGAGAGGTGTGGGTCTCCCAAACCACTGTTTTTGTGGAGAGATGAAGAAGGTAGTAACATCATTCTAAAAGGGAACACACACACATGCACACACGCACGCACACATGCACATGCTGGAGTCACATGTGCACTTCCCTCTGGGAAGGACCTGCTGAGACCTTCAACTGTAGAGCTTTCACAGCCTCTTAGTCTCCCTTCATGAACTCCAGTCCTTCCCTGACGTCTAGGACCCTCCGCTCTCCTGGTTTTGTGAGCGAAGGGAGCAAGGACAGGAGAGTAGACGGTAAGAACAGGGAGCACAGTGGAGCGCAGTGGGGCACGGTGGAGCGCAGTGCTGCAGAGTCCTCCGTGGGAGTGTTGAACTGAGGATGGAGATGGGGTCCATGATGCACGCGGTTCACAGTCATGGGTCAGTGGTCTGCAGACAGCTGGGCGGTGGCTCCTCCGGTTCAGGTATGACACAGCTGCTAACATAGAAACAGCACCATTCCCAAAGGGGTGGTTTGCAAGTTCGGGGATTAGTTGATAAACTGGCTTTTTATTTATTGCACCGCTTGTCATCAAGCCCAGGCCTTGCACAGGCCATGCTGAACAAGCTGTCCCCACTGATCCTCAGCCTACGAGGACTTAGATTCTCACGATTTGTTTTTTGGAAGTTTTTTGTTTGGTTGATTTTTTGCTTTTTTGTTTTTGTTTTTGGGGTGTGTGTATATGTGTTTGTGCACACACGCGCCTCTGTGAGAGTATGTGCACAGAGACCATTGCCCACTGGAGGGAGATATAGTGGTTGTGAGCTGAACTCAAATCCTCTGTACTTGCTCTAGAACTGTTGATCCCTCCATCTGGTCCTACACTCTACTTGAGACATGTTGAGTCAGCATGCCTAGAGATGGAACTCGGAAGTCTACATGTTACAGTGCAGAACCCCAGCAGTTCTCACACAACCTAAATTTGAGGTTTTAGCCTCACAATGTCTCTTCAGTTGGTGGATAAACTAACCATCTGGCATCCTTCTCCTTGCCTTCCTCCTCCTCTTCCCCCTGCCTTCTCCCCTCCAATTCATCCTCTTTATTCTTCTCCTTTTCTTCCTCCTTTCTCATTCTCTTCTTCTCCCTCCCCCTTTTTCTTATTCTTCTGATTTGCCTCCTCCTCATCATCATCATTATCATCATCACCATCAATATCTTCTTCTGCCAGAGAAATGAGAGGTGGGAGTTTTCTACAACTGGGTAATTTAGTTATGAGTCAAAGATTTGTAAAGGAACTATGAAATGTGGTATTTCCCAGGCGCTCCCTCTGTCCTAATTAGGGATGAGAAATTACAGGATTGCATGCCTCAGAGAGAACAGCCTCTCTATAATCAGAGATGCTGCCTCCAGTGTTGCCACCATGGAAGAGCTGTCTGTGCCCCTAGGTACAGAGCAACTTCTCCCAGTGAAGAAGGTCCACATTCCTACAAGAATCTAGTAAAGGAGCCTGTGAACAGGAAGAGCAGAAATGATTCCATTTACAGGTATTTTGATGTGGATCATTTCATAAATTAAGTTTCATGCTTGGTGATGTGTATATGTTTCCTAATATGAAATGTCTCCCTATTATTTTGGATTAGGTGGAATTGGTAATGATGTTTGTTTTTTTTTTTTTTAACACTGTAAAATGTTCTATTCTGAGTGACTCAGGTTATAAACTCTGATAATATTTATGGCAGTTTTACTACATTTTATTTGATGCTTTACACTTTTTAAAGGTTAAAATTATTCTGGGTCCTGACAGGAAAAAGCAACAAAAAGATGTAGCAATGGGCCGGGTGGTGGTGGTGCACGCCTTTAATCCCAGCACTCAGGAGGCAGAGACCGGCTGATCTCTGTGAGTTTGAGGCCAGCCTGATCTACAGAGCGAGATCCAGGAGAGGCTCCATAACTACACGGAGAAATCCTGTCTCGAAAACAAACAAACAAACAAAAATGTACCAGTTGAACTCAGAAGAGGGGAGGGTGGTGGTATTCTAACTGTAAAGCGTCAGGTTCAAACTCATTATTCTGTGCTCCATTTATTATTAAAAATATGCAGGAATCCCTGCATTCAGCTGCCTCATTAGTCCAGGGCAGTAGAGGAAGTTTATCCATATCTCTTCAGAAAGTTTTTTGCTTGAAAACAGTATCTTATTTGGCCTGGAGAGATGGCTCAGTGGTTAGATGCTCTGACTGCTCTTGCAGAGGGACCAGAGTTCAGTTCCCACCACTCACATTAGCTCACAGCCACCTGTAACTCCAGCTCCTGGGGATCTGAAGTGTCTGGGCAAACTCACTCACATTCACACGCCCTGCAATAGATGCACAATTGAAAAGAATGACATCTTTAAAAATATCCTTTACATATTTGAAAACTGTTGTCATAGAGAATGTTAGAGATTTTAATATGTAACATTACAGCCTTGTGATTACAACTGATATACGTATTAATTCTCTTTTATGTATTCCATGAAATACTCAGTCAATAAAAGATATTCTCAACAATTTTAAGATGTATGCATATTGAGGTATTTCACATAAATTGACCTTTTATGACAACATCCTACTATTCTACTTACCTTCATTTCACACATAGAAATATTGGAATTAACAGCTCATACAAACCCATATAACTAGTAAGTAAAGCTACTTTACTGAAGGTCATGACCCCAAAGCCTTTAGAATTTCCAGGATGCTCTTGGGTCCTCTGCTACAGAGAGAATGATGCTGACACAAATAAGCCACCCCCTGCTGCTGCTTAGATGACTCAGTTTAAAAGAAATTTCAAGTACCTTAAATAGTTAATTCTTCATAGACTCTCGTTGTTGAATGAACAATGGAAAATCACTATATTTTTATACTAGTGATTAAAAACAAATAGTCATGAACAAGCTCTTCCCATTCTTTGCTAGTTTCCTTTTTTAAACAATACTAAGAAAAAAAACAATGTAAAGAGAATTTCTTTAAGTAAAATTTTAATTTTGATTACATTTATTCTCTTTCTCTCTGTGTGTCTCTGCCCCAGCTTCCGTGTGTGTGTGTGTGTGTGTGTGTGTGTGTGTGTGTGTGTGTGTGTGTGTGTTTGGATAGGGGTTGGTTAGAGGGCAACTTTCAGGAGTTGGCTCTTTCCGCCAGCGTGGGTCCTGGGGATCAAACTCCTCCGTGTTGGGTTTGGGCGGCCTTCACCCACAAAGCCATCTCTCTAATTCCATTTCTTCACAATTTAAGTGGTTTTATTGCTCCTCACTACTTTACAGTCAATGGTTTATCAGGTTTATAAGATTTATTTTCAGTAATTTTACTCCTTTCCAAATGGAACATCAATTCCTTAATGGGAAATTATGTGCCCTATGGAGATACGCAATACTAGAAAGACCTGCCCCACAGAAATAGATTACACAAGACCAGAAAGACAATGGTCAAGGACAAGGTCACTCAAAGCTGACACAAGACCAAGATGTTGAACAAGTTCAAACTAGTGGCCAGACAGCCTGGAGTTCCCAGTCCAGCCATTTAACATTTCCTTTACACTGAGAAGACCCAATGATCCCAAATGTGCCTCAATGGATCTATGTGTGTCACGTGTCATTGTGTGGTTTGTGTGTGTGTGTGTGTGTGTGTGTACAGTGGACTCCAGTGCTCATTTCTACTGCTCTGGTGACCACTTCTCTTTCACTGTCTTTGCTGATGTCTCATTAGGCCATGCAGGAAATCCGCCCCTTGTTTACCCCTTGTTTATACTGCTATGCCTTGAGAAAACACAAAGACACAACATTCTTTTCCTAAAACAATTTCATATTTTTCAGCCTCTTATTATGACTTTCAAAAATTTATCTTTGCAAAGATTTTTTAAAGTTCTGTCACTTCAAAGGAGTGGTCATTTAGCCCATTAGAATTTCTTTATGAAAGTGTAATTAGAAGAAGCAAAGTCACATTGCACAGTCTCATTTAATTTGGAGATAGTTTTGTAATAGTCGATCACTCTACATTTTATTCAGGAGAAAAACTGCAGCAGAATTCCAGTGGAAGAAAAGGAAAGGAAAGAACATGACTTTTTTTTATTAATTAGATATTCATTAGAGCATCCTTTAGCCAAGAAGGCGCCCTAGGCTTCTATAACATAGACATCTCTTTTTCAAAAATTCCTTGAAGAACTATTTCCTGTTATCTCCTTGGTCCGCTTCTCATTTTCATCTATCAACAAGATGAATAAACAACCACATTTGGCATGTTTCTGTGAGTTTGTACATTTATATCTTAAAAAACTTTTTCTTTGTTTACTTTTGTAGTTGTCCCCTTAATATGTTTTTTTAACACTGATAAAAGGACTCTCTTTTCTTGAACTTAAAAACTTCAGCTTAAAATTTTGTCTATATATGGTATTCTCTTCATCCATGAATTATGTAATTATGGATTACATTTTAAAAAAAGAACAATGCATCTGATTCTTCAAGAAACAGAAATCAGTCAAGCTACCCAGCTCACTTCAAGAGACTTTATTATCTTTAATCATCGGGCTGCATCCTTCTTTTAATCTCATTAGATAAATGTTACAATAGAGCTTCTAAACAAGAAGTCACAGAGGGCAAGTCAGTTGAAGCAAATATGACATGGTAAGACAGAATTGCATTGGCAATCCATAAGAATTCTAATTTCACACACACACACACACACACACACACACACACACACACACACACACACACACAATGAAGTCAGTTGTGGGAGTTTATATAATATAAATCCTGCCAGGTTTGTTCTTTTCAAGATGGATAATGTGTTAGCAATGTAACAGAGGGAATCTGCACCACGTAAACCAAGAATTCAGAATGCAAACTTTTGGACCCACAGGATAGGTTTGTTTTATCTGAGCTTGGAAGAAAGGACCAAGGAAAACAAACCAATTTGCATCCAATCCAAATTATCAACTGGAGAGATTCTTCAACAGAATACTAGAAACAGATGTGGATGGCTTTGCTCTGTGACTGGAAGCCAGTACATGATTCCTTGCCATTTTATCCCTTTATGATAAAACCACAAGTTCCTATCCCCACCAGGAGAGAGGAAAACCCAGAGAAATGTGATAACACTTGGCCCAAGTCCTTCTTCTCTGGAGATACTGCATGAGTTACCCAGCTCTTGACCATATGTTCTGTGCTAACAGTGTTTTCAGGATGTTGTATCGTTAAGAAATGCTTCATCTCACTGCGGAAGGAGCTGACTCTCTGAGTTTTGAAGAACATATGCAGTAGACCCCTTCAGCTTTTAGAAGAAAATGGGCTCTCATCAAGTAATGGTTTTATGCATAAAAGGCAGTTGAGTTTTCAGGTGGGAATGACCTACATACTGTATTTTCTAGATACTAACATGTTAAGTTTTGTATCTTAGAAACATGAGTTCAAATTTTGCTCATTGAAAGCAATAGGCAGCAGTGTTTGGCTTAATTTCAAATTATGCTCTGGTTTTCTGCATCTTACCCCACACAAAACTCAATGTCATTAACACAACTGGAAACATCTGCTACACATATAACTTAGATTTGAGTAGAAAAGACAACCGAACACTCTCAGTCCCTCACTAGTAGAAAACCAAAATGTTTCACTGCTGTTCAAATACAGGCAGGAAACTGTTGGAGATTCACAGGAATGGTGGTGAGCTAGCCAGCAGGTTCTAGGATTCTCCATAAGGAGCTGCTTTTTTTTTTTTAAACAGCTATTTGCCTACTTGGGTGGGCCTCTCTCTGAAGATAAATTCATGGAGATACAACTGCTCCAAAAAAGCACATAGGTTGAAGGTTTCAAATTGGTGCAAAATGTCCCAGATCCTTATGAACTTAAATACAACCACAGACATTCTGGAATGTGGGAGAGGGCTGGGTTTAAAAACACTAAATGGTGGAATGGTCACAGCTTAAAACTACATAGAATCACTTTCGATGAATTTCTTGGCTTGCTTTCAGCAGAGACAGGGAGAGGAGGAGTGAGTGAGGGAGGGAGAGATTAAGTCTTTGTGTAATGTTTCTATGGGATATTAAACTTAGTGTCACTTATCGAGTGCACTCATTTAAGTGTGGCCATCAGCTCACCATCATTAGTGCACACGTCAGTCAGGCTTTTATTACTATTATAAAAAAAAAAAATGAGGTGATGAACTGATAGAAAGAGGGGGTTTACTTTGGCTCCCGGTTTCAAAGCTTTCAATCCACAACTGATTGCTTTGGGTCAGTGGTGGCACATCGTGGCGAGAGAATGTGGCAGAGAAAGCCGCTGATCCCAAAGAGGAAATCCAAAAGAGTGGAAAAGAGCAGAATGCCACAATTCCCCCCAAGTGACCTAAGATTTCCCATAGGCCTACCTCTTAAAGTTTCAACACACTGGGGCCAGACCTTCAACACCCAGGCTCTTGAAGGAATATTCAAAATCCAAATGATGATCTAGATGCTTCTTGTAATTATACCCAGTCTATGGACTTGTAACAAACAGTCCAATTTCTATGGTGAAGCACATTGGAAAAATAAAACAGCGCCTTCTGGGGCTGCTCTGGAGAAACTAGATTATACAGGAACTGGGAAGAGGTACATGTACATGGAAGCTCATTAGGGCCAAAGAAGAAGAAGGAGGAGAAAAGGAGAGTCCAACCTTTCCAAACCATTTTACCCCAACGAATGGTACCAACAAGTATCTTCAATAAGATGGCACAAAGATCAGTTCAGTGTCTGAAGAAAATAAACAGACTTGAAGAAGGGAAAGAGAGAACAGAGGAAAGATGGCTCCCAACTCTGCTCGCATGTCAAGTTCCCCTGCTGAGGTCAAATACTGAGACCAGCTGCCACAGCTCCAGTTGGGAAATGCAAAACCATACTGCATCGCCTTCTGCCACGGTTTGAACCAGAGATGAATGGAGACATAGAGAAGCTGAGATCACTTCATCCATCAAGGGCTTCACATCAGATTCTCACTGTTCCACGGTGCACCCAAAGATACCTAAAATTGACACTGAGGCGGAGGATCCAGAAGGAAGGAGCAAAGAGATTCAAACTGAATATGAGGCATGTAGTTCCTGCAGTCCCGGCAAAGCTCTGCAAATCCCAAGTGATGTTAAAACTAAAGACAATGCTCTTCAGCTAGTTAGAGGGAGGATGTCCATGTCTGTGGGTGAGTGTGCACGTGTGCATATACGTGGATGGGTGTCCATGTTCCTGTGTGTGTCAATGTGTACGCACATCCATCTGCAGGCCAGAGGATAACTTTGGCTGGCATCCTTCCCCAGCAACTGTCCACTTTGCTTTTTGAGATGAGGTCTCTCGCTAGGACAGGTACTTGCTCATTCTTTCACACTGGCCAGCCCATGGGACCCCTTTCACCTGTCTTTCCCCACACCACACCTGTCTCTCCTCCCCCTCCACACCTGTCTCTCCCCCTCCACACCTGTCTCTCCCCCCACACACCTGTCTCTCCCCCCACACACCTGTCTCTCCTCCCCCTCCACACACCTGTCTCTCCCCCTCCACACCTGTCTCTCCCCCCCACACCTGTCTCTCCTCCCCCACCACACCTGTCTCTCCCTCCCCCTCCACACCTGTCTCTCCCCCTCCACACCTGTCTCTCCTCCCCCTCCACACCTGTCTCTCCTCCCCTCCACACCTGTCTCTCTCCCCTCCACACCTGTCTCTCCCCCCACCACACCTGTCTCTCCTCCCCCACCACACCTGTCTCTCCTCCCCCTCCACACCTGTCTCTCCCCCTCCACACCTGTCTCTCCCCCCACACACCTGTCTCTCCTCCCCCACCACACCTGTCTCTCCTCCCCCTCCACACCTGTCTCTCCCCCTCCACACCTGTCTCTCCCCCTCCACACCTGTCTCTCCTCCCCCACCACACCTGTCTCTCCATCCTCACCACACCTGTTTCTCCCCCTCCACACCTGTCTCTCCCCCCACACCTGTCTCTCCCCCCACACCTGTCTCTCTCCCACACCACACCTGTCTCTCTCCCCCACACCTGTCTCTCTCCTCCACACCTGTCTCTCCCCCACACACCTGTCTCCCCCACACCTGTCTCTCCCCCCACACACCTGTCTCTCCCCCACACCTGTCTCCCCCCCACACCTGTCTCTCCCCACACCTGTCTCTCCCCCACACACCTGTCTCTCCCCTCCACACCTGTTCTCCCCCACACCTGTCTCTCCCCTATACCTGTCTCTCCCCACACACACCTATCTCTCCTCCCCACCACACCTGTCTCTCATCCTCACCACACCTGTCTCTCCCCCTACACCTGTCTCTCCCTCCCCACACCTGTCTCTCCCCCACCACACCTGTCTCCCCACACACACCTGTCTCTCCCCCACACACCTGTCTCTCCCCCCACACACCCATCTCTCCCCCACCACACCTGTCTCTCCCCCCACACCTGTCTTTCCCACACACACCTATCTCCCCCCCACACCTGTCTCTCCCCCTCCACACTTGTCTCTCCCCCCACACCTGTCTCTCCCCTATACCTGTTTTCTCCCCACCACACCTATCTCCCCACACCTGTCTCCCCCACACACCTGTCTCTCCCCACACCTGTCTCTCCCCCTCCACACCTGTCTCCCCCCACACCTGTCTCCCCCCACACCTGTCTCTCCCCCACACACCTGTCTCTCCCCCCCACACCTGTCTCTCCCCCTCCACACCTGTCTCTCCCCCCACACCTGTCTCTCCCCCCACACCTGTCTCTCCCCCACACCTGTCTCCCCCTCCACACCTGTCTCTCCCCCTCCACACCTATCTCTCCCCCCACACCTGTCTCCCCCACCACACCTGTCTCTCCCCACACACCTGTCTCCCCCACACACCTGTCTCTCCCCACACCTGTCTCCCCCTCCACACCTGTCTCTCCCCCACACCTGTCTCTCTCCCACACCTATCTCCCTCACCACACCTGTCTCTCCCCCACACCTGTCTCTCCCCCCACACCTGTCTCCCCCTCCACACCTGTCTCTCCCCCCACACCTGTCTCTCCCCCACACCTGTCTCTCCCCCACACCTGTCTCCCCCACACCTGTCTCTCCCCCCCACACCTGTCTCTCCCCCACATCTGTCTCTCCCCCACACCTGTCTCTCCCCCTCCACACCTGTCTCTCCCCCACATCTGTCTCTCCACACACACGTGTCTCTCCCCCACACCTGTCTCCCCCACACCTGTCTCTCCCCTCCACACCTGTCTCTCCCCCACATCTGTCTCTCCACACACACCTGTCTCTCCCCCACACCTGTCTCCCCCTCCACACCTGTCTCCCCCACACCTGTCTCTTCCCCCCATACCTGTCTCTCCCCCCACACCTGTCTCTCCCCCACACCTGTCTCTCCCCCCACACCTGTCTCCCCCTCCACACCTGTCTCTTCCCCCCATACCTGTCTCTCCCCCCACACCTGTCTCTCCCCACACCTGTCTCCCCCACACCTGTCTCTCCCCCTCCACACCTGTCTCTCCCCCACACCTGTCTCCCCCACACCTGTCTCTCCCCCTCCACACCTGTCTCTTCCCCCCATACCTGTCTCTCCCCCCACACCTGTCTCTCCCCCACATCTGTCTCTCCCCCACACCTGTCTCTCCCCCTCCACACCTGTCTCTCCCCCACATCTGTCTCTCCACACACACGTGTCTCTCCCCCACACCTGTCTCCCCCACACCTGTCTCCCCCTCCACACCTGTCTCCCCCACACCTGTCTCCCCCTCCACACCTGTCTCTCCCCCACACCTGTCTCTCCCCTCCACACCTGTCTCTCCCCCACATCTGTCTCTCCACACACACCTGTCTCTCCCCCACACCTGTCTCCCCTCCACACCTGTCTCCCCCACACCTGTCTCTTCCCCCATACCTGTCTCTCCCCCACACCTGTCTCTCCCCCACACCTGTCTCTCCCCCCACACCTGTCTCCCCCCCACACCTGTCTCTCCCCCCACACCTGTCTCTCCCCCACACCTGTCTCTCCCCCACACCTGTCTCCCCCCACACCTGTCTCCCCCCACACCTGTCTCCCCCACACCTGTCTCCCCCTCCACACCTGTCTCTCCCCCCACACCTGTCTCTCCCCCTCCACACCTGTCTCTCCCCCACATCTGTCTCCCCCCACACCTGTCTCTTCCCCCCATACCTGTCTCTCCCCCCACACCTGTCTCTCCCCCACACCTGTCTCTCCCCCCACACCTGTCTCCCCCTCCACACCTGTCTCTTCCCCCCATACCTGTCTCTCCCCCACACCTGTCTCTCCCCCACACCTGTCTCCCCCACACCTGTCTCTCCCCCCCACACCTGTCTCTCCCCCACATCTGTCTCTCCCCCACACCTGTCTCTCCCCCTCCACACCTGTCTCTCCCCCACATCTGTCTCTCCACACACACGTGTCTCTCCCCCACACCTGTCTCCCCCACACCTGTCTCCCCCTCCATCCTGTCTCCCCCACACCTGTCTCCCCCTCCACACCTGTCTCTCCCCCACACACCCGTCTCTCCCCCACCACACCTGTCTCTCCCCACCTGTCTCTCCCCCTCCACACCTGTCTCCCCCTCCACACCTGTCTCCCCCACACCTGTCTCTTTTTGTAGGTCCTGCAGATCAGACTCAGGCCCTCATGCTTACGGAGCAAGCACTCTGCCAGCTGAACTACGCCCCCCCCCCAGTCTTTTCCCATCTCAGCTGTGCACTTTCCACTCAGAGCTGGAAAACAGATGAGATGTCGCCAGCTCCAGAGGCTGAAGAGTCTACCAGTTCTCGGTTTGAGACTATTGCTGCCACACCCATCATGCTTTGCGAGCTGATGCATATGAGGGTTTAATCCGACAGCAGCCTGGCTAAGACCCAGCTAGCACACAGTGGATGCCAAAGGTACTGCTTTTTAAAGATTCGAGCAAATGGTGTGTCCAGAGCCCTAAATATCTACTCATTTTTATTTCTTTCCTGTACATCTTTAGTATGCCTGATTTCCCTAACATTGGGAAGATGAAGAAAACTAGAGTTTTACAAAGAAAAGGAGAGTAAAACCTGAGCAGCAGAGTAATCATTCCATTAAGAAACGTTTCCTCCAAAAATAATCTGTCCTGGGCGTGGTGCCTCATGCCTGTAATCCCATCACTTGGAAGGCTTGAGCTAAGATCAGGAGTTCAAGGTCAGCCTGGGCTATGTGAGATTCTGTTTCAAAAAATAACTTACTTATTATGAATTTGCCAAATGTTCTTGACTTAAGTTGGCCTTGTGATAGAGATAGGCAGTTTGTAGCAAGGACAAAATGAAATAAAGTCCATTCTTTTGTTGTTGTTGTGTTTTGTTTTGTTTTGCTTTGTTTTGTTTTGTTTTGTTCAAGACAGGGTTTCTCTGTATTGTTTTGGTGCCTGTCCTGGAACTATGTAGACCAAGCTGATCTTGAACTCACAGAGATCCATCTGGCTCTGCCTCCCAAGTGCTGGGATTAAAAGTGTGTGCCACCACTGCCCGGCCAACAGTCCATTCTTGAATACATTGCAAACCCCAACACTTACTAGGATGACATGTCTCCTGTAGTTTCAATAAATCTCCAAAAAGGTGAACATGGAAAACCTCATCCCTGGATGGTCAGGTCTAATGAGAGATGAGCAGGCTATGAATGCCTCACTGGGCATGGCCTGAGCACATATGAGACCTCAAAGCCTGCCTCCACAGTGACATACTTCCTCCAATAAGATCACACCTACTCCAACAAGGCCACACTCCCTAATAGTGCCACTCCCTTGGGGGTCATTTTCTGTCAAACCACCACACCCTCCCTCTCCCCATACTCTCCTCCCCTTCACCTCTTCCCGTGTGATGAATTCTACATGAGAGAGCCTGTTCTTTGGTAGACAAGCGTGTACACACATGCAGCAGAAAGAAAAGTTAAGAATACTTAAATCACATGTCTCTGGAACTTGACAGGATGCAGGATGCTAAGTACACAGACGCTCTACACATTTTCACTGCAGGGAAAAAAAAATCCTTGGCGTTCCACTAAGTTGAAGCCAAGTAGATAAACATCATGAGACCCTGAAAGAGCTCAGGCTCCCTTGTCCCTAATATCTTACTTTTAGAGAGCAATGAATATTTCACCTAGGAAACAGGAAAATAAGTTATTGTAGACTTTTTAATATTAGAGTTGGCAAGGAAAAATACTAATCTTTTCACTCCATAATGTTTCTTTGCCTTCAATTTCTTTATCCATATATAAATATGTTAACAATTCCTTGATCAACCTCATAGATATGAGAGCCAAATAAAACAATGATATGTTACCAATATAAATGTATACAAATATTTAATTTAAGATACACTTGCTAATTAGCACTGTGAGAACCAATGAGCTGTATGTATTTGTGTTCAGTAGGCAAGAAAAGGTTGAGTTCTGTAGGAAAGAAGAAGAGTGTGTATTGCAGACAAGAAAAAGGATGTGGGCTATAGGCAAGGAAGAGTGTTGCTGTAAGTAAAGAGAAGGATTTGTACTGTAGGCAAGGAGAAGGGTGCATAATGTAGACAAGGAGAAAGGTGTGAGCTGTGGGCAAAGAGAGGGGTGTGTACTCTATCAAGGAAAAGGGTTTGTGCTTTGAAGAAGGAGAAGGTGCATTCTTTGTTCAAGTAGATGGGTTTGCATCATAAGCAAGAGAAGTGTATGTGATGTAGGCAAAACGTAGGGTGTGTTTTGTAGATAAGGAGAAGGTGGTGTGCTGTGGGCAAGGAGAATTATGTGTCCTGTAGGCAAGGTAGAGTGTTTGCAGTTTACTGCAGGCAAGGAGAAAGTGTGTGCACTAGTCAACCAGAAGTGTGTGTGTGCTGTGGGCAAAGAAAGGGGATGTGTACTTTAGGCAAAGAGAAGGATGTGTGCAATAGGCAAGTTCCAGTCTAGATGATGTTTCTAGGACATCCATATCTGCCAGTGGTATGACTGATGCTGGAATTCTTAGTGAGGGGGCGGTTTTAGTTCAACTTCAATCTCAAAAACCTCAAGGAAGCTATGCAGTCTGGGAATGTTTGTGAGGTATCTACAGCCATAGCTAGAGGCATAGTCTTCCACTGAACTTGAATGTGAAAACCAAGACAGAGAAATGAGAAAACATTTAGTGAAGGATAGTGAAGGATGGGCTCCACCTCAGGAATCTTAAAAATTGAAAAGCAGTGGAATCTTCGATCTGCTAAGTGAAGCCAATCCATGAAGAGCAGCAAATCCAGCCTCAAACATTTGGACTTGCCTTGAAAAGCAGCAAGGAACTGTGACAATTCTCGTGTTGGAGGGGAGAAGAGTATGTGGAAAGCGATGTTTAGGGTATTATTATACGAGATGTGGGGTTGTAAAATACCAGCTTAAGTTAGGAATCTGTGGAGCTCGTGTTCAGGTTTCATTTTTAAGAAATGAGATGAGAAAGTGTAGCCAGAAACCTTATATAAAAGAGGATCTAAGCATCCAATGATCCAAGAAAGCAGAGAAGAGGGTTTCAAAAGGAGCTTAGAATGTGCTTTAAATCTCCTTCCAAAAGGTCAGGGGCCATGGTTTTTGGGGATACAAACTCCATTTCCAGGGTAAAGGCTCTTGCCTCCAAGCCTGATGACCTGAGTGTAATCCCCAGGGCCCACACTGTAGGAGAGGCCACCCCAGGAAGTTGTCCTCTGGCCCTGTGGACATCATTTTTAATTAAAAACCTCTAGTCGTCATCTATACACTAAACTAACAAGCTGTTGATATTGGAATTCTTTGGTGTGTCTTTGACTAAGTGCATTTTCTAGAATACTGTTTATTTATTCTGTTGAAATTTTATGTGGGGCATTTACCCACCACCCCCACAGTTCCCCCAGAGTTTTCTTGAGTGCAATCAGCAGGAAATATTAGATAGAAGGATTTATAGCAGAGAATCTTGTGGAGATAAACAGATAGAAAATAAAGGATAGCCTCGAGAGGGCCTGGAACCTATTCCAAGGGACCCCGACTGTCTCTGGCCCAGGGTTTTTATAGAGACACCAAGGGGTGGAGCAAAAGACCTCCTCCCCCAGCACAGCCAAGTGCAGACCATCTCAGACACTTGCACTCAGGCCCGTGGTCCTGATCATCCTCTATTCGGACCTGCTGGGTAAAGCCACGAGGAACCCGAGAACGGGCTCCCACAATTTTAGAGGTATTTTATTATCTTTTCTTACTAGAGGAGTATTGAGGAAGCAGTGAGTGAAGGGGAGACTGAAGCGCGATTTTCCTGAATCATTTCACTGAACTGAATCATTTTTTTTTTCTTTCAGTTGAGAATTAGCAGCCAAACCAGCAAAAACTCAGAGCTGGAATGAAGAATGCCATGGTTCCTGTCCTATAGCTGCCGGTGAGCTGAAGAGTCATCGGCTTCCCCTCTTGGGTTCCCTGTCTTGAAAATGGTGAGATTAAATGAGTTTCTTCCAAAGATTTCTCCTTACACTGTGGGGTTGTGCGGGAGATTTGGAGGGAGATTTCAGTTTGGCTCTTCTTCATCTGCCACTTCCCAGCTTTGTGGAGTAGCTGCGAAGTTTTGAGTCTCTGGTCTAGGCAGTTGCAGATAAATGTCTTTGGAGGAAAATGAATCTGTTTATAAGATTCTTGGGAACAGGCTTTGATTTTTCACTTTGGAATGAGACTGTTTTTCAAGCATTGGCTTCCACATCAGTCAGGAAATTGAAAACTGTGGAATTGACTGTACTGAATCGACTCAGTTTGAAATCCAACTTGAATCTATAGCAGCGAGAGCTGACAGAGGAGAATGATATTGAGATGCAGTGAAACTTGCAAGTTCTCAATTCTACAAAATATATATGTCCAGAGTCCATGTTTCCATGAATTCTGCTCAGAAAGTACTTTTCCATAAAGAAAACATGTGTAAGTGTGAGTCAAAAGCCTAGACAAGTGCACACAACATGCAGAAACTGAACATACTCTGTGTTTATGAGAGAGGAGGAGGGACTGGACTGAGACTGCTAGGAGATCACACACAGGCTGAACTGCTGGACAGAGAGGGTCTCGAGAGATGGCTCACCCATTAAGAGCACTTGCTGCTCTTACAGAAGACCCGAGTTTTCTTCCCAGAACCCATACATATCAGGAGGCTCACAATCACATGTAACTCTAGTTCCAGGGGATCTGATACCTCTGGCCTCCACAGACTCCTACACACACACACACACACACACACAAATTTAAAAACAATAAAATAAATATTTAAGAAAAGAAAATGAATGTGGTCAAAATATGTCTTTTTCTATTCCAAGAAATATGATGATTGTTTTCATATCAAAGTTATATCATATTTTGGGGTCAGATACCTAATCAATAGCTTACGTTATTTCTATAGTGAGTTTTATATATCCCTCACATTCAGATTCTTGGGAACATATTAATTTTTTTGGATCCTGGAAAATTATTAGAAGGTTGTGATGTAACCTACAATTTTGAGATTATTATTGATATCAAGCTGAATTGAAATGTTTTGCTCTGTTGCTGTTTAGTACTTTCTTGTGGATTCTGCTTAAAGAGATTTGACACTAAGTGCTTAACCGTGAGCTATAATTTATAGGCACTGAAAGGCAAATACTGAACAAATTTACCACATTGTTCTCATAGGGTTGGACGCTCTTCTAAGCTGTATTGTTTAAGTTGATATGAGTGATTTAATCAAATTTCAGAAGAGCTGTGACATTTTTGAGAGACACGGGGTCAGATAGCCATGACACGGTGTTTCCTCCAACTCTGCACACTCGGGTCACAGCTGTAGAGATTCTGAAACCCTGGCTGTCTATCTTCACATTAACAGGGTATGTCCAGATACTCCAGAAGCCTGCCTCAGCTTCAGACACCTTATGCATCAACACCTGCTTCCTCACACCGTTATCATCATATGCTCATTTCAAAGAAGGTTGGGAGTACCAGGCTAGTCCACAGCTGAAAAACACAAGAAGCAACCTGAGAATTCCATATTTGGAAGCTAACTATAAACTATCAATTGAATGGACATTCCATCTCTTTCCAAACTCCTGGAAGTTCTATCTGTTGACATCGAGTATGTGCATTGAGGTTAATACCAGGTACCTACACACACCCAATGGCATGTGGGGGGGAACATCTGTTTCATCCCTCTACATGACAAAGACAATGAACCCAAATCCCAAATGCTCTTGGAAAATCCACACAAACATTAAATTAAGCAAAACTTAACAAAATCTAGCCTATGATGCCATGTGAAACAGAAGCCATTGAGGAGAGTATCTGTGGAAAGAGCTGAGGTTTTTCCCCTCAAACACTTGCCTCTAGTACACACTTGCTTCTGGAGAGTTGTGGTCCAAAATCCACCAGGCTTGCTCCCTGTGAGGCAGGCATGCCTCATCAACTCGAAACTGGAGCTCTGATAGGGACTTGTCAGTGTAGCAATTGGGAGGGTGGATCTGTGCAAAGTGGTATCTTGAGAATTTAGAACACTTCTTAATAATGGTTGCATTACAAGGGCTCATTTCCCATGTCTTGCATCAGGAAGATTTATGAAGCTGTGTGGTCATGCCTGTAACTGGTGTTTTCAATGAAGAATAATCTAATTTCCCAGGGAAAATCACACTGATGTGACCTAGAGACATTCATGTTTTGTCACAACAGCATTTAATTTGAGCTGAAATTAGCCAGAATTACACCATGTTCCTGGCAAACTCTATGCTCCAAAAATATCACCATAGTAACATGTGTATTCTATCAACAATCCTCCTTTCATATTTTTTGAACTTCTCATTCTATCAGTGGTCCTGAAATGGATGAAAAAATCATTTTTGGAGCACCAACATGTTGCTATGAGCAGAGGTCCTCAAGCTTCCTAATGTGCGACCCTTTAATACGGTTCCCCATGGTGTGCTGACCCCCACCCATCAAATTATTTTGTTGCTACTTCATAACTGTAGTTTTGCTACTGTTATGAATCCTAATGCAAATATCTGATATATAAGACACCTGGTCTGCAACTCCCAGAGGGGTCAAGACCCACAGGTTGAGAAGCTATGCTATGAAGTATTTGTAACTCAATGCAAATGACATACAGGGCTGGTTTTTCTTTTTTAATATTTTCATTTACTCAAGGAACTGGCTCATGAGGCCAGATCAGCCTCACAGGTTCTATGAGAGCTTCAAGGGAGGTTTTGTATGGCTAAGTGCTGGAATTCATTTTCCTTTTTCTATGACTTTCATCACCTTCTAAGAAAGTATAAGTTAATTCCAAGAAGTTAGGTCTCAACTGACCACCGACAGGTAAATTTTCAAAGCTCATTTCTTTAAGCTAAAAGTGAAGGAAGCCCTGAACGCCCACGTTCTCCCACAGGCTCCAGTTCCTACTGCAGCAGTGGAAGCAGAAATTGCTTTTGATTGTTCATTTGAAACTGCAGAGCTGTTCCTTCCATGTTTAAAGCAATCTGTTTCCTCCCTTCATCAGACACGTTGGTTAAAACAGTGTGCAGTGTGCAGAAAAGGATTTGAAAATGGTCATTAAATTTGTTAAAACACCCCAGGTTGGTTACAGGACAAAAAGGAAGAGCGAAAAGACAGAAGGAGGCATTAATATATTTACCTGTCATTGATTTGTAGACGTTGGGTACTGGACAACTGAGTTTTGAAGAAAATAAAAATCATTCCTTGGCTTTCCTGGAAAGAGAGCCACAGTTACACAGTGCTGAATACAAGTGTACATGTGCCAAGGGTAGTGATAACAGGAGAGGAGAAATAGTTTTAAACCTGCAGCTTTGGGGCTAGGGAGATGCCTGTATCAGTCAAGTACTTGCTTGTGAGCACAGGAACCTGAGCTCCACCCGCAGAAGCCACATAAAAAAGCTAGGCATGGTGACGTGATGTATGCCGTAACCCCAGCACTGGGACTGGAGACAGGAGCATCCTGGGGCTCACTGGCCAGCCAGCTTAGCCTACGTGGCAAGATCCTAGCCAGGGAGAGACGCTGTCTCAAGAAATCAAGGTGGACAGCTCCTAGGGAAGGCTACCCAAGGTTGCTCTTTGGCCTTCAGTACATGCCGACACATGTGCACCAACACACTCGCGCACACACATACTCAACCTAAAGCTTGGCTAAGTATTAAAAACCATTCATCTGAACACATGACCTCCTCCAGAATGAGCATGTGCAAATGCTTGGTTCCCTCTGTCTAGTAAGCGTCAGCTTGATGCCATTAGGAACGAAGAAAGCTTGTTTTGTATCAAACAATCACATTTGATTAATCGTGTTCAGAGCAGATGAGCAATGAGCTTTTCAGAGATGGAGCTCTATCTTCATGTTGTTGTCACTGTCAGTGGGTTAATGACCTGGAAAGCAAAGCAATACATGCAAAGTCGTTTACTCTTCGCTTTGACTTGAACTCCTGAACTGTATTGCAACTCCACGCTGGCATTTTTCACTTGTAACAACATGCTTCATGTGCTCTGTTGGCCTCGTTTGAAATAATTTTTTGTTTGTTGCTCTGTTTGTTATCTTTCTGGTTATTTGTATCTCATCCCACTAAGTTTATAGCAATGTGGACAGTGACCCATATTTTATTTCCTTTAGTAGATTCCTCTTCATTCTTTGCTCAGCAGTCATCCAGAACTTGTGAGAAACTTTGATATAGAGACAGTATTTTTTTTATTTAAAACTATAATAATAGAAAAACTTCCTTCGGTGTAGCCTTCATTTATTCACTAACTGTCTAATTAACAGATACGTTGCGGTATTGTGTGGCTATCCGTGTAGCATGAATACTTGTCTTAATAACAACCCAGAGTCAGATATAGGGGTAAACGCTGAAAGATCAGAAGCAGAGCAGCCAGCCACTAGATCTCACCTCCATGAATCCTCAGCCTGAAAGGGTTTCCTTTCTCTCTCTGCCCAGCCATATCACTTCCTGTCTCCACCTCCCTAGTGCTGGGATTAAAGGGGTGAGATCTCAAGTTCTTAGATCAAAGGTGTGCGCCACCTGTTTCTCTTTTAGACTGGATCAATCTTGTGTAGCCCAGGGTGTCCTTGAACCCACAGAGATCCCTCTGTCTCTGCCTCTGCCTCTTGAGTTCTGGGATTAAAGGTGTGTGCCACCACTACCTGGCCTCTATGACTAAGTGGCTGGCTTTGCCCTCTGATCTTCAAACAAGTTTTATTTGTTAGAGCATACACAAAATATCACCGTGTGTGTGTGTGTGTGTGTGTGTGTGTGTGTGTGTGTGTGTGTGTGTATCAACAGCTGTGATTGGATGGGGTAGAAACACAGAGTATAACAAAGTATCAACAGCTAGAGCACTAGAGAAAGCACATGGACATAGTTTTGACTGAAGAACTAGGAAATTTTCAGAAATTTCATGTGATATTTGAAAGGTAGTCAAAGCTGGACAAAGAAAGAGAGTGGTTCGGATAGCAACTGATAAATAGGATGAGTGTGTGTCTACACGATTGCATGGTGTGGTGCATGTTATGTGTGTCTGTGTGGGGTGTATAGTGTGGTGTGCCTGTGTTATATGTGTCTATGTGGTATGTATAATGGTGTATGTGTGTTATATATGTCTATGTGGTATGTATAATATTGTGTGTATGATTTGTATAATGTGGTATATGTATGTGTTCATGTGGTGTGTATAGTGTGGTGTGCATGTTATATGTGTCTATGTACTATGTATAGTGTAGTCAGTGTTTGTGTATTATGTACATGCATGTGGTATGATATGGTGTGTGTATCTGTGCATAAGTGCATAAGTGGTGTGAATAGTATGGTGTATGTTATGTGCATGTATGTGGTGTGCATAGTGTGGTGTGGTGTGTGTGTGTGTGTGTGTGTGTGTGTGTGTCTACATTTGAGCAAATGATTCAATTAATTCTGTACCATAGTAATTAGGGGAAAACAAAGAGGTCAAATCAGAGACACAGGGTCCCATAAGTCTTATTAAGAGGTTTGCATTTCATTCTAAGGGTGCCATGGAATAACTGGAATCTCCAGAGTGACATATGTGTTATGTTTCCAAAGCATACTTCTTTTGGATACTCCATTAACAACAAGTCAGAAAAAAGCCAGAGTAGACACAAGAAATATCTATGAAGAGTTCAAGCAGAATATGATGGACGTTTGATTGGGGCCATGCCACCAAGGACAGAGAAAAATGGACAAAGTCGGGACTGTATACTAGAAATAAATAAACAGGACTTGGGGAGCCACTGAATGAACCCACAAGATTATTCCAGGACTTGTTGTAATGAGGAGGGGTCTCCATGGCCACCTCTCATTCTCTTCACTTTCTGGTGTTCACTGCCTTTTGTAATCCCTCCCCTAGTGTGACAGACATGGTCTGTGCAGTCACTGGAAGGTGGCAGAAGAGATGGTCTGTGAGTCCTGAGGCAGGATTGTAGAAGGCTTGTGCCTCAATGGCTCCCTCTTGGATCACTTCCTGTAAAGAAAGCATCCCAAGGAGGAGTTTCGCATGCAGATCATTGAGGACCCCTACCAACAGCTCCATCTAGAACTGAGGTTCTTGCAAATTCTGTGGGACTGGCCAGTTTGGAAGCCACCCCTTCCCACTCTCCCGAACCTTGATGGCTACGGTCCACAGCTCAACTACAACCTCTACGGGAGGAGCTAGGCTCCTCTGAGATCTTCATGCAACCAATGGTGCATCAGAAACTGTTCTTTCAAGTCACTAGTTTTGCTATATTGCAACAGATAAGCAACAAATTTGCTTCAACAGTTGAAGAACCTGGGAACCATCAACCTGCTTAAAAACCAAGGGAAGAATGAGTTTGTAGGAAATTGTCAAGGGTTAGGATTTTAAAAATTGATACAAAGTGATTTTTCTGGTGCTGATGATTGACCTAGGGGTAGCATTACAGTCCCAGTCTCAAATTAAATTTATTTGTGACTGAAAATTAAAAGAATAAAAATTATTCAAATGATTAGTGTATCAAAATGCTTCCATGCATGTACACACTCTGTAATGTTTATGTCCAGTTAAGTATATCTATGTATTCAAATAATTATTATTTCACCTTGACAAAATATTCAAATCTTTTTTTCTAGCTTGTTGAAATGTATAGGAGCTATAGCTTTTCTACTATGCTGTAGCAAACCAGAACTTCTTGGTCCTGTAAGACTTAGGCTTACACATTTGGAACTGTGTGCATATTCCCTGGAGTATTCTAATACAGATAGCATGTAGAGAACAGAATGAGTGAGTGTGCAATCCAGGAATGTGAACTGAGCTAGTGATTTAGATGGGAGGATTTCAAACTCGGGTCAGTCATTTCCACCACATGAGTGTGTGTGAGAGAACCTGACAGCTATGGGAATCCACCAGTTCAGCTGTCTGTCTGTATCTCTGTCTGTCCCACCTCAGTTTACTTGCCTCTTTATTTTAGCCGCCATCAGAGTGAGTAAGTAACTGTTCTACAGCTTTTCAGTCATGACTTGACAAAGCTGTTCAGCAGCCTACACGGGAGCTTCCCGGGTGTGTGCCACTCAGCACTCATGTGTGTGTTGTCTACCACTGTCCCTGGACCACCTGCGAACATGAAGGTGATTGCTAAGTGTTTCTGTTTTGCATCCACTCAGACAGTTCTGGGGTGCATTTCAAAGGCTCTTAGAAATTTCTCCAGGATCAAGGACCAGTTGCTTCAGATAGTGACCAGTTCGGTTTAGTGGTTTTTCGTTTGTTTATTTTCTCTCTTCCTATTTCATTCCTGCTTCTTCAGATTGCTGTGGAAGGAAGTTATCTGCCTCCAAACTCTCATCTGCATTCTGGGAAATCCAGGATAATACATGCTGGCAAACGGTGCTCAGCTGAGCCTAGTGAGTAGATGTGAAAGAAGATATCATCAACGCAATGGACGAAAATCGAGGGTCATGAATCCTAAGAGAACAACATCAGCAAGGTTGTATAACACTGTGAGGACTAGCCGGGGGGAAAGAAATTACTCAGGACAGTACTTTTCATTTAATTTTTAGTGTGTTTGATGGTTAGTCTTGTCAACTTCACACGATCTAGAATAACCTGGGAAGAGACTCTCAGTGAAGGATTGTCTATCAGGTTGGGCAGGTCAGTGGCGGTGGAAGGGATGGTCTTGATTGCCTCAACATATGTGGAAAGACCCTGTCCAAGCTTGGGCAGCACCATTTATTGGCTTTGTGCTCTGGAGTGTAGAGTAGAGAAGGCCAGCTGAGGACTAATCATGCATGCATTTGCTTTCTCTCTGCTCTTGACTGTGAAAGTGGTGTGACCAGCTGTTCTTAGCTCCTGGTGCTGGAAATTCCCCACAGTGATGGACTCTCACTTGGAGTTGCAAGCAGAATTTCTCCCTAAGTTGCTTTCTTCAGCAACAGAAATGTAGCTAGGATACCCTGTGAACTTCACTGCAGTCTTTCAAGGTCAGTGAGGTAAATTATGTCTTTCTGAGGCCCAGGTGAGGTTATCACCTGTAGACTGGTTAATGAGTCCAACCATATGCACTGAGGGTCTGTATGTTGTCATTCTAGTTCATCCACTCCATGAATCAATACTTTCACCAGGATTGTCCAAAATCACCTCGGCCATGTACACATCAGCACTTGGAGGATTTTATTTGTAGTCATATTGGCAATGTATAAGTGACATAAACTTTATTCATTTTTATTTGTATGATTGTTTTGGCTTCCTGTATGAGCAATATGCATGCCTGATGCCCATGGAGGCTAGAAGAGGGTGTTGGATACCCTAGTACTGGAGTTACAGACAGTGTGTGAGCTGTCATGTGGGAGCGGGGAACTGAACCCAGGTTCTCTGCAAGAGCAGCAAGTGCCCTTAACTACTGTGTCCTCTCTCCAGCCCTCAGTATAAATAGTTTAAATTCCAGACGTTCCTTGGACAGTTTTTTAGGTAAAAGCAGGAAATATTTTTAAAGGATTTCATTTTGACTAAATAATCACAAGATACTATAAACTATTTTACAGTCATTAAAAAGACACTTACTAAAAATTACAGAAATACCCCCCAGGGAAGTGCCTCACTCTACCTGAAAGTAATAGGACTGAGCCCATGTCATTTTGAGACTTAATTCAGCACAGTCTTAACGCAGAACTTACAGGCTAAATCAATGAGATACCTTGGACACTGGAGTTATAATTACCGTTGGGGTTTGAAATTGCCAGTGAATGACCCCTCCCCCTGCCTGAGTTCTGATTATATGAAAAGTCAGGGTCGAAAAGGCCAGTTTTACACATGAGCTGGATTAGAGCTGGGTTAGGGCGGCCAAAAGGGTTTTCACCCTGCAGCATTTCTATCATGGCAGAGCCTGGCCGCACCATGACATGTTGCCACCCTATCATGGCTGCATTGCTATTTTGATAGAAGAGAAAGGGGAGGGAATTCTCTACCATGTGAAGCCTTTGGTAGATTTAAGGTTAGCAACAGGCTGGGGTGTAGCTCAGTTGGTAGAGCACTTGCATTGTTTGGATTAAGCCCTGAGTTTGATCCCGAGCACTGTTAACTATAAATGTCATCTCCAAATCAGAGGGGGTAGAAGACAAGGACAAGTGACTGGAGAACGAACCAACGTCAGAAGTGTCACTTTGTTGGAGGTCCTGTCACTGAGAGCTCGATCTGCAAAGAGGGGGTGAGACTGAAGGATCCATGGGTGGAAATAAGATGATAAGTAGCATCATACATAGTCTGTAAAGCACGCGGGTCTGGGATACCCACTTGCACACAGGGAGACACACAAGTGACTGTGGTCTGATTTCCTCTCGGGGAGCGTGCATCCTATCCTTAGCCAGGTAACTATCCACCAAGCCCAGTGCCCCAGGCTTAGCTCCCATCAGGGAAAATTCTGACTTTAGAAAATAGACAGTGTTACTTGAAACAAATACAAAATAAAATAGCCATAAAGGTACTTACAACCGACACATGAGGAGTAACAGAATAGTAGAAATGAAGACGAATGGGGGGCAGTCCACTGTGCAGCTTTCATAACGAAAAGCAAAAGCTGAGCTTAGTCTCAAAGGTCTGTTACTCTATCCACGCAAAATCCCAAGGAAGTCAGTCCTCCTCTCTGCAGACCCTCCGGAGCTCTCCTTGAACTGCTAGAGCAAAACTTGGACACAAAAGACAACACACTAATGTATCAATCCTGGGCCCTCAACATAGTAGAGCCCTCAAAATTGCCCATAGGAAGTCTTCAATGTGTTTGACAATCTTAACTTTCCCCTCTCCGGCTTAATCACAAAGCACCCTGTGTAGACCATGAAGAACAAGGTCATTTCAAGACGAAAAGAAACATTCAAACACTAGGGCACCTAAATGCAAGCAAGGGAGATGTCAGTAAAAATTGAAGGTATTGTTAAGGAATCTCTTCCTAGGACGAGATCCTGGCCTGCCTTCTGAATTATTTTTAAGATTTATTACGTGTGTGTGTGTGTGTGTGTGTGTGTGTGTGTGTGTGTGTGTGTGTGTGTGTAATAGCCCTCAGCCCCACAGACAGGAGAGCCCTAAAAACAACAACTCTGCCCATTACAGAGTAACACTTCCAGTGCCATGAGTCAAAATAAACCTTTGTCTTTGTAAACTGTCTTGGGTATTTGGTAAATGGCAGAAAGCTAACGTACAATGTATTATTTAACCCTCACAGCAATGATCTGAGCTATATTTTATTAGTCCTACTTTATAAATAAAAATCTACCAATAGAAAAAATATACCTGATTCCATGATAAACTAAAGGCCTCTTTGACCCTGTTTGACCTATACCCTCAGCCACTGGACACAAAGCTTTGTAGGAAAAATAAATAAATAAAGATGCTGGAGTCCCAGGCAAACAAAACTTAGCAAAATGACGTACCTAGGACTCAAGACTAAAACCCAATCTATAGCTGTGGTGGAGAGGCCGGCATCGGGCAGGGTTAAACCGACCTGCTGTGAGTTCTGAATGAAAAATACTTAACCTTGAGGCAGAGGAGCCCATTGACCACAAATGTGTGGAAGTTTGGGAGACAAAAACCAGGAGCAGGCAGTGTACGCGTTACCGCTCTGGGGGGAAAGTGTTACCGCTCTGAGGGGAAAGTGTTACCGCTCTGAGGGGAAAGTGTTACCGCTCTGAGGGGAAAGTGTTACCGCTCTGAGGGGAAAGTGTTACCGCTCTGAGGGGAAAGGCTTCCCCAGAGCAAGTGTTGCAGCTCTGGCCCAGATGGGGATGGATTCCCCCAAAGGGTTACTGCTCTAAAGGGAAAGGTATCCTTGCAGTCAGGAGCTAAGGAATACCACAAGGTCACACAGCACAACAAAATTTAAAACAAGTTTATTGATGGGGGAAATCCCAGGAGGGTGGCTGACTCTGCTCCAGCAAGAATCAGCAGAGAACTGAGCAGAAGACAGGGTTTATATAGAGTTTCTTGGTGAGTGGAGTTTCTAGCATGGAGATCTCCAGGGTGGGGATTGGTGGGATTTCAAGTCCTGGGCTTGGGACTAGCCCAGGGATTGGTGGGATTTCAAGCTCGGGGATTGGTGGATTTTCAAGTCCTGAGCTTGGCCTTTTCACTCTGTAGGGCAGAGCTTGCATCCTGCCTCTGGAGGGGCTGAGTCTAGCCATTAAAGCCATTGGTGGTCTGTGGGAACAGCCTGGCAGTTGGAGGTCCTCAGGGGAGGGGCGGGTTGGGGCCACTGGCTACAGACATAGTCTGACATATTGAGCTTACCCTCTCAGGATCTCAGCGCTGTGGTAGTGAACAGGCCACATCCATCAGTCACTTCACAATGACCAAGTGACTAAGTGTCCACATAGCGAAAGAACAGGAAAACTGTCCACATCCGGGATAAGGACCATTTGAAGTCACGACTGTTTCCCTCTGAAAAGTGCAACAGCAGTCATGTAACAGTGACATGGATGCTTTCCATACATGTATGTGCTCTTAGTGGGACTGTAATTTCTCAGCTTCTGCAGAACCGGGAAGTAAACTTCCTACACACACACTTCCCTGGAAATCCAAGAGCAGAAGCCCCTCTCCTCTTTCCATGCCATGGCTGACATATGCACTGTGTTTTACCTTGTGTTAGGAGCATCCCCATAGCCAAAGGACCCAATGTCATTTTTGACAGTTTCTTTTATAAAACCATGGCCATCTTTTCAAAAGCATGTCACTCCAAGGCTTTTGTTTTCTGTACAGAGAAAATTAGTAAGATCAGTTGGAATAATGCGTGTTGGCCACTGATTGGAACACAACTGCTCTCAGCCCAGAGTGCAGCGCCAGGGCTTATTCCTTCTGCTCTGGGTTTGCTTGCAGACAGTGCTTCAGAGATGCCAAGGCAGGTGGGGTTTGGGGCTAAACCTACCTGAATATTAGGGGTACCTGAGAGGGCTTGGTTGTGAGTGGCACTGGCAGCATGTGCCCTCTTGGTTCACGGAGCCAGGCTTTCCACTGTGTTGTAGAAAGTGTTAGAGAAGAGAGAGGTGCTGCAGGCCGCAGGAAAACGCATAGAAGCCAGCTACTACGACAAAAGCTACTACTTGGAAAGGTCAAGGACTGTTCCAAAGGTCAAGCCATGGCTTAAGAAGTCTTGGTGATAGAGCCAGGGGAACTCTCCTCCACTGCTGGTGGGAATGCAAGCTTGTACAACCACTTTGGAAATCAATATGATGCTTTCTCGGAAAATTGGGAATCAATCTCCCCCAAGACCCAGCTATACCATTCTTGGGCATATGCTCAATCATACCACAAGGGCTCAGCTATGTTCATAGCAGCATTGTTTGTAATAACCAGAACCTGGAAACAATCTAGATGCCCTTCAACTGAAGAATGGATAAATAAAATGTGGTACATATACACAGTGGAATACTACTCAACAGAAAAGAACAATGACTTCATGAGGTTTGCAGGCAAACGGATGAATCTGGAAAAAAATCATCCTGAGTGAGGTAACCCAGACTCAGAAAGACAAACATGGTATGTACTCACTCATAGGAGGATACTAGATGTAAACCAAAGATGACTAGACTACTGCTCACAACTCCAGGGAGGCTACCTAGAAAACAGGACCCTAAGAAAGACACGGGGATCGCCCAATGACAGAGAAATGGACGAGATCTACATGAACAACCTGGACATGAGTGGGGGTAATGAAGGGCAAGGTTCGAGGGAAAGAGAGCTTAGGGGAGCAGGAGATCCCAGCTGGATCAAGAACAGAAAGGGAAAACAAGAAATAAGAGACCATGATAAATGAAGACCACATGAAAATAGGAAGAAGCAAAGTGCTAGAAAGGTCCACAGAAATCCACAAAGATACCTCCACAATAGACTACTGGCAATGGATGAGAGACAGCCGGAACTGACCTACTCTGGTGATAGGATGGCCACCCTAATTGTCATGCTAGAAATCTTATCCAATGACTGAGGGAACCTGATGCAGAGGTCCACGGCCAGGCCCCAGGTGGAGCTCCAGGAGTCCAATTGGTGAGAAAGAGGAGGGGTTTGTATGAGTAAGAATTGTTGAGACCAAGGTTGGAAAAAGCACAGGGACAAATAGCCAAACGAATGGAAACACATGAACTATGAACCAATAGCTGAGGAGCCCCCAACTGGATCAGGCCCCCTGGAGACAGTTGATTAGCTTGATCTGTTTGGGAGGCATCCAGGCAGTGGGACTGGGACCTGTCCTCAGTGCATGAGTTAGTTGTTTGAATCCTGGGGCCTATGCAGGGACACTTAGTTCAGCCTGGGAGGAGGGGACTGGACCTGACTGAACTGAATCTACCAGGTTGAGCTGAATCCCCAGGGGAGTCTTTGCCCTGGAGGAAATGGGAATGGGGGGTGGACTGGGGAAAAGGTGGGGGGCGGGAGAGGGGAGGACAAGGGAGTCCGTGGCTGATATGTAAAATTAAATTAATTATAAAATAAAAAAACAATATTCTTTTTAAAAAAAGAAGTCTTGGTGATATTTTAGCTTTTGTATATATATTAGCCAATTCCTGCAAATGATTTTCTTGTGTGTTTCCAAGAACTCCTAATGGTGTATTTATCTAAAATGCCTATCAAACACCCAAGGCCAAACAATCTCCTGAACTAAGGTAACATGTTGTGGAAACGATACGTTTCCTAGGTCAGGTGGCTAGCTTTATTTCTTGTGCAATTTTAGCTGAGACCCTCCTTTCTTATACTGCCTTACTAACACTATAGACTCCTAACTTCTTACCTACCCACTTCTGGGAATGTAGTTTGAGCACATAAATTCCCTTTTTCTGATATACTAACCAATCATTAGCTCTCAGTTGACCTCCTCCCACTCCCCTTTTGGGTTGTAAAAGAAAGCCTGGTGGTCACTGCCTGAGGAAAACTCTTATCTGCCTTTATGGCCCTGTAGGGATTCAAGCCTGGTGATCTTGCTCTGCCAGAGGATTTCCATTACTTGGTTTTATAACTCAATAGCCAAGAGATGAGGGAGTGGAGAGGTATAGGAGACTGAGAGGAGGATTTGAGGGATAGAACCTGAGGATGAGACAGAGAAGAGAAAAGAGAATGGAAGAACTAGATGGGTAAGAACTGGAGAGGAACGAACCAGATGGGGAAGAACTAGATCAAAGGGCTAAAAGAGAGGACCAGAAGAACAAGATGGAAGATGAGGAAGAGCCAGATGGGGAAGAAGGAGATGAGAAAGAAGGAGATGAGAGAGGAGCTAAGATGGGAAGGAACTAGATGGATGAGAACCTAGATGGGGCAGAACTAATGCAAGAGGATTAAGATATCACTTGGAGGATACAGCAGATAAATGTAGAGAGAAATCAGGCAAGAAGGGAGCAAGGCATAGAGAGCAGAATAGAAGCTGTGTAGGGAGAGAACTGACTCAGAAGAATAAAGTGTATGGACTAAAAAATTTCATGTACATAGAGTCATTTTCTATCATCAAAGATTAAATTATCAACTGGTTGTAGATTCTTTCCAGACCCTGGGAGGGGACTCAAGGGGCTGGACCCCCTAGTCCATATTAGAGAGGGAATACCAGTTAGGGATCATCCACGCAGTGGTGGCACATGCCTTTGATCCCAGCACTCAGTAGGCAGAAGCAGGTGGATCTCTGTGAGTTCAAGACCAGCCTAGGTTGAACACAGAGTGGGTCCAGGATACCCAGGGCTACCCAATGAAACCCTGTCTCAAAAACAAACAAGCAAAAAAAAAAAAAAAAACCAGTTTAAGGATCAGGAGTATGTAGGGCAGTCCGAACCTACTTACACAGCTTTTGGCTTTAACTGTACTGAGACACCTCAATCCCACAGTCTAATGAGATTAGCAATTGACATATTGGAGTGTCTCCGTCTCTTGCTGCCTGGGCAAAGGTGCCAGAGGTCTTGCCCTGAAGCACAGAACTCCATTTGCTGCACTGTCAGCCGGAATCAGCTGCCAGACATGTTGGAAAGGGGAGTTTGAAGCAGTCATTTGCTCTGCTGAATATTCAGGTCAGTGTTTGATGAAATTACAGCCCAGCGTTTCTTTCAAAGGCACTTAAAATGTATAAATAAGCTGGATTGGGCTTGCAAGAGATCTTTGTGAACTTGAATTTCATCCATGCCTAGAGGCTGACTCAGGCTGGATTTTATTCAGACTTCTGCTGCGGTTTAAAAGAAAAATGGATCCCAAGCAGTCAACTGTCTACGCTCCGACTTCACACCCACAGCAGGTACTGGGATTGCAAAAGTCTGTTCGGCTCTGAGGCAAACAGCACTACCCTCAACACATAAAAGCTTATGTTACATTCGCAAAGACCACTTTTCCATTAGTCGATCAGTGTTTTGTAAGTTTAAATTGTCTAAAAGATTTAAGCATGTAATATCAGTATATTTCTACCAGATGGGAATCTAAATTCATCTTTAAAGCCATCTGTACTTTGCTTGGTTGTTATAGGATCGAACAGGCATCATTTTTTCAGTGTCTGACAATCAATTAGGGAACTTGATTCATCCCTTGGTCACTCCCACAATCATGTTGACCAATCCCTTGGCCCCTTGGGCATCATACTGTGTTTTGTGTGGGATCTGGCCAGGAGGACTCTCTCTGATCTTGGTCCTTCAGTCCTCTGATCTCTGGCCATCTGGAGAATCAATATCAGGCTCTTACCCTCCATTCCGATTGTCTGTCTGAAACACGCAGAGTGTCCAGTTTTTCTCCATAGTAGTGTGTCCACCCTCTTCTTCCTCCATTGCAGATGCCGTCTGTGCCCACTGGTGTGCAGCACACAGCCTCCCAGAAAGCCAGTTCTCTACTTCACCTCTGACCCCTGTATTCCAAGGATGGGCCTGGTGGATAAGATTCCAGCTAGTCCATTGTCACAACGGATTCAGAAACAGACACACAAATAAAACCCAAAACAAGTGTGAAGAGACAAAGCAGCTACTACAGGTCAAATGATAGCTCAAAAACCCAGAACTAAACATCTGGGGACAGGAGAGATGGCTCAGCAGGTTAGAGCCTTTGCTTAGACCAACGTGATAATGCAAGTGTGACCCTTGACCCAAATGAAAAGCCAGACGAGAAGGCATGCACCTGTGACCCCAGCACTCCTATAATGAGATGCAAAGTGGAGACAGGATACTGCAGAAATCTGGATGCAGTGGCACATGCCTGTCATCCCAGCACACCCACGGTGCGTTGGGAAGTGAAACAGAAAAATTACCCAGAAAGGTGAAGGCCGAGTAGTCTGTAGTGTGCAGCACAGTGACGAAACAAGAGAGAGACTGTGCCTCAGTGGGGTGGAAGGTGAGAGCTGACTTCTGAAGTGGTTCCTTGATGTGTGTGTGCACACATGCATACACATGCGTGCACACACTCATACACACAGAGAGAGACAACAGGGGAACTAAATAAACATCTGAGAAACTCCAAACAGTATCTGTGAAGGTCAATATTAATCTGAGAGGCGTTTGTCACAGATTTGAAAGAGAGCAGGAAGAGTCCACTGTCCACTCCATGTTTTTCTTACCCTGTCCATAAGTAAGGTTTTATGGAGAATTCCAAACACTTGTATATCTCCACAACTTGGTTTGCCTTTGACACGGTGACACTTCTTACTTGTATGGTGCCAAGGAGGAAACTGTGAACTATTTGATGAGCCTGTGATAGCATGAGGAACTGCACGGTCATTTAAATTATAATCTTATAGAGTTACCACGATGTTTCCAGGTTTCTAAGGCTATAAATTACTGGAATCTCCTGCAACTAAGGAAAAATGGTAAATAAAAAGAGAGAGGGGGAAAAGCAGTAGAGGAAGTGGGAGAGAGAGAGAGAGAGAGAGAGAGAGAGAGAGAGAGAGAGAGAGAGAGAGAGAGAGAGCTTACCATTGCAAACACATTGTGTCCTAGAAGTATCAAAGCAGAACAATGGTTTTCATCTTTTGGTTTGTTGCATGTTTGATGGAACAGTGTTTGAATGTTAAATATATGTTAATAATACAAACTGTGCCCAACCACAAACACGGTATTTCCTTTACCGGCTGGTCCTCCACCCTCAGGCAGTGGAGCACTGGGTAGAACATTTTAGCCTAGGAGAAGGCCTGCAGCAGTCAAAGGCATAGTGTTCTGCCACTTCCTGGCCTCGGAGTTTCCAAACACCCGTCCTCAGTAAGTGGAAGCACCATGGCACAGAGCAAATATTTTGGAGAAGACAGGATGAGAGCAAATAGTCTTCACCCCTAGTTTCTCACCCCACCCTGGGGCTCAGACAAAGGACAAACAAAATCCTCAGGTTGAAAGAGAAAACAATATCTCAGATAAGCTTCGAGGGGGAGTTTGGTGGTCTGAGAATATGACTCTGGAACTCTTTGCCGTCTCCAAGGAGGATGGAGGCACCTGTGTCCACTCAGCCTGAATCTTCATGTGCTTAGGAGTTGCTTCCAAACAATGGCAGAAATGACCTTGTGTGGCCTGTAAGGCTGGCCTAAGAGTGATAAAGGTTCTCTACTTCATCTAAAAGATGGACACTCCAGACGAGCCCCATCCAAATGGCCAACCCAGGATCGTTTTCATCTTCAGCCACCAATTGAGGAGTTTGTTACTTCTGATGGATACTATCCGTTAACTGCTCTAACGGTTAGGGGATATCAATGACTTATCACAGTGGAATGAATTTCCCATCCCTGATCTGCTGCAAGATGATGGGTTGGGCAGGGTCTCTCTTCCGCACAGCCACTCAGGAAAATCCTTTTTTCTTGGGATTCCTCTCTTTTCTAGGTCAGTAGAGTCCTGTTCGTTTATGTCATAGATTAGATGGAAACCGGCCTCATACACAATACATTTGTAGAGTAAATCCGAAATTTTCATGAAGCTTGCACTTTCATTCCTCTGGATGGAATATGGTAAAGGAGATTGAAAAATATACTCTGTGTGCCCTGAAAAAAAGTGTGGGGAGGGATTCATGTTGGTTAAGACTAATGGGTCACTGGCTCAGGCAGAAATGTCTTATTTCATTGTGTGCAAACCCAGTGCCAGATGTGATGCCCGAATTATGGACAGTCCTTAATAAATTTCAGAGTATAAATGAGCAAAGCAGCTGGTGAAGCCATTGCACCACTTAAGATAAGACTTAGGCTGGTTTTCTGTTTGTTTGTTTGTTTGTTTGTTTGTGTTGTTTGAGACAGGGTGTAATATAGCCCAGGTTGGCTACAAACTCACATTATAGTTGAGGTTAAACTTGCACCCTGATCCTCCCATCCCTGATGCCTCAGCCTCTTGTGTACTAGGGTTATAAGTCTGTGCCATCACACCTACTTTAAAATAAGCATTGAAACTGGAAAGACATTTGTCTCCTCTGGCCCATCTCTGAGCCTTTGAAGCACTGATTTTACAAGATAGAATCCAAAAATGTAAAAATCAAGACCAAAATCAACCCAGCCTTGCTGTACTGGGCTCTCTAATACTGAGGGCGAAACAACAACTTCCATTGACTTGAATTTGTAAGAATATCAAACTCAAAAGGACAAATTGGAAATACATTTAATGTTAAATTTCAATTCCTCCAATTTTTGTGTGTGTGTGCGTGTGTGTGTGTGTGTGTGTGTGTGTGAGAGAGAGAGAGAGAGAGAGAGAGAGAGAGAGAGAGAGAGAGAGAGAGATGTGCATGTATTTAATATCAAGCCATCAGTAGGAGCCTACTACAATTGAAAAGTTTAAACAATGTAATCTATCTGTCTTGCTATGTGTGATATTGAAAGGCCAAAAAGACTTGGTTTCTGGTCTTTACTCTGTTATCCATCATATGGATTTAATTTGACTTTAGTCTCCTATCAGCTACAAAATTCTAGGACCCTTGAATTCCTTATCATAAAACGTGTAATGCAGAAATTATTTTTCTCTACCCATTTGTCAAATCAAATAACTGTAGAGAAGATTTTTTAATTGAACCTCAGAAGGCAGTTCCTCTAATGGTTTCTTTACCTGCAAAAGGGGAGTGTTAGGAAACAGACTTTGCTCTTGTATGATATCATCCAGGTAGAGGGGAGCTGAGGCAGCAGTTAATGCATAACAGGCCACAGGCTAGAACATGAGGGGATGTCCGACATCTGGAAGCCTTCTTCTGCTCCTTGACACCATCTGTCAATCCTAATTCATTAGCATATTTTGGATGTGTTCTCTCCACACAAGCTATTGTGAAATGTACACAATAACACTTGAGCTCATGATTAGCTCTTGGCAGATAAATTTTATTGTTATGTTTTTCTCATTTTTCGTGTGTGTGTGTGTGTGGTATGCACATGCTTCTGTGCATGGTTTCACATGTGTGTAGGTGCCCATGTGTGAGTACATAGGCATGTGTGTATGTATACATGCAGAGGCCCATGGTTGACGAGGTTGATGTTAAGACTCAGACTCCTCAATTCTTCTGCCTTATTCAACAAGGCACAGTCTCTCAGTCGGACCCTGTGTTCACTGTTACAGCTGGCCTTATTAAGCAGCATGCTCTGGAGATCCCTGTCTCTGCCCTCCACGGTGGAACTTACAGGCCGGCGGCCATGCTCGCGCAGCAGTTACGCGGTTTCTGTGGACCTGAGCATCCCCCTCGTGCTTGCAGAGTGGATGATTTAACCACTGAGTCATCTCCCCTGCCTCTGCAATTTTACTTTTAGATTGTTGGCTCAACGGTTAGGGTTTTAGAGACGGGAATAGCTAGGACGAATGTTTGGTGGAGTGATAAGGTATGTCATAGAGTGTTCACTGCCTATCAGGGCCATAAAGGGCCACCAGTGATCGGGAGGAAGAATTCATGCACCAAAGCAAGGACACCAGGCCCCACAGGCTTCTGAATGCACTGTTTCTAGAGTGGACCCCAGGCGGGAAGCATGTAAGTAGGCAGTGTGCACCTATCATAAGCTTATGGACGGGCAGAGACAGAGGAGGTGTGCTGCTGCCTGGGAAGGTGGCATGTGCAGAGCAGACTGAGGACAGAAACCGTGGACAGAGCTCGAATGGCACTGGTTAGACTTCTCGTCCATTCAAGCATTCTCTGGGGCTGGGCTTGGACCCTGGGCTCTCTCAGGGATGCCTGCGCAGCTTACTGCTACAATATATCATGACATTAACTTCATCCAACAGAGAGCGATCTGCCTGATGCAGTGTGGTTTCTCTGAAGTACATAACTTCGCGTGGCCACTTTGAGGCTTCGCTTCTGCACACATTGGCTACTCAGAGCTGTTTGGAGGCTGGTAGCATTGTCCCTCATTCCCTCACAATTCAGCGCAGTTCTCAAAAGAGCTCCAGACAGATTAAGGATACGTTGTGCTTCTGTTAGCTCTCTACTCTCTGGCTACCCTAACTGGGTTTGGGTAAATTTGAAAAGAAGAAATACAAACCAGCTTGAGGCAACACTGCCCAATTTGATCAAAACTAAATGCAACCATCGTGGGTTCGAGCTTGGTGGTCTGAAGCCCTGGAATGTTTCACAGACATCTAGCCTGCAACGCCAATGCCGTTTTATTTGGTTTGGGGTTTACTACACTTTATGTTAAACAGGAGTTTGAGAAATTTACACAAAAGACTCACTGTCTATGTTCATGGATGCCTACATGCTAATCAGTCGGGGTTAGTGATGAATGAAAACACCACACAGGCACGAACACAGTCTTCAATCACCTACCTCATGAACTTAGAGGAAGCTGGGGGTGAATCACATCTGATCTTTATTTAGCATCCTAGAGAACAAATTCTCCAAGGACCTGGATTTGGAATCTGAGTCGCACAGGAAACAGATCCTCGCCCACAGTGTCCCATGGAGTACCTGTGTCCAGATCTTTTTGCATCAAGATACTTCTCTTTGAAGCTGGCCTAGCAGTTAAATTTGACACCCTTCAGATCTTCTTAAGAAAGAGAGAAGAATTATATGTTTTCTTTGACCTCTGGAAGAATATGAGTAGCATCCAGGAGGAGAGGACATTTAGTTCCAAGTCCAGATCTACAAATTGTGTCTTAGTGATTCGCTGAGACATATTCTTCTAATAAAATATTTTCAAATATTTTGTTTGTTTAGCCCATACAGCAAAATACAGTCTCGTCAGTCAAGACAGACTTCAAACTGCCTGGGCCACTTAGAAACATTTCATTAATAACATGTGTTTACCATTGAGAGGAATGGGCTTCGTGTGCTAAGACTTTGTTCGTCAGTCATTCATTGGAACCCCGCTGTTAATAGCATACAATGGTTTGTGGTTATGCCACAATTTAACCCAGGTTTAAAAATACAAACTAGAGCCCTGGTGGTCTAGAAGGAACAGGGAATAAGTGAAGGTACTGGCTCAACCTGCCTTGTGGGCTGGTGGCTTGGAACGCTCTACAAACTAATCAAGTTTATTGACTATGATCCTGAGAGGGAAACCCACGCTGGGGCGCGCATCTTGGTTGGACTGCAGTTTAGTGAGGTTCTGAATATCTGAGGGGAAAACAAGGCAACTATTTGGCATTTCTTTCCCCAAAGACAAATTAGAAACAGATATCACAGAAGGAAGGGTTTTTTTCCTGAAGCAGTCTAATAAGAAAAAGAGATTTTCCTCTATAGTTTTAATTCTACTGTATGTTAAGGATAAGTAAACAGCATTGATATGGCACCAAGCAGAAGAGGCAGTGTGAATTTTATTAGCACAGTAATTTGAACAGCAACAGTTCTGGATGAGTAGGAGAAGAATTGGTTTTGTATATAATATCAGTTTACCTTCCAACACCTGTCTAAAAGGGCAGTTGGGCCCAAACACTTTGCCATCCTTGTACTAACAGCAACCCACATACTTAGCTATGGATACGGCTATGACCAGAGGAAATTTTTTTGAAAAGATTTATACATAAAAACATTCTAACAACACAATAAAGCATAGTGTCTATAGTGATGGGTAGAAAATGTGTTTGTGTTTAATGAGTGCCTCAGTTTTACAGAAACATACCAAACCACAAAGAGTTACTGTAGGATGTGTTTATGAAATCTCAGTCATGGAAATAACACTATGATTCTAAACATTTTTGAAATCATATATTGCATGTACTTAAAACCAATTTTCCAGTTGCTTACAACTTATGCTTTTAAAAATATTTATATCTTAAAATAAAACAGATCATGTTTAAAGGAAATTTAAGCCATAAAAAATTACGCTGGGCCATTGTGAGGTTATCCCTTTAGACATTCTTTGAGGGAGATTTGTGTTTTACAACTTTGCCATGAGTCAAGTGTGGTGGCATGTGCTTGTGATCCCAACGCTTGGAAGGTAGAGGCAGGAGAATGAGGAGTTCAAGGCCAGCCTCTGCTACATAGCAAGTTTGAGACCAGACTGGTCTATATGAGACCTTGTCTCAAATAAGAAAAAGCAAATACCAAAGTTGGTCGTGGTTTGATCACATTTTCCATTGGGGGAAAAAACGTACCTCATTAAAAGAATTTGCTACTAAATGATTCGTTTTCTGAGTTCTGAATACTTAATAATGTACTCTTATAACAAGCAATAGCTGTTAAATTCCTATATTAAAATTTCACAAAGAAGAGTTGATGTTCATTTATACCAGAAGCACATTTACATTATCCAACATGTGTAATAACATGCTAGGAACAATGAAGGCAGGAAGGGGAGAGGCAGAGCCACCCCACCTCCAGGATGATGCCAAAGGTCCAGCAGTGAGGATTTCAGTAAACTCTCAATCCACTTTGATGTTTCATTTTTACTCCTACATGGGGCTGAAAGGTATGTCCCATGGTATTTTCATTTATTACTAATAGGACTCTGTTACTTGGTAATCCCTTCTGATGGGAACACAAAAGAGGTTCAGATAGTCTTTAAGGAACTGTACCTTTCTCCAGGAAACAGGCAGACAGCAAATCTGCGGGAAGAAAGGATGCACCAAGCAGGTGACTGATCCTTAGTATCCAGGCTGAAGAAATAACTTCTAGAAACCATGTCCTCTGCTTCAACTCCCACCAGACCACAGTACAGTCAACTTGCATCCCAACTCATAGTTGGTCTACTGTAAAACAACATTCTGAGGTTATAAAATATTTAATTATATGACAAGAATATATTTTGTCTTAGGAGGAAAAGAATCATTTCAACAATCAGTCTAGAGCCAAGATTTTAAAAATATCCCTTCTTTACAAGACTTCACATCATAAATTCCAATTCTCTAGAGAATGTGTTCATTCATTTACATTACTATACACAGAGTTATAACTTACTTTGTCTTTTTTGTTTTTTTCCAACATAGAGTTCTGACATCAAATTCTAGTTGTTTCAATAATATCTCATGTCCTTAGTTTTTAAATAAAAAATATCACTAACTATACTAGAAAGCCCAAGAAGATTTTGAGGTAAATTTAAATCTTAAAACATTGCTTTCACTGCCTTCCTTATGTGCTGTTGTAAACTGGACATTGATTTTTGGTTTAATGTTTTCAGAAGGCTGACAGTTGTTTTCTGGGGAAGCCTGTGGCTAGGTTGGACTTGGCATTGAAGGCTCTAAAGGGCCTGTACTGTGGTAACCATCTTTGCTGGGGAATTAGTATGATTGAAATAGTCACATGGGAATGTCTTGGTGCAATATATTTTTTAATTAATCTTAATAGTCCTAGTGAGATGGCTCAGTTGGAAACAGTTCTTGCTGCCAAACATGACAACTTGAATTCAATCCCTGGTACCCACATGGTGAAAGGAGAACACCAACTCTTGCAAGTTGTCTTCTGATGTCCACGTGTGCACCACACACACACACACACACACACACATACACACACACACACACACACACACACACACACGCTCACACATATGCTCACACTCATGATGAATGTAAAAGAATTTTTTAATTACTCCTACTATTTCACGACACTAGGGGAACTGTTGATTTTCAAATACTATTATTAGAAAGACAAGAATGAAAAACACAAATATAGTCACTGGATTCTAGAAGATACATATGCAGTTTAATAGGCTTAGGAATCTCAATATTTCTTCCACTCTTTAGACTAAATTGCTTTTAGCACTTAGCAGTGTATCATTTTTTGCCTTGTAGCTTTGTAAAAGGAGTATTGGTTCATGAAAATATGATATTAAGTGAATAATAGAACAGCCCACAAAGTAGGAAGATATTGTGTGTGTGTGAACATAACATTTTAAAAGATGATTATCTAAACAATATAAAGAACTGTCAGTCAACAAGAAAAAAAGACAGGCTACTCAATAGAGAAATGGATAAAGGGAGCTAAAAGACTTCACAAAGGTATTTGAGTCACCTTTTTTGTTTCTGTGACAAAACACTGTGACCAAAAGTGACTTATGGAAGAGGTTATTTTGATCTGTGGTTCCAGAGAGGGAGTCACAGTGACTGGGAGACATAGCAGTGAGGGACTAGAGCAGGAAGTTGAGAGGTCACATCTTAACCACACAAAGGAAGTAGAGAGCATGAACTAGAAGTGAGGCAAGGCAATAAATTCCCAACAGCCACCTCAGTTCCTCAATCAAGTCCCACCTCCTAAAGGCTCCAAAACCTCCCACAAATAGCGCCACCAACAGGGAACCAAGTGCCCAAATACCTGAGCCTATGGGGACATGTTCATTCAAACCACTACAGTATCCAAATGAGCAACAATATATTTCCATATTATCAAATTCATAAGCCATGGAGGAAATGCAAATTTAATCACAATATATTATCACTATCCTCTAGAGTGGTTAAAACAATAAAGACAAAAAAAAAATCCTAAGTGCTGGCAAAGCAACTCAAATCTTCACCCATTGCTGGTAGTGACATTAACTGGCTCACCCACCATGGAAAGCATTTTGGTGGTATCTAATATTCTTCTGATCTAGTTATGAGTACATATAGCTATAAGAATACAGTTTGACTTTACTAAAAGACAACTAGAACATGCTTGGCAGAAAGAACCATTTGCAATAACTTTAAACCACACTGGCTACAATCCAAATGTCTATAGGGTAAAATGTCTAAACAAATGTGGTGTATTTAATGGAAGCAGTAATAAGGAATGGTGTATAAGTATGTAGAAGGACAGGGTAGGTCCTGTCAACTTAATATTTAGTGTAAGAAGTCAGATACAAAAGAATATCCACTATGTGATCCCATTCACACACATTATAAAAAGGGGAACTAACTAGTGTGCTAGAAACCCTGAAAGAGATTAATCTCATTAGAAAGGAGTGTGGGAGGCTTTCGAGGGTGTGTGATAGGGTTGCTATTTTCTACGGATATCATAGGTCTGTTTAGTTTGTAAAAAATCCATCATGATTTGTACAAGATAAGTATATCATTATGTATTCTATATCAATAGTTTTTAAAGTACTTTTATCTCTCCAGCTTGCATTGTTTAGGAAAACAGCTATTATACATCTTCTATACTCCAAAGCAATAATCATGAAAGATGAGTTTAATCACTGACTGCTATGGTTTGAATGTAAAATGCCCCCTCCCCCCTCACAGGCTTGTGTGTCTTGATACTTGGTCTTCAGATGGTAGCACTGTTCTGGGAAACTAAGGACCCTTTGGGCAGTATGGCCTACCTATCAGACTGGGTCACTGGTGGCAGGCCTGAAGGTTATGTCCACTTCTGGTTCTGCCATGAGTGTTCTGCTTCCTGGTCAGCCAGGATGTGAAAAGCAGCATTCACATATTGCCACTGCCATGAAGCAACCCCTCTTGTAAGAAGGCATTCCTGCAGCCATGCCTTTTCCTCTGAATGGGCTGAATCTCCCTTGAAACCAGAGTCAAATTAAATGTTGTTCTATTTTAAAGCCTTTAGGACATTAACACAGGGATTCTTCCAACTTAATATGGTCCTTCTCAAAGGTCCTGCTCTATCTAAACAAAGATAAGTAGTAAATCACTGTAGGTTAAGGCATGCCTCTAGTAGCTTCAAAGCCCATTATCATTTAACCTTATTGGAAGGTCCATGAGGAGTCTAGGCAACTCAGCTGTATTTCAGAGACATTCATCCACATCCTTCATTGCTGTTAGCACACTATGTGTTAACATGGAGACATGGCTGGCTTGTCCTAGTCAGAAGTTCCCCACTAATTTGTAAAGTCTGCAGTCATAAACTCCTCTCATTCAGCACTTCTGAGTCAGCAAGCAGAGACCCACGCCTATACTCCCCCCACCAATAAAAAGCAAAGTTACAATGATTTATTTTTAAAGAATATTTTAAGCCTAAAAACTAAAAATTAGAAAAATATGGAGTATCTTTAACATGTCTTCTAGTTCAAGAAGACTGTAAATCTGAACCAAAATTTCCACCAAATCTCCCAGAATTTTTCTCACCTATTATATAAATGTAGGTAAAACAGACATTAAAACAAATAAATCCTGAAGGCACATATTTTACTCATTTAAAATGTTGGTGTTACACCTATAGAGAGTAAGTAATCTTCCTACACAGAATGACTCAGAGACCTAGACTGTATCTCTGGATCGTCCTCCAGTGAGGCTTCATTGCCCTGATCTGTAGTTAGCTGGAGAAAACTGGGAAACTCATCTTGTGCTTAAAAGATCATCCCTGAAATGACGTACCTGTCTCATCATTGCCAAGAGCTGATCCTAGGTCTGTCCTCCATGCAGAAAGAAGACCTTGGGAAACATGGGTGAAGGCTACGTAGTCCCTCCCAGCATTACAGGACAGGAATGGTGGGTTTGGGTGGACACGTGGCCATCCATGGCAAAGTCATCTTCCTTAACTGTCTTCCTTGTAGTGAGTTTTAACATTGGACAGGGGAAGAGTTAACTAAAGCTTGATATTTCATAAATACAATAACAGAGTACAGTGGGCAAAGACAGAGTAGAAACAAAGACGGGGCCAATTATGATTTTTCTCCTTTACTTCAAACCAAGTAAAATATTCATAACAGTATATTTATGCATATGAACCAACTAACTGCTTATAGATTATCTCTTGTCTGTTAGGCCCTGATCTAAGTTCTACGAAGAAGGAAGAGGAAGAGGATAAAGAGGACGGAGAAGAGGAGGAGGACCGAGCTCACAGTGAAGCATGCATACCAGAATAAGGGTAAAAATAAGCTAGTACAAAATAGCTCTAAAATATCATATAGCAATGGGCACAATGAGCAAAATCAGAGACATCATGGCACATTCTAATGAGGAAGCCAGGCAAGGCCTGTCAGAGGAGGAGGTGATGAGGTGGCTGTTAGGACGGCTAGGGCAGGCGATGAGGAGGCCCTCAGAGCATATTTTCAAGAAATACCACAGAGTGGTTGACCTCTTTAACAGCTCTGTGTGAGCCACTTTATGCAAGACTTAAGGAAAGAAACATTGGCCAGTGGAAAAAGAATGGTCTCTGAGTATAATGCCATGTCTCAAAGAAAGACTTCCACTTACTAATTTTGTAAATCATGGGTGCATTTGTTCTCTGATTTTTCCTTTACAAGATGATAGTATCAACCTCATTGGGTTACTATGGGGTTTACACTAGACAATGTGTACAAGTTACTAACACTACCTGCTCTGTAACTATTTGTTAAATATTATCATCACTCCTACCACACAGAGTTCTAGGTATGTAAATGAAAAACATATTTTTCTCTTTTTCCATTCTTCTTCAAGATGGACAACTTTCACATCTTGTTAATCATGAATTTCCTATTACCATCTCAGAGAAACAGTCCTGTCTCCCAGTGATAAAGATGGTAAGGTGGTAAACCAGTCAGGCTTTCCAAAAGAAGGTAGTACCAAGTCAGGGTCCTTGACACAGCCGAGGCTCAGCTGACTCAGAATGCCTGGTGTGCGGTGTTCAAGCATTTAAGGATTTGATTGGCCAAGGAGTTCTTGGCTGTGAACAGAATGAAAGTTGAACTTGTAACTAAGTACCTCTCAGCCTTATTCTGTCTGTGGCCACCATTCTTCCATTTTATTTAAGCTCTGACATAGTCTTCACCACCTGTGGGACTGTGGGAAAAGATGAAGTCAGGGAAGTTCCTCATGCTCTCAGACTAATCTTTATGGACTCTCTGCCTGCTTTGTGACTTGAATATGATGAAGATGTTTCTGCATTCTATGGTACATATATTTTGTCTGCTTTGGTGCAAATCCATGCCCAAAATCCCGACTATACTTCTGAGGCTTGGTTTAGTCCACACCCACATGTCTGACTTCCTCCTGCGTGTTTCTTTATATATGATTGAGAGACACCACACACACACACACACACACACACACGGTGCGTTCACAATCCTAGTGCATGAATGAGCTAATGTGCCTTCTCAACTTAGTCTCTAAAGAGCAACGTCCCCAAGGCTCTTTCCTCACCTGTATGTCTCAGGTCTCTGGGGCAGATGTCAATACTTTCCATCTGCCAGGAAATCCAACTACTCAAGTATGCAATATGCCATAGACTATCAAACATTTTTGTGGTGTCCATATCACAAACAGCCTGGAAAAGCCCTTCACAGGGAGCAGTGGTTTTATCATTTGAGTGACATTTTGACAGACATGTACAGAGCTCATCATCCTTACTTGCAGTCACATGACATTTCCATGTTCTTTGGACCCACCTTTACCACATCCAGGTCTCTGCATCACACACCTGCATGAAACATGTTAGTGACACTTCATGGAAACAGATGATCCAAGAGTGTCTTTGCAATGGTGATATTTGGATCTTGACATTTTAAAAGAGCAGTAGAACATTTTGTCCTCTGGTTCAACAGAAACAGGAGTGAGTCTGCTTCCTGGAAAACAGCTCATGTTTCAGTAGCTGGGCTGCACCCCCGGTTGGCCCTGACAGCTCCCGTCCAGCCCCATGCCTTCTCTCAGCATCAGTCCACAAAAAGATGCTTTCAGGAACATCTGCATTCTCTCATGCGGGAAGACAAGCAGAGCAGACATCCTGCAGAAGGAAATACCAGGACCGACCTCTGTTGGGTACCAGCAGACCCTGCTCAGGGTTAAATGCGCAGAATCACAGATATGCCCCCTCCATGGAGCAAGCAATTGAAGCCGTAAATGCTGCAGAAAACTTCTGTCGTGCTTTTCATGTCTCCAAATGCCAACCTCTGGTGTGCTGGGGCAGGGTCTGGACTTCATGGTGCAAGTAAAAAATAAACATTCGCAGCAACAGTTCTTTCCAAAAACACCTTGAAATTCCTCATGAATCTTGGACTGTGTAGCAGTTGGCTGAGAAAGCATTATGCTTTAAATACTTATTAAGCGTTTAATACATATCTGCTGAAAATCAACCGAGTTTGAAGTTGGAAACTTACCTAAGAGGTCACCTAGCCTAGGCACAAAGTATCTTTTAAGAAGGTGAAAATGAAAAATTAGCTTCCCTGCCACCAACCGAGAGCCTAGCTATTGTCTTTGAATTCCTCCACGATACCTGGGCTCAGAGGCATATGGGTCCTTTCCATTTTGGCAGTCTGAATTTAATTAATCATATTATGATACTTCATATTATGATACTTCACTCTTTTTGGTCAGGAATTTGCTTTGTATTGTGTGTGTTCATACTGAATGTAAGAAAAATTAATATTGACTGATCAATGCTTGTTCTGAGTTTCGTTAGTATTTATAAAGAATATAATAAATAAATCTGTGGTAATTATAAAATTATTTTTAAAGATTTATTTTTATTACTTTTATGTGTATGTTTCTTTGTGGGTATATGTCATGGAAGGGCATGCACAGACATCAGAAGAGGACATCAGATCCCCTGGAACTAGAGTTACAGACAGCTGTGAGCCACCATGCAGGTGCTGGAAACTGCTGAGTCATCACTTCAGCCCACTATACAATTCTTATAAAATATCAAAATCTATACAGAAAAAAATGAAACAAACCAACACTGCTTATAATGTAGGCAAACAATGTTTGTTATCTTTATGTTGACCTTTTTCTATAGTAATTAAGGTCTTTTTCATAGTCTCTATTTTGCTCAGTTAACCTTTTTTTAATTATGGGGGAAGGGAATACACGTTAGTCTAGGTACCTGGAGTCTGGAAGAGAGCATAGGACCACCCAAAGTTGGAGCTACAAGTGGTTGGCTGTATGCCACCTGACAGGCATGCTGGGAACCGAACTCTGGTCCACTACAAAAGTATTGTGTACTCAACAGCTGAGCCATCTCCCCACTCAGGTAATGTGCTGCCATTGCCACGTGACACAGCGAGACTCCATTTCCAAGATGTCCTTTAATGACCCCCGCTTCCTGGAATTCTATTCCTATGTGGAATCCTCCTATACTATTTCAAGAGTGGTCACTGACAATAGCCTGTGACAGAAATGACAGGTATCACTCCTGAGAGTGATACAGAAACAACCGTGGCTTCCATATTGTGTTCTGCCCCTCATCACTCTGGGGGTACCAAGCTGTTGTGTTGTGAGGATCCCTGTGATGGGCTCCATGTTTCTGCCACACACGCTTCCAGCCAGCATCCAGAGCCAAGAAAGTCTCTTCAGGCCCAGGGAAAGCCCTGAGAAGCTGTGGCCAGCTGCTGGTCAACGGTTCAGGTAAGGTCCCATGTTTCCCCAGAGCCAGAGGCCAGAAGCCATTCCTGGACCCCAGAGCTGAGGAACTGGAGAGGGGGCATGCGCTTCTTATTTTGTCCTTATGCTTTGTTCCAGTGATTGGTTTAAAAAAAAAAAAAAAAAACTAAAGAACCCATATTTTTAAAGACTCATCAAGAAAACTAATTTTGAATGCTGATTATCTGTATATATATATATATGTATTTGAGTGATTACTTTTCAGCCTTCTTGTTGGATTTCCAGTCTGACTTCACGTTTTGATCCTTTTACTGCTGTTCTGTGTGTCTTTTATGCATTGTATGTATTGTACAGGTTATTTTCCTGGCCTCTTAATAGTGAAAACAAAAAACATATTAACCTCACAAGACCTTTTGATGTTTATTACCATATTTTCTCAATTTATTATAATGAGTAGTCTTATTTAGTTAAAATTTATTGAGTCATGAAAGACAGGTTGGTGTCATGGCTGAAATATTTCTGTCCTTGATGCCTCTTATTTTGATCTCTGTTATTTTAAGTACTAATCTAGAAAATATGTATTTCTCTGTATGACATTGCTTTTCATAATATCTGATGTTATAATACCTGAACCTGCATGTTGTCCATTCACTCTCCGTCCCTCTCTGTCTACTGTCTTCCTGATTTTTCCTCAGGGAATGATTCCACCCCATTCCTGGGCTGCCGATCTCTAAGCCTGGGAGTCACCAAGTCATGTGCCCTCTCACCTCTGCTGACATTCGATTCCCTTCTCTCCCCACTCCATCCTTTTCCGGCCGGCTCACTGTTAGTGCCTGCCATGGTCAGCGATCCCCACACTCCCTCTCTGTCTCCGCCTTTGTGTCTTATCCTTGCCTATGTTTTGCCATAATGGATCTGTCCTTGGAAGGCCTTGCAATGATTTAATTTTGTCCTATTATAACCACTTACTAATGTCTTATACTTCTGTGATTGCTTTACTAAACACTTCGTTGAATACTTTATGAACAAAAGACCATAATTTTCTCATGATAAACGACTATAGAGTAAATTATCACTAATGACAGTGCAGCCTGGCCTTCAGTGAACCGTCAGTGAACAATGTCAATGAATCATCCAAAATGAAAGTCAAGGCAGTGTCAGAACAAACTACCCAGGGGGAAGCTCAGTCCACCTCTTCTTTGGCTTGCCTTGGACATCTAGTCTAGTCAGGTTTGGAAAGCTCCCCGCTTCTCTGATTTTACAGTAGATGTGGACAGACAGCAGGACCGGGCATAACCGCACCAGCATGAGCCAACCAGGAAAAGTAGACCACTAAAGACAAGGAGTCACGTTCCCATGTCTCATAATCACTGCCCAAACTGCACTGTCAGCCACTGAGAGAAGGAGTCAGCCATCACTAAACAAATAGCAATGTTAGTTGTTTTTTTAACTACTATACGTGTTTTTCATGGAGAGAAAATACTGACTTAAAATTAGCTTTTCAGAATCTGATAGAGTTATCATATCATTTCTGGGTCATGAATTTTGTTGACTAAATTTCCCCCAGAAAGAACTAAAGGTAGATAATACAGGCATGTATATTTTATAAATATTTGTTGGAATTTAACATACTTAATGTAGCAGCCTTAACCAACTAATTGATATTCGAATGAAGTATACTTTAAGTCATGCCTTCATTTTGGTGTGGTGGAGCACACCAGCAATCACAGCATGTGGGAGATGGAGGCCAGAGGATCCCAAGTCCAAGGCTGGCCACGCTCAGCAACACAGTGAGTTTGGGGCCAACCTGAACCCTGGAAGACCCTGTCTCAAAAAACAAAATAAATAAATAAAAATACTTTCTCCAGAACTAAAAACAAACAAACAAAACAAAACAAAACAAAAAAACAAATAACATATTTAAAGTCTCTGGGCACAAAGACAATTGCCAGAGTCCAAAAGTGAATCATTAAATCTGGAAGGTGTTTCTACTTAGTCCAAAGCAACTTTTCCTTGAACAGATGTTCAAAGAACATATTAGAGTATGATTCCCATTTTGTTTGGCTTTTGTTATCTAAGTCCTCATTTTTCACTCTCCAAGTTAGTATAGAACATTCTTCAAGACAGCTCCAACATTCCTGACATATTTCCACAGAGGGCCTTTGGTTGAAGCCCCTGACCACATGACAGAGCATTTTGTGCATACTTTATTTAAAATATGATCCATTATCATAGCTGCTTGATATATGTCACAGAACTCAAGTCTTTACATACATTTTTGCACGTCACCCAATGCTGCCTTATTCTACATTAAGATAATGGAGTTCAGAAGACATATATACATACACAGACACACACACACAATTTGACCAAACTCACAAAGTACAAAGCAGCAATGGGCTGGTTTCTAGAAAGTTCTCAAGTTTCAGTGCTGTTTCTTCCCGTGGATTATTGTCTCCTCATTTGATATCAGATAGACAGATGAGCTTAGTTCTTCTAAGGTGTCTCCCACGACTTTGAACAAGCCATTATCCATGAGAAGCCTAGTTTATTAAGAAACACCCTCACAGAGCCCCGATGATACCCTGCCTCTGTGTATTCTGGACTACTGGACTTGGCTTCTATATTTAGTGCCCCTCAAGGATGCACAAGATTGTTTATCCCAAGGCATTTAACTCCTTTGGTCTCGCCTTGTGGTGCCAGCTTTTCCTAGGATGGGTCTATGATTTGTCTGCATGGTTTGAACATTTTCAACACAAACAGGGAACTTCAAGAATATTCTACCATTCCTTAAAGCTGAACCTTCAGTCCCCAAATATCAGCTCTTTCTAGGTCTATTTAGTGGTGTGTGCCTAATTATAGATGTTTGTCCTTCAAAGGAAACTACATGTTAATGCAATGTTCAATTCTTTTTTTCTTTTATTAAAAATGGATTCTTCTGTTATACAATACATCTCAACCACAGTTTCCCCTCCCTCCACTCCCCCTATTTCCCCACCACCTCCCCTCTCCTCCAGATCTACCCCCCCCCTCCATTTCCTCTTTAGAAGAAAACAGGCCTCCAAAAGATGACAGCCAAACTGGACAAAACAAGACACAATAAGACAAGGTGAAAGCCCTCATATTAAGGCTGGCCAAGGCAACCAAATAGGAGGAAAAGTGTCTCACGATCAGGAGAAAGAGTCAGCGGTAGCACTTCCATTCTTAAAAGTAATTAAGATCACAGTATCACAGTTTATGTTCAGTCATTATTTCCACTCTTTCTCTCCCACATCACCCCTAACTCTGTGTCTCTTCTTACCTTGGGGGCACCTTAGTGTCCAAAGGAAGAAAAATAGGAATTTCCCCATGTCCAAGCTAAGTTCTTTGTTAATTACTGCCTCCCCCCTGCTTTGGGGGCAAAGGGTTACTCTCATAAACTTGGATTTGCATTAACAAGTAGAATTCCTATATCAATTCTAGGCCTTCTATTTTGTTCACTGAAGTTATTTGAATAGAAAAAATAGTACATCCAAAATATAGATTCAGAATAACATTAATAATGACTCAATACTTAACTAACACTTTGCAGTTTACAACCAACTTCCATAGAAGAAAACACATGAGTGCCTTACATTTGAATTCTTTCCTGATTCTCATCGCAGCTCTTCCAAGTGTGTCCTATCTCTACTTTTGAAACGATGAAACTGGGATTCAAAGAGGCTAAGTAACTTGCCTAGTAGCACACAGCTTGAGGATTCCAACTAAAAATACTGAGACTCAGAGATCAAAGGCAACTTCTGATAAGCTAGCCTGCTAACATGCACTCAATGTTACCTACAGCACAGTTCAAACCATGCATCTCGTCACCTGGACAGTGTCTCATTTTACTAGGCACAGTTTTCTCGGGGGAGCGTGAGTGCAGAAGCACATGTGTTTTTATCCTATTACTTCTTTATCTCTGAAGCCTCATCTTTAAAAATCTTCCAGTATACATAATAATGTATCTCCTGGATTTTCCCCAAATGTCCAAAGGAATCAAAAACTAGTTCAGAAATGAGTGCTTTAGTGCCCAGGGAGATGAAAAGCTTGCTTCCTACCCCAGAGTGCCTTCAGTACCACAGTTAAGAAGCATGCCAATGCCTTCACTGCATTACTAGTCAGACAAAATGCCCAATAAGTCTCCTGGATCTGAAAGCTGATGGGCTCTGACATACCCCAAAGAGAACAGCGTCCTTCCTAATGACCTGAAAGATAAGATACACTTCTACTTCTTCCTGAATACAGTGGAAATGGCTCCATGAACAGACCCCAGGGCAGGCTGCAGGTGACCTCTTACAACAGAAATCTGTACATACCTTTACCTACCTTTACCAGCCTCCTCAAACTTAAGAGAGGAGAATGAGGTCAATGAGGTGTTGTGGAAAAGATGAATGGTGCTTGGCTGGGCCAGGTTTTGTAATTACTCTTCTCAGATGCAAGTTTCACACACACATACACACATGCCATGTACATATGTGTATATTTGTATATGGACTCTATCATTCAATGCAACTGTCTTTAGGGCAGTAAGAAAATCCTCTCGTGTACCTGGAGCATAATATGGAAATATCAACCCATGTTTGAGATGTGAGCATCAATAATTTTATAAATACAAATGCAAATGTTGAATTCTATGAACTTGCATAAAAGATCCAGCTTTCACATCTATGTTCTCAAATATCAGAATTCTCACACAAATATTTCCTTTTTCCATGCTACTTTGTAGTAATAGTTTTTAGTACACCATTAACTACAGTCTGCAATCTTTCAATTAAATGAACTTTTCAGATGAATCACAGGACAGGTTCTCAACAATGTGTCTCCCTCGATGCAATGGAAAATGTGACCATGATTTACAACTGCTAGGTAATTTGCTGACATGAAATGCTTTAACTACAGCAATGTGCTTGCTGCATTAAACAAAATAGTGAAAATACATCGCTGACTGCATCTAGCTGTTTTCACTCCTTTCAAGGTTTAGATTTTGCTTTGCCAGCCTGTCTGATTTAACTTACAGGAGAGGTGGAGAAAACTTATGGAAAGTAGGGACCTTGGCTACTTCAAAGTTAACCGAGATCAAAGTCAAGTCAAATCCATTGCATAAGGAGTAGGCTCAAATGCAGAGTGTGTCGCATTGATGTTGGCTTGAAGCTCTTAGTTTATGGCTAAGAAAGGCTCAGCCTTGGACCTGTCAGCTATCTGAGCATTGGGGGTTCTTACAGAGAGGGGACTTTAGAAAACTGTGCAAACAAAGGCTCACTCTCACAACCAGGTAAGCGGGTTGTCTGTTGGTAAATGAAGCATTGACCATGGGAGAGGCTCACCGGTGACCCAGCACATCTTTGCCATTTTAACTCCTAGTGAATACACACATTCCACATGGTGTGTCTTGGCTAAGCATGACAACTTCACCTGGGGCATGAATTACCCTTCTCTGGGATGTCAATATATTAAGAACATTGACATTAACAACTATGTTTTTTTTCTAGCTTGATTTGAGCAGCCCTGTGAAGGAAGACAGTCTCTTATAATGTTTTACAAGACCCAATCTAGTTTTGTGATCATTCCTGCCTCTCCATAATTTTGGGTTAATGTGGAGTTTAAGAGAAAAAAAGAAGAGGAATCATTAACACATGAAGAGGGAGTGTGGACTGTTATTCAAAAGATGCAATGGGTGTTCTCGAATGTTCTGCTTCATTGAAGCCCTCCTACCCCACACGTTACCAGTAAAGGCAGGACGTTTTTTTCTTGAAATGGCCCATGCTGTTTCGTTTGAAACGGTGTGTGCTGCTGCAGGGCAAGCTGTGGTTCTGTCTCAACAACATTACTCAGAACTCACATGGAGCTGGTATCAGCCCTTTGGTATCAGAGGAGGGAATAAATCACTTCTCCAGAAACACCCATCTGTTTTGAATAGTCCCATGGATAGATGAGTGTCTGTTTCAGGGTATATTAATATTAGGGGAAAAAAACTAATCCAAACAGTTTACTCTTCTTTACGTCTAAGCAGAAAGAGATATTCCAGTAAACGCTTGAAACTGGAGCAGGAAGCCAGAAACAGCCCTTGACTCAAAAAACAAGAAACGAGAAAGGTGATCATCTCCGTGACTTTAGTGACCTCTAGCGATCAAAGCTGAGGATTACACTCACTGCATGCATTTTCTCAAAGCGGAGCACTTTCCAATCAGAGATTTCATGCTTGTTTTGTAACTCTGCCATTCCTTCCTGGTGTGTGTGTGTGTGTGTGTGTGTGTGTGTGTGTGTGTGTGTGTGTGTGTGTGTGTTCTGTATGTGCGTGCAAAGACCAGAGGAAGGCTTTGGGGGGGCCTGCTCCATCACTCTTCACCTTACTCCCTTGAGATAGGATCTCCCCGGAACATGGGATTAGGGTGGCTGCCAGTCAGTCCCCATGATCCTCCTGTTCCTGTTTCCGCACCTCCTCCCGCAAGCCTGGGGTCACAAATGCACTCAACCACGGCTGGCTTTTTGCACGGGCGCTGAGGATTAGAACTATAGCATTGCCGAATTTCCTCCATAGTGATAAAATCATAAAGGAAAGGAGGACACAACCTTCACACCTGAGTCTTCATCCCTTTCGGTCTTCTTTCTGTATATTTCCGTTCAGGTTTGCAACGGGACACAACAGTGGGGAATTCTCCACACTCGGGTCAGACACAGCATGGTCATTCTCAAACTACACTGCTTTAGCGGCTGATTTTTGGTATCTTCCTATGTCATTATCTAGGCTCCTACCACATTATTCATGCTAGTTGTTTAATATTTCATCATAATTTATTCAGTTATCCCTACCAGATATTTAGGGCTTTTTAAAAAAAAAATTATTTGGGGAGGTAAACATTTGTGCTCTTCCAGGACTGTGGCCCTGAGACTTCTACAGACTTAGAAATGAAATTTCTACACAGCATATATCAAAATATATCATGCACAGTTCATATGTCCTTATACATCCATTTAAAATTTAATAAGTAAAAAAAGCCCAAAGTCTTGGGACACATATCTGCTGCATTAATCTGCTTCAGGTGATAAAAATGGAAGCCATTCTGTAACTGAAAAAAGAATTTTAAAAAATCAAATTTCTTGTTAAAAATATGAAAAAATGTGAGCCAAGTGGAATAGTACATACCTGTAACTCCAGCGCTCAGGAGGCTGAGGCAGGGGGATCACAAGTTTAAGACTAATCTGTACCACACAGAGAGACCTTGTGTCAAAAAAAAAATAATAAAAATTTTAAAAGAGCATCCACGGAGAATGAAAATATTTTCAGTGCTTATTATCAAATTGCCAAATAACTGAGAGAGGAATGTTTAAGTGATGTGATTATAGTGTCCTTACCAAGGGAACACGTAGCACTCTGCAAGGCTACGGAAGCCCATAAACACAGCAGTTATAACCCAGGCCTTCCTGGCCGGTAGCTGAAGGAAGCAAAAATGGCCAAAATTAGGGTTGGGACTAGAAGACCATTCATAGGGTGCTTGTCTGACATATGTGAGGATCTGAGTTCAGCTCCAGCATTTCAAATAATAAATAATTAATAATGATGATCAAAGTGCTGGAATGGAGGCTGGAGGGGGGGAAGGCACCTGTTGCCAAGGCTAATGACCTAAGTTGATGCCCAAGATGCCCATGGAGTAAGGCGAGAACTGAGTTCTTTGAGTTGTCCTCTGACCTACAAACATGCTTTGTGGCACATGTACAAACACACACACACACACACACACACACACACACACACACACACACTAAAAATGAAAGGAAGTAAATAAAAGGTGGATGGAAAGATGGCTTGACCATCAAGAGCTCTTGGTGCCCTTGAAGAGGACTGGCCTTTGGTTCCCAGCACCCATGCCCAGCTGAGGGTGAGGCCCACAAATGCTTGTGACTTCAGCTTCAGTATTCTGACTTCTGAGCATCTGCATCATGTGCACATACCCACACACAGGCACATACTTTAAAATTAAATGTATTTTTTAAGTGTAGGCATCAGTGAGCTACATAGTAAAACCGGTCCATCAGTTAAAGGTCATGCCACTTGATGGGAGGGGAATCATTACAGAGTTATCAGACCCCAAGGCATTTTTACATATGAAATACAGTTCCTATATCAGAAACAAAGAAAAAGACATTTTCAGTGTTTTGTTTTGGAAGACAGGATTTCAGGGTGTCGCCCAGGCTGGCTTTGAACTCACCATCCTCCTCTCCCTGCCTTTCAAGATTGCAGACTTGTACCACCAAGCCCAGACAAGCCCTCCATTCTTACATTAGGTCCCCACCCAGGAGCTCTCAGCTGAAGGCTGCAGAACCACCGTCTTTGCTGAAGGCTTAGTTTTCCATCGTGTGGGAATTCATAGGATAAATACAGTTGTCCTTCTCCTGCATCAAAGACAAAGACAGGTCAAGTTTGCCACGCAGGAAGGATGGCTAGAAGGGTAGCAGGGTGAAAGTTTTGCATTTATCAACTAAGGCGGCACACTCTGAAGTGCTGTGTACGTATAAATCAGATTGGAACCTGAAGAAATCAGACTTCTTTGTACTCAACAACACTGTACCCCATCTTCCCAGAAGCATATACCAATGGATCACGGGAATTGTGTGGATTTAAAAAAAAAAAAAAGAGCATATTTACATATGCTTTGTTTCTGTAATGCCAGTTGCAGAAAGTGAAAACCCATCATGTTTTCTAGGTTGGTTTAAACTGTGTACACGTGGTAAGTGGGAAGAGCTGGAAAGCTCTGAGTCCGTACCCTGGAGCAGTTCTCCTGTGGCTTGTCTTCAGAACAGAGTCCTTTGGTGAAAGGGGATGATGTGGGTCAGGCCAACCCGCCCTTCCCATCAGACTGCACACACAAGGTACTCGTGACCTGCCAATAGCTACAGTCACTTCCTGGATGGTTTCCCAAGATGAACAGCAAGAGCAGGAACCAGACCACCACACAGAAAGAGGGAGCAGGGAACTACTTAATCCGTCTCCTCTCTCCTCGGCCTCCTCCCCACAGCCTGAGGATGACCCGGATAGATGCCTCTCCCTGGCCAAGGTCTGGGCTGTCCGAACATCACAGAGGCCAGGCACACCTCACCTCTGAGATGCTCGGTGGAGATGTGGAGGATTGGTTGAGCTTGGTTAGCGCTGTATGGCAACATGCCAAATAGATCAGTGTTGGCTAAGAGAGATCAAGCACAGCCCGATGAAAGAAACACGAGCAGCTTGGAGGATTCCGAACACAGTAAGGGTCACCCGAAAAGGAAAAAGCAGCTCAAACCAGGTTCTGTCTACTAATCTTCCCACTCCACACGCCACGTGGGCTACCCACAGGTGCCTCTTTCAACTCAAGGGAGACTCTACCTCCAGCCAAGGTGGATTTTATTTACTGGATGGTGCACAATGCCAGTGGGAACATTAGTTTTCTTCTCTCCTAGATGCTATATCAACTATTTGTGCCGGAAGAGCATAGCTTTGTGAGGTTTTTTTTTTTTTTCTGAGTTTCAGTGTGTTTCATTTTTTCATAAGGCAGAACACTTTGCAGAATCATTAAACAAATGAACAAAATATAAACAAATAAATCCAACACTGAGATGTCATATTTCTAAGACTTTCTTTTGTATGGTGTAGTGTTTTCTTATTCTTTAACACAGGTCTAATAATATACATATTATTAGAAACTTTGTTTATTTATGAGTTTAATTTTTTGAGCTGGTGACCAGACCAACCTCAAACCTGCAGCACTCCTCATGATTATTATAGGACTCCTCTTCTTAAATTATATCATCTAATAAGATATGAGACTAGTAACAAAAACGACTTCTTTGAGTATTTCTCATTCTCAAACCTTTGTCTTCTAAAGAAAGACAGAAAATTACTCCAATGCCCTCTTCTCTTCCCTCACTATACCCAGGTCATCAGCTTTCTGTATTGTCACGTTCTATGAAGGGATAAAACCCACCAACCCTGGTGCTCCGACGAGCCACACATTTCTGTAATGAGACTGCACCAAAGCAGAGAAGAACAAGCCACCCCTCTGCATATTTGTAAGAGTGATAGGTAATTGAATCCCTCTACACTCAACAATAAAGGAAAAACAAAAGCAGATAAATCAGGAGAGAAGCAGATCAGACAGAGGCAGCAGATCTTCTCAGCTCACTTAGGGGAGTGTAGGACAAGCCTGAGGAGTGCATTTAGAATTTTGCTCAACGTCTCTAGGTGATAGTCACACACAAAAGGCCCCTCTTGTCATTTGAAGCCAAATTATCTTCTGTGGCTTCAGCCACAGTCTTCTGTAGAAGTCTCTACCGTCTTCATTTGTATCCTGGAGTCTGATAATGCCAGCTTTCTTGGTCACAGGCCAGATGAGTCCAGCCTCCTTGTACTAATTGTTCTCTAATTAGACACATAAAGCTTGTCCTAATGAAGATACTTTTAATTTCAAGCATTCCAAACCCACTTCACCACAGCTTCGTAGAAGATCCAGAAAGACAGCGAGCTTCTCATGGATCACAGGCAGCAGGAAGGGCAGGAAGCTACAGGTTCATTGCTGGAGATTATTGTTGCCATGCATCTGAGAAGGCCACCATCAATGCAGTGTGGCTTCTGGGTTCCACTCTCCTGTGCTGCTCTGGAGGGGAACAGGCAGGCTCGGGTTGCATGAGATGCCTGTGTATGTGCTGAGCAGCCAAACTCAGAAGTATTAGTCACACAGTAAAGTATATAACTCCTGGGGATCTGTCACTAAAGATGAAAGTACTCCCAAATAAGAAACAGGTGCTGGGCTTGGACATCTTTTAGGAGGCTGCAACTGGAAGCTGCAGGAACCAAGGATTTCTTTGTTGCTGTTACGAGGCTGTGCCAGGTCTTCAGTTCCTATGGTGAGACTTACAGACCTGCTAAGCCCTGTTCATCAGCGAGGAGACAACTCCTGTTCATGAGAGTAGCAAGCACCTTGTTCATGCCTCCTGCATAATGATGAGTGATGGGTGATGGTCACATGTCTAGCCCAGGCCAGTATGATCTTTAAGTATCAAATCCAATAATCCATTTTCCTCTTTCATTCTTCACTAATGTGCTTCAGAGAGACCTCAAATTCAACATGTCTAAAGTAAGCTCATGGTCTTTCTCTACAAGTGTGCTTTGCTTTCTGAATTCCTAACTCTATAGTCAGGACCGTTCATGCAACCTGGAAAATTGGAACCTAACCTTATCCAATTAAACACCAGGACATTCGATATTAAGTCTGAAGTTGTCTAATCAGGTCAGTCACCTCTACAATGGCTCCTTTGTAGAAACCCTGAACTTTACTCCCACTTCGGCTCCCTCTAAGGTCTTCTTACATGTTGCTCATCAACAATGTCACCTGTAATAACACAGCATCTCCGTCTTGTGTGGGTCTAGCCTGCCACACAGTTGCAGTGGTTTTCCTCTGCTGTGAGATGGAACCTCAGATCCTGACATGGTGTCAGCAGCACAGATGGCAGCCTTTAGCCATGCCTCACACCACGACTCACTTCTCCATCCGCCCCAGCCACAGGGAGTCTATCATTGCCTTGGGCTCCAAGACAGGTAGCGACACCAAGTCCTGTCTCCTGTGCTTTTGTGAAACAAGGTTCTATTCTCAGTATTTTGTCCTTTTCCTGCAGCTCCAGAGAATGATAAATGATTTTTTGTTGTTGTTGTTGTTGTTTATGTGATGTAATGGGCCCAACTGACAGACTGCCTGGGTTCAAATCTTAGCTCTGCCACATGCTACATGAAACCGTGATGACAGATGAAGATCACCCACAAAATTAAGTAAATGTGGTTAGGAATCAATGTCTTTTCACCAGAGGAATGTCCTTGTCAGAAGCATGAGTGATAAAGTCAACAGAAAACAACATAAGTTGTTATTGTAATTAGAAAGTCAACCAGTGCACTACCTTGGGCTCAGCTGAATCTCAGGGCCTGAGCATGCGCACTTAACATTTGTTGCTATAGTAAGCAACAGTTTCTGCTCCTCTCCCCAAAACTACACTCAAGAAAGATAAATCAGAAAGCATTGGGAGCTATAGTTTGAGTGTTTAATGAAATGAATCTGATCCCTTTGGGCTGATTTTTAAGAAAAATTCATTATTCAAAATGACTATCAATTATTTGCCATTGATCATTTTGACACATAATAAAACTACTCTCTGAAATTGGCATATTGAGGAAACAGAGGGTACCAAAATCTTCTAGAATATTCTTTCATTGGTACCAAAGCCATTTGATCCGTGTGTATGTGTGTGTCACACACACACACACACACACACACACACACACACACACACAGTGTGCTTATGCATATGCATAAACAGGGAAATGCACAGTAACATAGAGCAAGATTTCTTTTTCTAGGCAACATTTTTTGATGATCTTTTTCATGAGACATAAAAAGATTGTAAACAGGGAATGCTACAGAAGTGGGGTCACAGGATGGGAGGGAAACTGTCCTTTGGTGGGTAACCAGGCTTAGCATGTAAGATGGGAGTGAGAGGCCCAGCCTCAAACCCATTCTCACCCCAGGCCACACACTGAATCTGAAGGAGGCAGATGAGGCTGAGGGACAAAAATGAGAAGTAAATGAAAATCCTGCTAAGGAGGAGAGGACTGGGTAAGGCACTGTGGGTCTCTGCCTCCTTAATACAGATCCTGATGTCTGCATGTAAGAACTGGTCATGCAAAAGGATGGAAAAATACAGCAAATGGCCAAGATTGCTAAAGTTAAGCATACAACACTGCCAATGTGCTTAATATAATCCAACTCTACACTTAAAGACATATTTAGGAAGGCAAATGGTATGCTATGCACAGTTTTCCATAGTGAAAATGAATAAGTCAAAAGGTGAACTTCAGATGTCTAGATAATGGAGTCAATAAAGACTTTAAATAACTTTATTAGTAAGGTTGGGAGATAAGAATAGAAGATACATAAAACAAGTGGAAATAAGTAGAATCCCAGCTTTAACTTAGAGACTGTAGGACCAAATGTGCATTCTGTGTTGAAAAACTCCAGGATTAGAATCAAAGAATGCATTACATGGTTTCTAGTGGTCTTGACATGTAAATATAATTACTAGTGGTCATTAGTAGTCAACAAAACATCGTAAAGAAGAAAAGCATAGGGAAAAACACCTCGGTGCACTTAAAAGCCTACTGCTCATAATTGAAATACCAGGGGGAGAGGAAGGCAATACTTGGAAATATTTGAAAAGCCAATTTTTTAAAAAAAAAATGGCTAAAAATATCACAATACATATTTATGAAACTAACAAATCTTTAAGAAAATTAACCTGCAGACACATTGCAATCAAATGTCTGAATATCGAAAGCAAAAAGAAAATCTTGAAAACAGACACTAAACCCACACAGCACAGGGGCTGAAGGGTTATCCCGTGGTTAAGAGCACTTTCTCACTGGCAAGGAACCCAGGTTTGGTTTGCAGCACCCACATCAGCTGCTTCACGACCCCCTGTAGCTTTAGGTACAGTGGCGCCTATGCCCTGTGGCCTCCAAGGACACCTAACATGTATACTCAGGCTCTGCCATAGTTCATTTTCTGTTGCTGTCATAAACACTGTGACTAAAGGTAACTTGGGGAAGAAGGGGTTTACTTGGCTGACACATCCCAATCACAGTCCATCCTTGAGGGAAATTGGGGCATCAACTCAGGCAGGAGCAGAGCTGAGAACTGTGGAGGAACATTACAGGCTGGGAGCCAAAACTATCCCAAACTGTCTTTGTCTGTCTAAATAGCCATTTTTATCCACCTCTGTGTGTGACCTGACATCCTTGTGACTATTGAGTAAACCCTTTGGGAACGCACAGGCAAACACCCAGTTTCCACTGACCCAAAGGCTTAGAATCAAGTGTAACTGAGGACAACAGTAGAAATTCCTCACTTGACTATAACCACCTACTTTTCACAGAAATCATGATGTTTGACTTTTTTGTTTTGTTACTACAAAAAGTCATGACATTGAGCAATTTAAACAGGCCTATAACCTCTAGTGAAATAGAAGCAATCATTAAAATCTCCCAACCAAAAAAAGTGCAGGGTCAGATGATTTTTAGCTCAGAATTCTATCAGACTTTCAAGAAAGAGTTAATACCATTACTCTTCAAATTATTCCACAAAATAGAAACAGAAGGAACATTGTTCAATTAATTTTATGAAGCCACAATCACCATGATGACTGGACAACAAAAAAACCCAAAAAAGTAAGAGAATTATAAACCAATTTCCCTTATGAACATAGATGCAAAAATTATGAATAAGATATTTTCAAAACAAACCCAAGAATACATCAAAGAGATCATCCAATATGATCAAGTTGGCTTCATCCCAGAGATGCAGGAATGGTTCAACATAGGTAAATCAATAAACATAATCCACCATATAAACAGACTGAAAAACAAAAAAAAAATCACATGATCATCTCATTAGATACAGAAAAAGCCTTTAACAAAATCCAACACCTCTTCATGATAAAAGTCCTGGAGAGATTAGGATACAAGGGACATACCTCAACATAATAAAGACAATTTATAGCAAGCCCATAGCCAACAACAACTTAAATGGAAAGAAACTCAAAGCCATCCACTAAAATCAGGAACAAGACAAGGCTGTCCACTCTCACCATATCTATTCAATATAGTACTTGAAGTTCTAGCTAGAGAAGTAAGACAACTAAAGGAGATCAAGGGGATACAAATCGGAAAGAAGTCAAAGTATCTTTATTTGAAGATGATATAATAGTATACATAAGTGACCCTAAAAATTCTTCTGGGGAACTCTTACAGCTGATAAACACTTTCAACAAAGTAGCTGAATACAAAATTAACTCACAAAAATCAGTAGCTTTCATTCACACACACACACACACACACACACACACACACACACACACACACAACAAATGGACTGGAAAGAAATCAGGGAAATGACCACTTTCACAATAGCCTCAAATAACATAAAATATCTTGGGGCAACCCTAACCAAGCAAGTGAAAGTCTTCTATGAGAAAAACTTTAAGACATTGAAGAAAGAAATTAAAGAAAATATTTGAAGATATCTTCATGAATTAACATAGTAAAAATGGTCATTCTACCAAAAGCAATCTACAGATTCAATGCAATACCCTTCAAAATTCCAACACAATTCTTAGCAGATCTTGAAAGGACAATTCTTAGCTTCATATGGAGAGAGAGAGAGAGAGAGAGAGAGAGAGAGAGAGAGAGAGAGAGAGAAGGATAACTAAAACAATGCTGGATAATAAAAGAACTGTGGGAGATATCACTAGCCCTGATTTGAATTTGTACTACAGAACTATAGTGATAAAAAAAAAAAAAAGCATGGTATTGACACAGAAGCAGACATGTTGATCAATGGAATCGAATTGAAGACCCAGACATAAAATCTGCATACCTGTGGACACCTGATTTTTTTATTAAAAAAAAAGCCAGAAATACACACTGGAAAAAATGCAGCATCTTTGAACAAATGGAACTGGTCAAACTGGAGGTTTCATGTCCAAGAATCCATATTTATCACCTTACACAAAATTAACTCCAAATGGACCAAAGACTCAACATAAAATGAAATACACTTATAGAATAGAATGTGGGAGATAGCCTGGAACTCATCGGCAGAGGCTGAAGACTTCCTGAACAGAACATACAGACACTAAGAACATTAATAAATGGGATCTCACAGAACTAAGAAGCTTCTGTACAGCAAAGGACATTATCATTCAGACCAAGTGGCAGCCTACAAGTGGGAAAAAATTATCAATTACACATACGATAAAGGGCTGATATCTGAACTAAAAAAAAAAAAGAAAAAAGAAAAAAAACTGGATATCAAGAAAACAAACCAATCTTAAATGAGGTACAGATCTAAACAGAGAATTCTCAAAGAGGAAACTCAAATGGTTGAGAAACACTTAAAGAAATGCTCACCATCCTTAGCCATCATGGAAATGCAAATCAAAACTACTTTGAGAACTCATCTTACACCTGTCAGAATGGCTAAGATCAAAACCACAAGTGACAGTTCATGCTGGAGAGGATGTGGAGCAAGGGGAACACTCTTCTACTGCTGGTGGGAGTGCAAACATGTCCACTCTTGAAATCACTATAGCTGTTCCTCAGAAAGATGGGAATTGATCTACCTAAAGATTCAGCTATACCATTCTTGGTCACATACCCAAAGGACTCTTCATCCTACCATAGAGATACTTGACCAACCATGTTCATTGCTGCTCTATTCATAATAGCCAGAAATTGGAAACAACCTAGCTCTCTCTCAACAGAAGAGTGGATAAAGAAAATGTGGTATATTTATGCATGGAGTATTACTCTGAGGTACCTCAGGCCCAGAAAGAAAGATACGGTATGTATATACTTACATGTGGGTGTCAGCTGTTAAGTCCGTGATAACCAAGCTACAATCCAGAAAACCACAGAGATTAGGTATACAGCAAGGGGCTAGGGTTGAGAAGACAGACAGATCTTGTTGGGAAAGGGAACTAGAATATAGTTATGGATGGATGAGGCCCTGAGACTGGAGGGTCAGGAGGAGAAGAAGAAGGCAGAGAAGGATGAGGGAAGGAAATGAGGGAGAGACAGCTAAAACTAATGGGCATTTGACGGGAACTGTGGAAACCTAACACAGTAGAGGCTTCCTAAAATATATACACATATGGAAGCAATCTAACTGAAATCGCCAAATAATGGGGGAGACAAGATGCCAACAGCCACTTCTTGTTACCAAATGAAGCTTCCAGTTCTGGGACTGGATTACATCTAACTGAGTTGTTGGCCAAAGAGTCCCATTGGAACCCTCAAACAACCCACACTATTGCCAAGACTATAGGCACAAATTAATGGCAAGGCCCCCACTGGTAAAGACAATAGCTACACAACTCGTTGAACCTGGAGACATTGAGCTGGTGTCCACATAGAGCTCTTACCCCTACGCACTAGCCTCTTGGTATGGAAACATATGCTGCACACTACCAATGAAGAAACGTAAACACCGACTCAGACAGAAACCCTTTATCAGCTGTACTATCCCATGTGCAAGATACACTAAGGAAATGGTGGCCCAATGCTTGTGTGAGTAATCAATCATTATCTGATTTGACTTAGACCCACTCTCCAAGAAGAAACCCATACACAACACTGCTTGGGTGACCATGAACCTGAGACTAGATGGCCCAGAAACCTAGGGTTAAGCCAAATGCTATTGTTCTGAAACAAAAACAAAACAAACAAAAAACAGCAATAAAACGACTCCTAATGACATTCTGCTATACTCATAGATCAGTGCCTTGCTCAGCCATCATCAGAGAAGCTTCTCCCTGCAGCGGATGGGAACAGATACAGAGACCTAAAGACAGACATTATGCAGAGAGTAAAAGACCTTGCAACATTCAGCCCTAAATGGGATGTCTCCATGAAATCCCTCCCTCAAGGCTCAGGGGGCCCTGCAGAAGAGGAGTCAGAAGGTGTGTAAGAGCCAGGGGGATGGAGGACACCAGGAGAACAAGGCCCGCTACATGATCAAAGCTCATATGAACTCACAGAAACTGAGACCGCATGCACAGGGCCTGCACTGGTCTGCACTATGTCCTCTGTGTATATATTATGGCTTCCAGTTCAGTGTTTTTATGGGATTTCTGAGTGTGTGAATGAGTGGACCTCTGATTCTTGTACCTTCTCTTGGGCCCTTTTCCTTCTGTTTGTTGTCTTCTCCAACTCTAATGTGTTCATTTTTTATATTATGTTATATCATTATCCCTTAGAAGCCTATTTGTTTTCTAATGAGAGACAGGAAGGGACTGTTTCTCAAGCTATAATCTGAAGTGACTTTTAGTCCACCCTCTTACATTTACATGGGAGTCGGTAAAATCTTCGTTGATAACCAAACATCGATCCAGTGACTAAGAGGACTAATAGAGTCTTTTTGTAAATAGAAATAAAACTAAAAAAAAAAAATGCCTTAGTCAGACTCCTACTTGGGAAGATTAAAGAAGCATGGAGATTCAAAAGGTAGAATGTGAAAACATCACCTTTCCTTATAAGTGAAGAATTAGTCAATCTGAGAAAGGGGCTGGATTTCAAAGTATTCAAAGGCTCACTCAGCCAAGCCAAATATGCCAGAAATGATTGACTTTTGCAAGCCAAGGCAGACTGATTATATGTTTAGAATATATTGTATATATTGTTACAAGGAGTCCACCAGAGATGACCACTCAGACTCAGTTTATAGCCAATTGAAAGTCTTGTTTTCAGCTGGTTGAGACTACACTCAGGTATTTAGGACCTAAGTGTAGGTCCCCCCAAGCATTTAGAGCAAGGGGCTTTTAAAAACAGAAAATCACATCCTGGTATCTTGCTCTGTAACTGTGGGGGGAGGGTGGGGGAGGAGGTTGCACACACAAGCAGTCTAACAGAAGCTAAGGTAAGTTAGCTAGGACATCCTGAACGTGGGTTCCTAGAATAGAGTTGGATAATTTTCCACGGGATTCTCATCAAGAAGATCAAATTCAAGTTAAACCTAGAATGGCCTCAGCAAGAATACAAGATGGAGGAACCTCTACACTGCCTTGTCCTGTCACAATATGAATTTATAAAAACCAAAGAAAGGCTGGTGGTGGTGGTGTGGTGGCACACACCTTTGATCCCAGCACTTGGGAGGTAGAGGCAGTCTGTGAGTTCAAGGCCAGCCTGGTCTACAGAATGGGTTCCAGGACAGCCAAGGCTACACAGAGAAACACTATCTCAAAGAAAAAAAGAAAAAGAAAAAAGAAAAATACTAAAATCATCAGTAGCTAATTAACCAAGTGAGTCAGTATAAAACTTTATAACCAACAAATTAAAAAACACAGTCCTATTCAATGCACTTGGAATATTTATCAACAGAAACCATATGCTGAAGTAGTATAAGTTACACAGCCAACAATCACAGTGTACTCTAACTCGTTAAAATACAGAGCACATTCATAAGCAACCATGAAATATGATTAGAAATTAGAAATCAGAAATTAGCAAGATAAATAGAAAAACTCTAAATGTTTGATAGGCAATGTACTTCTAAATAATCCATATGTCACTGAATAAATGTGCAGTGTATTAATATTTTGAGTTGAGTTGTAATGAAAGCATAATATAAAATGTGTTCACATAGACAAAATATTACTTAGTGAAAATATAATCTTAAGTTCATATCTAAAAAGAAAAAAGTATGCAAACAGATGATTAAACTCCTTTCTTCACAAGCTAGGAAAAGGAACATCAAATTATCGATAAAGAATGTAGGGAAATGGTAAAGAGGAAGCAGAGAATGTGGAGGTCGGGGGAAAAAAAAAAAAAGGAAGCCCAATGTTGAGTCTTCAAAGTTACTGGGAATTATTAAGGAAGCTTGAGAGAAAATAGCAATAACCCACATTAGGAATGGAAAACACAATACAGGAGTAATTTTACAGACAAGAAATGAATCTGACAACTTAGCTATAATGGAAAATGCCTCAAATCTCACACAAAAGAAACCCAGAAATTAAAATATATTTTGCTAAAGGAAACTTAATCTGTCAAATACAAGGTCATTCATATTTAAAGAAATAAAAACTTTTCTTACAAATAAAACTCTAGGCTTAGATGTCTTTTAAACAAAATAAAATATAAAATAAAAAACAAAAGCCCCAAAACCATGAAGTTGAAGTTGGACAAAACAAGCCAACAGAGAAACAAAAGGGGTTAAGAGAAAGCATGAGAATCAGAGACCAACTCATCCACACACTCAGGAATTCATAAAAACACTGCTCTGGAAGCTATATATATATATATAGGCAAGCCTGGGCAGGCGCTGGGCAGGCTGCTTCAGTCTCTGCTAGCTCCAATGAGCTTTGCTCAGTTGTTTAAGAGGGTCTTGTTCTCCTGGTCTCCCCCACTCCTTCTGCCCCTCTTCTTCGGGGTTCCCTGAGCCTTGAGGAGAGGGGTTCGATAGAGACATCTCATTTAGAACTGTGTGTTCCAAGGTCTCTCTGTCTGTGTAATGTCTGGCTGTGGACCTCTGTATTTATTCCCGTCTGATATAGGAGGAAGCCTCTCTGATGATGGCTGAATAAGGCACCAATATATGTGTCTAACAGAATATCATTAAGAGTCATTTCATTCTTACAATTTTTTTTAGACCAGTAGTATTTTGTTTTACCCAAGGTCTCTGGACTCTCTAGACCCTGGTTTTTTTGGTGATCCAAGCAGTGTTGGTGTGGATTCCGTCCTATGGAGTAGGCCTTAGGTCAAATCAGACATTGGTTGGTTATGCCCACAAGCTTTGTGCCACCGTTGCCTTAGCGGATTTTGCAGGCAGGACAGATTGTAGGACAGCTTACTTTTCTCCTTTGGTGGCCTGCAGAGAACCGTTCTGTGTCATAGACACAAGAACAGCAGTTCTCAATCTGTGGGCTGCAACCCTCACCGAGGTCACATATCAGATACCCTGCATATCAAATGTTCACATTACGGTTCATAATAGTAGAGAATTACAGTTGTGAATTACAGTTAGTAACAGAAATAAATTTATGTTTGGGGGTCACCACAGCATGAGGAACTGTACTAAAGGGTCAAAGCATTAGAAAGGCTGAGAAGCGCTGCACGAGAACATGGGAGTAGAAGGTTCTGTGTGGGCACCAGCTGGACCTCTCCATGTTCAGTGAGTTGTGTGGGTGTTGTCTTCAGCACTCGGGCCTTGCTGTCAGTTTGTGGAGAGCAACCTGTTCTCTTGTCAACAGCCCGGGATGTTTGGGGATTTCCATGGGACCCCTTTGGCTAACAACTCAGTTGGATAAAGCCCAATCTTGGCCCCAGAAGCTTCATTTGGTAACAGGAGATGGGCCAAATTGTTTATATATTAAGAAGTAATTAATATTCATTTTTAAAATTTTTATTTTTATTTTATTTTATTTTATGTATATGGGTGTTTTGCCTGCATGTGTGTCTTTACATGTATGTGCAATGTTCTTGGAGGCCAAAACAGCATTAGATGCTCTGGTCACAGAGTTACAGAAGGTTCTGAGCCACCAAACCAGGTCCTCTGGAAGAGCAGCCTGTGCTCTTAACCTCTGAGCCATTTCTCAGCTCATTAGTATTAATTTTTTACAACTCAGATCATTAAAATGAGTATTTTCTGTTTCACTTTATAAGCCTAAAGTAAACTTATTAACAAAACTTGACATTATACGAAAGGAAAAGTATGGGGTGGTGTTTCTCAAATATCTAAATGCAGAAATCTTTCATATGTCAGCACATCCAATCCAACCTCATACACGAAGTGTTAACTCATTTCATCTAGACTGATTTGTTTTACAATTGAAAGAAATGGATGAAAATCTTTAAATTAACAGAGCAAAGAACAAAATGGTATCCCCACTACAACGACAGAAAGCATGCAGAACAAAACCTTTCAGAAACCAGAGACAGACCTTTCTTATTGACCAAAGTTGTCCACCAGCATCCTTCATCAAGCATTTTATTGGGGCCTCCCAAGTTCATATGGCAAATAAATACATATGGTCATGTGCGTGGATACACATGGAAGCAAACTGGCATCCAATTGTAGATTTAACAGAATTATGTTAAGTGTATACTAAAAGGGATCAATTTAAACTATTAGAATTAAAAAGTAAATTCCATCAATATTTTTAGATAGAAAAAATAACAAATAAAAAAGGCATTGTGTTTCTAGTTTCTAGCTGGAAATGCAAAGTTAATTAAAAAAAAATTTACAACTGTATAAACCTGGTGCTCAATTAGCACTGCACCTGTATCTGGTACTTTTCTCATTGTTTTAATGAAGGATTTAAGAGCTTGTGGGACTCATGGTTTGAAGGTAAAATCTGTCATGAAAGGAAGGCCCAGCAGGCCATGCCATGTCCATGTCATGCCATGAGAAGCAGAGAGATAAACGCTGGTGCTCAGCTCACTTTCTCCTTCATATCCAGTCTAGAACCATCAGCAGACAGGAAGCGGAGAACAATGGACGCTGGTGCTCAGCTCACTTTTCCCTTTCTATTCAGTATGAGACCCCAGCCCAGGGGATGGTGCTGCCTACATTCAAGGTAGGTATTCCCTCCTCTCTTAAACCCTTCTGGAAATCTATCTATCTATCTATCTATCTATCTATCTATCTATCTATCTATCTATCTTGTGCTGTCATTACTTATTTGTTTCTTGGCTCTTTTGGGGGGCCCACCACCCAGCTCCCAAATAAATTACACACAGACACTTACTCTTAATTACAAAAGTCCTGCCTTAGCTTGGCTTGTTGCTAGCCAGCTTTACTTAAATTATCCCATCTAGCTTTTACCTTTGGGCTTTTACCTTTCTCTATTTCTGTATACCTTTCATTATTTCTTACTCCATGTCTGGCTGTGTAGCTGGGTGGCTGGCCCCTGATGTCCTCCTTTTCCTGCTCTTGCTCTTCTTCTCTTTCTCTCAGATTTCTCCATTTCTTCTCTCTGCCTGCCAGCCCTGCCTATCCTTTCTCCTGCCTTGCCATTGGCCATTCAGTTCTTTATTAAACCATCAGGTGTTTTAGACAGGCACAGTAACACAGCTTCGTAGAGTTAAACAAATGTAACATAAACAAAAGTAACACACCTCAAAATAATATTCCCCAACAACTACTCATGCTCTTTTCTCTGCTTTGCATGTTCTTTTGTCTCCCTTGCTCTGTCTGATCACTCATCCATTGGGTCTTGTTGCTTTCTCTGAGAAAGCTGTCCCGAGCTGAGTCCCAAGTCTGAGTTTAACACTCCTGTCCACAACCATAGTGCCCTGTGATCACTATTAAATACCTGTCAGCATCCAGGGATGCAACTGCCTCTGTATGTGTCTAATTTACACTGAAGTTTCCAGAGGGGACCCAGAGGTAACCAGGGTTGTGTCTCCAGCCAGTGGAGATGGCTACAGCACAGACTTAACCTCAGCAGAAAAGCCACACCTGTCACCTGACACCAGGGAATTGGAGGCACCTTGGAGCAGCATCTAACAATCTAATAGAGGCAATGTTCTTGAGAAACACTGAACACTCCTCCCACACACTGAGATCTGAGTTAAACCTCACCACTGGATGTTGTTGAGGCCTTGAAGAGGTCTGCTAACTAAATCTGATTTGTAAACCCCAAAGTACAGGAAGAAGTTGAGACAGAAAGTGCTGTAGCAGGCCTTTTCTTCAGGCCGATATCTTTTCTTTGGGCCACCATCTTACAAAAAAAATGATACAGAGACTTATTATTAATTATGAAAGCTTGGCCTATAGCTTAAGCTTGGCCTAGTAGCTCTTATAACTCAAATTAACCCATTTCTATTCATCTACATGTTGCCATGTGACTCATGACTTTTAACTCTCCTCCTGTATGTCATGCTCCCTCTGGGTTCAGCTGGCAACTCTCCCTTTTTCCCAGACATCTCTCTGTCCAGGAGTCCCACATATACCTCCTCCTGCCTTGCTATTGGCCATTCAGCTCTTTACTAAACCAATGAGAAGGTGCCTTGGCAAAGACACATCTTCACAGTGTACAAAAAGATTATGCCACCACCAAGTGTAAATGAGAGTGAGCCTGTACTGGCACTCCTAATTGTAACCGTGGTCTTGCCCCTGCCATGTGGCTTACAGACATCTGCTTAGAAGAACCACAGTTCCTGGTCTCATTGATGTCAGCTTGGCCCATGGTTTGCTTCGGCCAACAGACCGGGAGCTGTAAAGGCATTCTTCTCATAGGTTGTTTTTCATTACCTTCCACAACAAGAGCAGCATATGCCAAAGTGCGGGAGGGAGCCCTACCTCCTAACTTCTGGGCCCACAACCGTCAGACCCTTGGGCTAAGCTGTGGAGGCGAGCACCAGCAAAGGGACTTGGCTAACTCCAGAATGCCTGCTTGTGGCGGGGTCAGTGGATCCTGTCACCATGGGGATGCAAGCTCAGTCACACCAGAGGAGCCTAGCCACACATGGTGACATGTTTGTACTCCAAAAACTCAGGGGACTGAGGTAGGAGTTAAGGGAGCTGAAGGGACCATGTAAGCTAAACATTGAGACACCATCTCCAAAACTGAAAGCAGGAACAGACAAGGACCCTGGCTGTAGTACACTAGTACAGCATCTCCTAAGCAGGCTTGAGATTGAGTTCATCCCAGCATCAAGCAAGAACACTGAAGAAGATAACGATGTTATGCCGGCAGAGAAGTGCATGCCTCTAATCCTAGTAGTTGGGAAATAGGGGAGCCAGAAAGGCCAGGAGTTCCAGGGCAGCTGCCTAATGGGTTTGAGCCTGTCAAAACTGCAAAGAAGCAAAGAATAATCTCATTTTTCCATTTAATATCCTGGTTTTAAATTGAGCTATACTTCTGCATCAGTCAGGGTTCTTTAGAATCACAGAACTTAGAGAATGGTCTTCTGTATATTCTGGAATTCTGAAGACGCAGGCTCCAATGTCAGCGAGGGAATGATGTGCTGGCAAGGTGAGGGCGAGCAGGTGAAAAGAACCAACCTTCCTTCTTCCACTGTCCTTACACAGGCTGCCCGCAGAAGGGGTGTGTCTCCCCACCTCAAGGTCTGGATTAGAGGTGTGTGTCATCCAACCTCAAGATCCTGATGGAAGGCATCTTGTCTTCCTGCCTCAAGATCCGATCACAAGTGTGCCCTCCATTTCTGCATTGCTGTTCATTCCAGATGTGGACAAGTTGACAGGCAAGTATAGCCATCATAACCTCTGAACAACAACAAATAACCTTTGATGAAATCCACACAGCTGCAGGTGGCGACAAATAAGGACCACGCTGCAGTCTCTTGTCCATTCCTGGCTTTCTCGAGTCTAAAGAGTATTATCTGCCCCAACTCTCTAACAGGGTCATTTTGAGCATCATATATGAATGACTTTGTGTTTCCTTATGTTTAAAAAAGCATGCAAAGGAAGAAAACAAATCCAGGAGGTAGAGCATTCTGACTAGCAGCCTGGGCATGCTGAAGGAACAGTCACAAGGAGGCCATTATCACCAACCACCGTCTCAACTTTCCTGTACCGTTTTCCTTGGCCCTCCATGTAAAACAAACAAACAAACAAAAAATGTTCTCCCTGGCAGATGTGACCAGCATGGAACCGCCCTCAGAAATCATCCCAAGCAGGTGTAGTTGGGAGATATTAGCAGGCAGAAAAGAATGGCCAAAACGTCCACTGATCCAAGCTACTTTCCTCCTTTCCAACATAGCTTCATGTTTATCCATGTCATTGCAGGGACTCTCCCAACAGCACTGAGAGGAAAGTAGCCAAGCACGCACGGAACCAACAAACCTATGGGATTGCTAGTAGACTGAACGCTCAAACACCTTTGGTTTAACTCTTAGGCCCTGACTCAAAATTCTAAAATTACAGTTGTGTTTACCTGACACATTCGAGTGATGGAATTCAGAGGCAGGCTCTGATGATACTCCTGAACAATGATGGCTGGGAAGGACAGTTGTAAGGTAATGTTTTTTCCAGTTGCATTTTTCACATTTCTTTTCTATTACGCAAATCAGCCGCTAGAGGTCCCCATGTGGCTCCATTTCCACACTCCCTTCTGTGACTCTGAGGCTGACATCCAATTCCCATCCTGAGAAGTCACCAGGTTTTGCATTTTTTCCATCCGGGTAGGACAGGGCAACGAGTTCGCCTGAAGGAACGCATTTCTGTGTTAGCTCAAGATCAGTTCCTGCTCCGGAGCCGAGGAAGAGCTGACTAGTCTTCCAAAGACCTTCAAAGCAGCCCTTGCTCTCCTGTGTCCTGAGCAGGGGAGGGTGGCTGCCTGGGATTTGTATGGGCTGTGTTCCTGCTTTCTGTTAGCCTGGATCTCCTTAGCGTTTCACACCCTTCCTTATAACCTGCTTTACTTCGGGGCTTGGCGTTTGCCTGTTTTTGCTTTCTACTGTTTACTTTTGTTATTTGGGTGCATTTTAAAGGAAACTGCTTCTACAGCCACATCGACACTGGAGTTCAATTTGAATTCTAGTTTCCTGAAAATTTTTTCCTGTCTCATGTCTTTTTCATGACTGTTTGAATTGTCACAAATTTGAAAGCTTTTTAATTCTCAAGAGCACCAATTCATACATAAGAAGTCATTTTCTTAATGAACCATATGGACTTCCACATTAGAAACATTCGCATTCTACAGCAGTCTGGCACCCGCCCTGACCTCGCCGCTTATCTTTTTGTCCAACTGAGCGGTTCCTGCAGCTACCTTGCCATGCCCACTTCATTTACATAAAGTAAATTTAACACAGCCGGCAATTCTTTGAAATGAAGATTTTAATTACACACATCCTCTCCGTTAGGCAGCCCTCTGGTTATCTTTATTAACAGACACTAAATAACTTTGCATCGTTTAAATGCTCTCCAATGTGTATCAACTGATAGAGGCCCGGGGAAGGTGGACCTGAGAGATACCGGCAAGTAGGCAGGGCCAGGGAATAACGTTTAGCCTTCCTGGCTGAGCTAAATGACACTCTCAATATGCAGGAGACTGTAACGGTGAGGCATCAACATCAGGTGAGTGAGTATTTTCAGTTTGATGATGTTTCATTTACTAAACCATGAATTGCGTTAATTTACTAAACCATGAATTGCGTTAATTTTGGTTTACTTACCTAACTGAGCAAATGAATTGAGTAGTTTGTTAATAGTCTCATGGGTGGGTTTTACTAGGATTCAGCTGGCAATGAGAGCCAAAGACAAGGGTGCCCACCATTTGGGGCACAGTCTGAATCACAGTCTCCCAGTATAAGAAATTTGCTTCGATTCTAAGCCTAGACAGAATTAAAAAGAATTGTATCAAGTACAAGTAATATCTTTATATAAATAAACATGTTACTTTGTTTGGGCTATGAAGAGACTTATTCCCAAGCCAAAGTTAGTAGTGAAGGTTAAGGTAGATTTGTGGCCTTTCTTTTTCAAAAGTAGTATATCCAGTTTCTCCTGCTGAAAAGAGACAAGCTGTGAGTGAGCATGAACTCTGAAACCGTGAAGGGTTTCTCTTTGTGGAACTGTTACTACAAAACTAAAAACTAAACAAACAAACAGAAAACCTTTTTAATTGGGTTAGGTGTTCTATGAATCTAAACTAGTGTGTTCATTAAAATAAAGTCCATGTATTATTAAATTCCTTCAAAGTAGCTTTATTTTTTGGCCTCCTTCTGGGGATATTTTAAGCAATGTTATCTCAAGCACAGTGATTCTGTGTTAGAAATGCAAGGGCCCAGAAGGCATAGGAGGAGCAGGCAGCTGTATGAAGCAGAGTTTGCCCGTGGGCATAGCTGTGATCTGGGTCTGAGTGAGCAGAAAGGCGCAGAGCTTTCTGTGGGATGCAGGGGTGGGATCCAGACTCCCCTGCAGATGGAATGAAGCAGGAGTTAAGAACATGGTGCAAGGGACAGCAAAACTGGGATCAAATCTAAAAGTCTGGAAAACACTGAGGCAAATCATAGTCCCTCGCTTGGCTTCATCTGGAAAATGTGGGCAATGTCGGTACCTGTCTCATAGTAACAGCAGAAGAGCTAAGAGAAGTGCTAATACAATGTACTCATTCCAGCACCCAAAAGAAGGCAAAAATCTGTTTATTGTATATTAAGAATCACCATCATAGTAAGTATCGATAAGTACCACTAAATAGGTGCTAGCTATGATGATCATGACAGACTGGAGAACAAAGCTGAATATATGGCTGAGTAGTACTCCATAGCATCTGTTTATCACATGCTGATGGCCTTAGGCTGCTTCCACATCCTAGAGCACACGAAAAGAGCTGCAGTAAGCATGACATGTGGGTATCTCTGGTGAGCTTATTCCATGTCCTTTCAATACACACCACTAATAGAACAGCTATGTAATACGTTTGGGGCAACTCCATACTGTGTTCACAGTGACTGCAGCAATCCATGTCCCTACCAACTCCTTATAAGAGTTACATTTACTCCAAGTCCTCAACACTTGTTTTGGGTATTTGGGGGGGGGGTTGTTTGTTTGTTTGTTTCTTTTTTAAAGAATACCTATTCCAACTAGCATGGGGGTACATACCTTTAATCCCAGCACTCAGGGTAGATCTCTGTGAGTTCAAGCCAGTCTGGTCTACACAGCACATTGTAAGCCAGTCAGGGTTTAACAGTGTGACCCTGTGTCAAAGCAAGAAGCTGGCAAGACCGCTCCATGATCCAGAGCCCTTGTAGCTCTTGCAGAGGACCTGAGTTCTGTTCCCAGCACCCACTCAGCAGCTCACAGCTGTCTGTAGCTCCCCTCCTAGGGAATCTGGCCTCATCTGGCCTCCACCAGCACTGTGCACACACAAGGTGCATGTGCATACATGCCAGAAAACACTCACACCTATGACATAAAAATCAGTAAATCTGTTTTCAGTAGCTGTTCCTGCTGGAGTGAGGTGGCAATTCCCTGGTGGGGTCTAGGGCTCCTCCACACACCTGTGGCCTCCTCAGTTTTTTTCAGGAAGAATCTGTTCAGATTATTTCCCTATTTTTGAGGACTTCTCCATGTTTTTAAATATTGGAGTTCTTGGTGTGTTCTGCATAGTAACCTTCTACCAGATGAATAGTTAACAAATTCTGTGCCGTTCTGTAAGCTGTAGGAAACACATTTTAAATGACTTGTCCACCTTTTCCTTTCAGGCCATTCTCTTACAACTGCCCTCTTTACATCTTCAACTGCAGGTTACCAAGAAGAACATTTGACATCATTGCCAGACTTAGGTAGAACCCATGTTTTTACATAACACATTTCCATGGTTAAGAGCACTTGTTGCTCTTGTGGAGGACCTGGGTTCAATTCCCAGCACCCACATGGCAGCTCACAACTGTCTATAACTCTAGTTCTACAGGATCCTGATGCCACTTCTGGCTTCCACAGGCACCAGGTACATAAAGGTGCAAAACACACATGCAAGAAAATCCTCACACCCATTAAATAAAATGATAAGTCTTTTTTTAGTAACCGTTCAAGCTGGGGTGAGATGTCAGCCCTTGTGGGCTGTGGGAGGCTCACTTGAACTAACTTTCCTGTCTGTATGCAGACTCTCTTCATGTGTCACCTGCTCCCCTGATACCTTCAACTGAACACTACCAAAGAGAGCATCTAGTTTCGTTGCCAGCATCAGGTAGGCTCTGGGTTTTTATATAATGGGTTTCTAGCCGTTGGAATCTTATCTGAGTCTTCAGTAAGGTGTATCTGCAACATCTTCTGGTGTCAACAAACTGACACTAAAACATTGACCAGAAACATCCCACAGTTGCCTCTGGGGGTAGGCTCACAAATTTCTTTCTCTTGGCTTTTTCCTAAGCAGAAATGTTTCTGCAAAGAGAATCAATCATCTCATGCACTGAAGAAATATTTAAAGGGTTTAGAAAAGCAAAATGAACGAACACAATCCCTGCTTCTTAGAAAGTCTTTGTCAGCAAACAGTGCTTTCCGGTCAATGGAGGAAGACACACATCGCTGTTCACTGCTTTGTGGTTAATAAAATTTGTGGAAGGGTTCATGGTGAAACTGATTCTCAAAGGATACAGTAGAGGAAAGAGCAAGAAGTCACAGTGAATGCATGACACAAACCATTGGCAACAGTTTCTCATCTTAGTCTTTCCATAGTGAAATGGGAATTCATTCCCAAGTCCCAAACTGCCACACCTTCTATAACTAAGAGTATCAGAAAAGCAGCTGTAATAGAACCTCAGACCACACAACTGCTTGAAGACTTTTACCATATCCTTAGAATGAGGTAGTGTTCTGGCCAATGCCTAATTCAGAGCTGTGAATGGCCCTGAAGCATTGCCCATTTTTCCTTCAGTTTTCTTGCCCCATGCTGACCTCGGACGTAGGTCTGGCGAGGGAGTTCTTAACCCTCATGTTCTCTATAGACATCTCCTGAGATCTTTACATCAGGCTTGAGTTCAGCAACTGGCTGAGCTTCCTCTAAGGAGGTATAGAACAAAGACACTGTTCAATCTAAGCAATGAACTTGACAGAATACAGAAAAGCAAACCACTCAATGCAGGGAAGAAGAATCTGGTGCTTGGAAGTGTGTGTAAATATAAGTAAAAGAGGTTCTGCTTAGCTGTGTTTCCTCCAGTCCAGGTTAAAAGTGAGATCTATTTTGAGTAACATTTAGCCTTTGTCCTACCCCCGCCTCAACAAGGACCTCAGTTTGTCAATATTTCCAAGCAGTTTCCATGCAGGTAGTATTCACACATGCTCAGTGCTGTTAGGAACCACTTGGAATTTCGTATCTAAGACTACAAAAATATACAGTCAGACAGAGTAAGTAAGGCCTCTACTTCAAGAAACCATCTCAAAAAAAGGTTGGCTTCTATTGCTTCTGGTTAATGGGGTTATGATGTATATTCAAACATCGCGTGTATTTGTTTCCATTATTCTACAAGTTCTTTGCAAAAAGTATTTTATTTGCAGATGAAAGAAACAGGAATTCAAAATGTTTTGAAAATTTACCTCTAGCCAGTGAATGGAGAATTAGTGTGTAAATCTAGACACTATGTGGTTATACTGTAGTATCCTCATACTAAACCAATGTCCCATGCCCCCAAGAAATAAAGTTATCTCATTTTTTTTTATCAACATGAAATATGCTTGAGATAATGTTCACCATTTTTGCTGTCTTAAGTGTTCGGTTTGCCCAGAATGATGTATATTCATCACCACTGTCTGCTTTCAGAATATCTTCGTTATTCCAAAAAGCAATCTTAGGTCCATTACCAGTCACTCCCTCCTCCTGTGCCCACAGTACCACAGCAACTACTAATTCTCTTTCTACTGCTATGGATTTATTTATTTTGCATATTTCAAATAAATAGATTCATACAACCGGTGGCATTTGTGAGGCTTGTTTCTCTTAGGATAACATGTTTATCTGTGCATATTGGGGCATGAAGTATTCATTTCTTTTTATGGCTGGAAGTTATCCCATTGAATGAATGAATTAGTCATTCACTGACAGAAAATTAATAGCAATGTGTGTATTTGAGCTCTTGTGAATTGGGCTGTTATGACTATTCATATGCTAATTTGGGGGAGGACACCCATGTAAATATTCACAGAGGTCAAATTATGGAGTCATAGATACTGCACTTTGTTTGCTGAGTCGACCCCAGACTTTCCTCACAGGACCTACACTATTTACTTTTCTCCCACCAGAGTGTAAAGATTCTAGTTTCTCCAGATCTTTGCTCACACTTGTAATTTCCACCATTTGAATTGCTGATGGTCCTTGACTTATCCTGGGGTAATGTCCCCAAACTATAGTGAAAAAAATGAACCTGATACACCTAATCTACTAAATCTCACAGCTTAGACCAGCCTCCCTTAAGTGTGTTTAGAATGCTTGTGTTAGCCTACAGTTGAGCAAAATCATCAAACAAAAGCCTGCTTAATGTACAATGTTGAAGGTCTAGGATAGTATTGAAGACCTCTAAAAGGAAAGATGCTTCGATGTATTTGACTTTTTTTGGTAATCAACATGGAAAGTCTTAAGCCAACCCACTCTACTTTGGCAAACTTCCATGTAGCCATGCTAGCAGGTATGGCATGGAGTTCCATGGTGTTTCTGGTTTGCATTTCCATAGTGACTAATGATGCCGAGTAACTTTTACCATAACTGTTGGCATTTTAATTTCATATATTCTTTGGGGGGAAATGTCTATTGAAATGTTTAAAATGTCTAAATTTTTGTTGTATAGTTGTAAGAACTCTTTGTATATTCTAGATGTCATCTTATCAGATACATGACTTGAAAATATTTTCTTCCATACTAGAATCATCTTCTTACCTTTTCAATGTATTTTTATGGACTCTATTTCCTATTTTGTTGCTTTTGTTTATGGTGTCATATCTGAAGAACCATTTTTCCAAACTCAAGGTTATAAAATATATCTCTATATTTTCTTCCAAGAGTAGTTTTACAGTTTTACCTTTTATACATCAGTGTATGTGTATATATATATATTCTATATGATAGTTTGATGTATATACATATGATATATATATCTTCAATAAATTTTGAGTTAATATTCTTGTGTGACATGAAGAAAAAGTTCTTTACCTTTTTGCATGTAAATATAGCAGTTATTGAAAATATTGCTTTTTTCCATTGAATGGCCTCCACACTCCTTTGAAAATTAGTCATAGATAAAAATTAACTTCTGGATTCTCAATCCTATCATGTAAATATAGCAGTTATTGAAAATATTGCTTTTTTCCATTGAATGGCCTCCACACTCCTTTGAAAATTAATCAGAGATATAAATTAACTTCTGGATTCTCAATCCTATCCCACTGATCTTTATGTTCATCACTAGAGCAACACACCTTTCCAAACACTGGAATTTTTGTTTGTTTGTTTGTTTGTTTGTTTGTTTTCTGTTTTTTTCATCATGAATTTTGAACTCAGGAAGTTTGAATCTTTAGACTGTGTCCTTGGACACTGCTTCACTGCCTTGGCTATTTGGATCTATTCATTCCATGTGTATTTTAGGATCAGCCTTTCCATTCTGTTAAAACACTGTACACACACATTCATTTAATGTGGTCAGTGATGGTGTGATATATACACTAGTCATAATCTCATTTTATACTAACAAAAGTTGCAAATAACTGGTCAAAGTGTTCCTAGTCCTCAGTTGAATTCATTTGCCTTCAGGTAACTCAACTCCAGTCTACATGCTGAGTGGACAACTGTTGTCCACTCTCTTTGTGGCTCTCTTTGTCACACAGAATGATATTCCAGGCTTGGCTCTTCCTCTTACAATTGTGTTTTCTTTTTTATAAGGAGAAGGCTTCAGTGAAGGTTCACAGTCTGTCTTCTCCTGTAATGACAGCAATTAAGCTGCCTCCAAAGCCATGAGACAGTCATAATTTCTTACTCTTTTGTAACATGGATATTTTTTAATCTGAGAGTAACTCTTTGATGTGGCCAGTCACATCATGATTATATTCAATACTTAAAATGGAAGAAATTAAATAAAAATACAAAACAAAATGAATACAACTATTTATTTGAGGTCACCAGGACAATGGATTATAACACTGAAATCTATAGCTTACTAGAAAAAAATACTGTAGAAGTTCACCTTCCCTCCTGAACTATTTTTTGAGTGCAGATCTCAAAATCCTTCTGTCATGCATTGGAACAATGTACCTACAAAATGAGTGGGACCTTGCATGGGAATGTTAGCAGACATGACTGCAAAGTATATGTTCATTTATTTATGAGTAATCAGAAGTAAATTAGAAGTATAATTAATCATTTGTTATTGCAAGTATTTTGGATTTTTTTTTTTTTGGTCTGTCACAATTGAAGAACCCTGTTAAAATTTAGTATCATATTTATGTCGATTTCTCCTTTGGTTCACAGTCCTTGTCCCTGTGTTTAGGAGCTACAATGTCCCGTATTTACCGAAGTGTCATTCGGTAATGTACCTTTTATGAAAATAACCCTCCTCATCCCTTTTTAAGTACAGGTGCTTGCTTAACCTCCTGAGTTTGATGCTCAGAATCCACATAGTAGAAGATAACCAACTCCCACAAGCTGTCTTTTGCCTTCCACACACACACTGTGGTACACTGATGCCCACACATGCATGCACACATATAAATAAGTAGATGAACAATCAAATAATGTAAAATATGTAAGAAGTATGACATATATACACATTTATTTGTTCTTATCCTCTCTTATATATGGGAAGCCATACAGCCTATTTGCTCATTTTTCCATTGGTTACCTATATGTCTTAATGGATCCTATATGAGATGGATAAAGTTGTACTGAGCCAAATGGCCAATGGTTTATAGGGAGCATGAATAAACCTCAGGTGTCTCATGGGCTATTGATGCCCTCAGTTTGGTGGCAGTAAAGTATTCAGAGGAGACAATGAGGCAGACCCACCCAAAATGTAACAGGAACATCATGGGTCACTAGTGCAGGCATACACTATCTTCTGCATGATGGGATCGTCTGGGGTGGGGGGGTCTAAGAACCCTGATAATTGGGTTCTATAGCCAAAGAGGCCAATTAGACAAATATGGGGCCCAGAAAACTATACATAGCCTGTGGATTTTGTACAATCTACAGCTTATGGCCTTTATATTTGTAAGTGCTTAGGAAAACAAAAGAATAGCATTTGAGGACACGTGAATGTCATATGACTTGAGCTTCTTCTGCCCATCAGCGCTGACAGCACAGCCATGTCCTCAATGTGCTTTGTTTCTACACTGTCTCTGCCTGCTTTTGCACAAGAACAATTTAAACCGACAGGTCTTCGCTGAAGGCAATGTTAAGGAGTGATAAGGACTCTCTGTAAGGAGGGGTGGCTTGTATACAAGAGGACTGCTTATCCAGAAAGGTCTTGGCCACAAGGAGGGGTTCCCTCATGTGCCTCTCCAGGCATGGCCTCTTTATCTACCTCCTCCTGGATGCTATTGACAGTGGTTGTCACCTATCAGAACCTTAGTGTGGGGTAACGTCCACATTCACCAGCAGCCGTGTTGTGTGGGACCTGCCTGTCCCTGGATCCTTTCCCTCCACTGCCAACCCACCTCTCCATTCCTTTCCTCTCATGATCTATGAGGCACCTGTAGTTCCCTCAACTTGTAATGGTGTCTCAAATTCTAGACCGTCTGTGACATTGGTTCTGTACCTTTGCCCATGCAGTCTAAGTCTGGTGAAATCCAAAATCAAAAATGACTTTCTGAGAGATGTAACCAGAGGTATAGTCATTTCAGAGCTGAGGAAACCAAGCCACACTCATCCTGTCTCTGTGTCTGTGTTGTAAGGATGTTCTGGAGCTGCCACCAAGGGGCACGGGGTGAAATTGTCTTCTACTGCGTTCTTCATGGTGCACCCAGTCACTGCATGTTCTTTCTCTTTCCCAACTTCTGTCTTACACAGGTACTTCTGTCACACCATTTGACATGTCCCCCAGTGACCCGTCTGTCACTCCTGAGATCCCTGTCTTCACAGCACAAAATGACACAGGTTTGTTCTATTTTCACCTACTCTACATTGTGATGCGGATTTCCTCAGTGGGATTCCGCTGGTGACCATAGGGAAACTGACCAACACTGAGAAATGCCAGCTAGGCTGCTCAGGGCCTTTCAGAGGCTTTGGAATAGCACACAGGAATAACACTGTGAATCAAAGGAACTGAAACCAGGAAAGCACCCAAATGATAAATATGACCCAGAAATTGGGTGGGGGGACAAATAAAGGAACCAAGAGCGAAGGCCTCAGAGAGTCTGGAGCAAACCAAACTAGCTCACCTGGGCTGGCCCTGTTTCCCTACAGACCTTGAATGAATTGTCTTGAGGGACCTCCATGCCATTAATCTTAAAAGGAAGCCAGTCATACTTGCCCTACAGTGTTTCTCCACAGATTAAATAGGAGGTCAGTCAGGATGCAGGTCCGGAGCCAGGTGGATCCCCAAGCCTACAAGCTGATAACCATAAGCTCAGCTGGGTGTGGGGATGAGTGTGAGCCTGTGGTGCGGTTGCGTATGCGATCTCTCTCTCTCTCTCTCTCTCCTCTCTCTCTCTCTGTCTCTGTGTGTGTGTGTGTGTGTTGTGTGTGTGTCTGTCTGTCTGTCTGTCTGTCTGTCTGTCTAGTTTTCTAAAAGGAAGAAAGTAGATAGGATGTGTGTTTGTGCATGTGTGTGTGTGTGTGTGTGTGTGTGTGTGTGTGTGTCTGCCTGTCTGTCTAGTTTTTTAAAAGGAAGAAGGTAGATAGATGGTCTGTGTGTGTCTATCTGTCTATATGTCTGTATGTCTAGTTTTCTAGAAAGAAGAACATAAATGGGGTGTGTGTGTGTGTGTGTGTGTGTGTGTGTGTGTGTAGTTTTCTAAAAGGAAGAGGGTAGATAGGATGTGTGCGTGCATGCACACACATGCACATGCGTGTGTGTGTGTGTGTGTGTGTGTGTGTGTGTGTCTGTCTGTCTGTCTGTCTGTCTAGTTTTATAGAAGGAAGAAGGCAGATGGTCTTCTGTGGACTTAGAGATGGGCTTAGAGAAGGCACTCCACATTTAAAATAGAGCCTCAGAAAGACTCAGATGGCTTCAGGATCATAAGTGAGTTGGAATTGTTGAGAAGTATCTACTGAAATAAATGGAAGCAATAGGTTTCAGAAGCCAAGGGAGAAAAATTAGGCCAAGTGCTTAGAACTGCTTTTTGGGCTCATGGATCCAATTAACAATCTTACTAGAGAGTAACTTCAGCATGAAGCCAACAAGAAGACGTCAACTGGAAAACACGTAGAGCCCCTGGAAGACACACAGTGCTACACGACATGCATTCTATAAAGGACAGCTTGGTGGGACAGGGCACTATTTATTTTCATGCATCAGTTAACAGTCTAACAACAACCCAGAGACATAAAAATTATAATTCTCATTTTCTCTGAAAAAATTGTAAAGCACAGAGAAAATAAGTAACTTGCTTAAGTAATAGACATCCTGTGGTTGAACCCAAAGCCTATATGCTTAGCCCCAAAAAGAGAGACAAAAAGCTTTGATGAATCTTTATTTTTGGATAGAACTCTCAGTCCTAGAGAGCAGCAAAATATATCCAAATTCTTGGCCATATGAAACCATGTCATATGAGACAATTATTTGTAATAAAAACAGGAGACTTCGGCTGTGATAGTGTGAGGACTTCATTGGTGAAAGGCCAGGAGAGAAAAAACTCTGTGGTGTGGACTGGTGGGGGAAGACAGATTCTATTAGGGCTTTGAGGAAACTTCCAGAAACCTTAACAGATGGGAAATCTGTTGGAACCACTGCCAAATGTTCAAATGAGACACAGTAAGCGTTCAGATTCAGACACTGGCCGAGCCATAAATCCAGAAGATCGATAGCCATGTAAGCCTCTTTAGGCTGGAACAGAGAATAGAGTGTGTGGAGTGTTGGCTAAGAGTCTCTACTGTCTCACTTTTTCACGATTCCACACCCTAATGAAGTCATCAGGTGTCCCTTTAAATATTTCCTCACACCCTTCCCCTCAGTTAATGAGCTGGTTGGCAAGTTTCTCACCCGAGAATATGTGTTGGGTAGTAAAAATCCACATTGAAATGACTAGAGGTAAGAATGACATGTTTCCTTACAATGTATTAGTTACTTTTCTGCTGCTAAAACAAAGCACCATGACCAAAAGCAACTCATGGAAAAAAGAGTTATTTTGGCTTATGATTCCAGGGGTGAGTCCATGTGGTGGAAGGCATGGAGAAATCACACCTGCAACTGCAAATTCAAAGCAGAGAAATCCATTAGGAAGTGAGGCAAGGCTGTAACTTCCACAGTCTGTCACCAGCGCCATTCTTCCTCCATCTAGGCTGCACCACCCCATAACCACAGCAGAGTTCCATCAACTAAAAGTCAAATGTTCAAACACTCACTTGAACCAACACAAATACTTTAGAGTTGAAAAGTGACCAAAAAAATGGTTAAGAATAAGAAATCCTTTTAGCACTGGACAACCAGTTGGTATGTTCTTCCCTCGGGAAGGACAGTCCTCCCATTCCCAGCATTCCTCAGTCACCTATAGTTCTCTGAAAACATATACAAGTAGAATTATAAAGGCTGAACAGGTTATATTTAGGAATTTATATGTATATACATATACATATGTGCATGCAATAACAATTTTTTATAAAAGAGGCCATAAATTTGAAGGGCAGTGGGGAAGGGCCCATGGGAGATTTTGGAGAGAGAAAAGGGAAAGGAGAAATATAATAAATTATAATCTCAAAAAGAAAAAAGGAAATCTGTAGGCAGAGCTTTTCTGTATCTTGGCAGCCACTCCCAAATAACCACACAGAGACTAATTAATTGTAAGTGCTCAACCGATAGCTTAGGCTTGCCACTCTAGCTCTTACAATGGAAATTAACCCACTTCTATTCATCTATGTGCTGCCCGAGGCTCCTTTACCTCATCTATGAACTTCCATGTTGTTTCTTCTGTGCCTGGCTCACGATTCCTCTCACTCCACCCTTCTTCCTCCCAGCATTCTCTCTACCCCGAAAACCCTGCCTAGCTATTGGCCAATCAGGTTTTTGTTAGCAATGAAAGCAACACATTTTCACAGTGTACAGAAGGATTATTCCACAGCAGAAATCCTCTTGTTTTAAAACATTTTTTTTTTTTTGTAAAGACATATGCTACTTATTATTCTGACTTACTTTGAAAACATTATTTTTCAGGACTGAAAAGATATGACCATCCTTTTTCCGAGCCAGGTATGTTGGTGTGCATTAATGAAATGACAACCATTCCATTTTTAAATTGTAGTGTTTTCATTTCATATGCCGAAGAAGTGACAGGGTCTATGCCATTGTGAATATATGCCATTAACGTCAGTGACCAAAACAAACAGTCCTGATTTTAAAGGAAGAACTTTTTTCTTTTAAATTTTGGAAGTAGCAATACATGATCTGGTCTTTTGTTTCTGTCAGCAAGTGTGCAGGAAGTGGACCATAACAAGAAAATGCTTAGAACCCAAGTGACCTGGAGAATAGTTCTAATTCTGCTCTCCTGTGGTCTGACTGGGTACCTCAGCCTCATTCAACTGGATTTACTCATTTGTAAGCTGTTTATGCTACTTCCCTTCCAAACCTGTGATTCTGTGATCCATTCCATACCCTTGGATACATGAAAACATTGTTTTCTCTCATAATGTTCAAACCATCAGAGAGTTTGTGGCTTTTTCCAATCAATGCCAAATGCATAAAGTTCCAGGTGCCCACAAGGTTACTATCAAAATCCAAAGTTTTTAAAGATTAAATGTGGATGAAACTATGAAGTATTGATGCATTTTCTGTGAGCAGGCAAGGTTATAATACCCTGTTTGGTTTTCCAAATGACACAGTGGATTCTTCACTTTCTTCCTTTTTATCTCCCATAGTGACAATAGCCATTGTTTTGGGGGTGATCGCTGGCATCGTTGGAACTATCCTTCTCTTTTATTACTTAATCAGCCTAGTAACCAAGGTAAGAGTTCACTGTCCATCGTGATTTAAGTACCAGTGTGAACAACTTTGGGCAGCATAGTCTTCTGAGTACAACTGGAACACAAAGAGAAGCAAAATTTTGTAAAGCTCCATCCTTTTTAACTGGACACCTAAAACACGGAATCCTCAACTCTACCGTTTTTTTGCATTTGCCAAATTTAAGGTGACTTCTGCATATAAATCTTTTGAGCTAGTCAAATTTCTACTTGTATTTAATTTGTGAATAAAATATTTAAGACAATATATCATACTTAGATACATTTAAAACTTCTACTTATTTCCTTTCTTAAGATTGATATTGTGTGTGCGTGTGTGTGTGTGTGTGTGTGTGTGTGTGTGTGTGTGTGTGTGTGTGTTTACATGAGTTTGGGTGTACCATGTCAATGCAATTGCCTCCAGCATCCAGAAATGATCAGATCTCCTGGAACTGGTTGTAACCAGCCCTGTGGGTACTGGCACAAAACCTGGGTCTTCTGTAAGATCAGTCACTGCTCCTCCTAACCACTGAGCAGTCTCTCCAGACCCACTTCTACTTATTTCTATTCTAGCTGTTTCTGAAATAAATTATTCAAAATTCACCCATTAGTTTTCACCATATGAATTTTTAATCATTAAAGCTATTTTTAAAGACATATATAAGACTATACTTTCAGGAATTATTTCTATAATTTGTTAAATACATATTCAACAGCTTTCTAGAGTATATAGGTTTCTACCTAAGATATTTGAGACACAAACCTTGTACATTTGTGATACTGTCCCTGGATCTATAGTGCTATGTCCTATATCCCAAGCACCAAGTCATATAAAACTGACAGCTTTTGAGATCCTGTTACAACAATTAAAATTGAGATCCCGTTACAACAAAACAAAACAGAATTTATAAAATTGACAACTGGGCATTTAGCATCTTCTATTTTTAATCTCTCCCTGATTGCTCCACAATAACAATGATCTGTCTGTATCGTATTGATAAAGTTAGAGGGAGACCACACTATGGTAGCAGGGCCATCACACTAAAAATGACAGGAAATCTACACCATCTCTTTGCTTGGATCTTCAGCCACTTTTATAGGCAATTTCCACAATCAGTCAGTTCTATCACTAATTCTCATTATTCAGTGTAAATATGTCTTCCTAGTCAACACTTTGTCAGTCAAGGTTACACATTTCATTATTTATTAGTAATTTGGCTGTATATTAAATTTATGGGTGCTTGCTTGTTATCTGAGATATGCCGGATATGAGATGACTCCTTCATCTCAAGTCTATACGTTGTAGAAAAGTCATCTTCTCAGAAAATATGTGAAAATGAAATTGTCTCTTAGCTAATGTTCAAACCCTGAAATGTTCAGTTGGCAAAATTCATAGAATATTCTCTCTTTATACACAGAAGAATTTGGATCTGGACAACATGACTCTGGAAATGTACTTTCTTCATTTTTATTCTTATTTCCACATTTGCTATTTGCAGAGAATATGGCAAAGTCACTCTATAGGATAGTATGACCCCTGTTGAATTGAAATACTATTTAGAAATTTGGATATAGATTTAAATCAGTGAGCTGGGCATGGTGACCCACACCTTTAACCCCAACACTTGGGAGGCAGAGGCAGGTGGATCTCTAAGTTTGAGACCAGCTTGGTCTACAGAGGGAGTTCTAGTAGGACAGCCAGAGTTACACATAGTGAGATCCTGTTACAACAAAACAAAACAGAATTTAAATCAATGTTCTTATGTATCTATGAGATAGAGACTTTTCCCAAGAGAATAAGACTATATAACTTTCGACCAAAAGTAAAGGAGTTTAGAAAAAAATGATTTTGTTTGAGGGACTTTTATTTGATTTAGACAATGGTGGTGATAGTTTTTTGGGTTTTGTTCCTAGAAAAGTTCAGTTGACATACACCCTCCCAAGAGCGAAGACACAGATGTGCATCTAAGTTCTATTGAACAGGTTAGTGGTATTGTCTCTATGCATTGCAGAAAAGTCATTTTCTGAAAATGAAATTCTCTCTTAGGTAATGTTCAAACCCTGAAATGTTCATTTGGTGTTTGGAGAAAGGAATGGATTAGTGAATTCCATCTTTCTGAATCATGGGGAAGCAAACTAACTGGATTCACCAATGCTAATTTTTTTTTTAATTGAGATTTGCTCATAGCTTAAAGAGAGTCTCTCCTAGGTGGAGGGTTTTTCTTTTCTTTTCTTTTTTTAAAGTAAAACAAATTCTGTAAGTGAAAGAAAAAAATAAACACTCTTTTAGTGTACTCCTTAGTTCCCAACCAGCAAAGCAATACCTGTGGGAGACCCAAGCATGGTTAGGATGTGATGCTCTAACTATAGAGGCAGCCAGCTTCCAAACCACACCACACCCCTTGGCTTACAACCTTGAGGAGTTGCCCTTTTCTTCTGCCAGCACACAGAGTGGCAATTGTGGATTGGAGGGTAGCCTGGGCTATGGAGCAAGAGTCTACCTGGGATGCACCTGCCTGTGAGCTCGCATCAGCACTTTAGACTCCTATCACTCCCTGGGGCCCAGCCTCCAGCAGCAGCGCAGGGCTCAAAGGGAATCCATGGAGTTGGCACTTACTATGACTTTTTTATATGAGGGGGTTAGAGAAAAAGACACTCACACATTCTCTTGATGGTTTCCTTCAGACCTTTTGTTTATTTTTCTTTCATATTCTCAATTCTTTATTTTCCTGGTGATTTCCTTCTCTCATCCTTGATGTTTTCCTTCTAACTCTATCTTTATTCTTGATGTTTTTCTTCTAATTCTATCTAACTCTGGATTTTTTCCTTCTAACTCTTTCTAACTCTGGATGTTTTCCTTCTAACTCTGGATGTTTTCCTTCTAATTCTTTCTAAATCTGTCTTTATTCTTTCCCTTACAGCTTATATACCCCAGCAAAATCTTCCAGGCAATATAAAAATTACTATATGGTTACATTCTATTTTCCAAGTGAATGGTTATAATGAATGCAGGTAAAAACATGTTTTTCATCTCCCTTACATGATTAAAACAAAGTCATCCCAAGAACCCACATACATTTACGTCAAAGAAACTTATTGTAGATTAACAGAGTGTAAGCAAGCAGGGCATTTTTTTCTACCCATTTTTTTTTTCCTGGCAGGCTGCATATTGTGGTTACAAAAAAAAAGAATCAATTACTTTATTACTTATTTTGAAAGGTAATCTAATAAGGAATCTTAAAGGAATCACAAACCTAAATTTTTATACATGAAAAACAATCAGTAAGCTCTCCTTTAAATCCTTAGGGTGCATACCCACTCATCAACAATTTTTTATATCAGGAGATTGAGGGCAGAAATGGGTATAAAGAAATAATCATCACCTTTGGTCATCAACCAATCCAACCAAGAAAGGCACATCAGCTAATGATAACTGGGCTTCTTTGTTCTTGTTTCCTGACTTTTAAAGAGTTCCACATTCAACTATGTGCCTTTCTGAAACTTTAGATTGTCTTCTTGGGTTTTTCACCTCAAAGCTATTTAACAAAAACATCTTAGTCTAACTTTAAGTTATTTTCAAAGCTTTGTTTCAGTTATGATGCACTCCAAAACCTGTGAACATATCTGCCAACATTAAGGTTTAAAGAATTTAAGCTGTCTGGGCTACTGGGATTCAGTTGTTTTTCTTAATCATTAACCTAAGCCACAGTCTATATGACTCCTCAATAGAAACTTACGTGGTACAGCTGTATGACACTTTGTTTTTGTATTTTTAATCATCAAAACTCTATTTAAACTAACAATATTATTATCAATTAGATAGTACAGCTTAGGAAGAAATCATCTTCATAATAATCCACAAGTAAAAAAAAAAATGCCCAGTCTACTGGGATGTTTCCATGAGATAAACACACTACATCACAGGCAGTGGGGATCTCCCCACACCCATTCACACCATGCCAGATACCAGAGAAAGATGGCAGCAGCAAACATGTAAAAGCCCAGCAGAAGCAAAAGACATTCTGGAGTCTGTGGTCTTGGGGCCTTTCCTATCTGAGATTCACCCTCAGGGATTTTCCTCCTGGTGGGCTGATGCCTGAACTTCAATTGCCACCTGTTGCTCCTCTGACATGGCCACCCCACCGGCAGACTCCATTCCTAAACGGCCTCCTTGTACCCCTGCAGCAAGTCTGGGCCCCTGCATTTATTTTCATACTCGGGTTCTAAGTTGGTACACACATGCAAGATTTCAGGGATGTTTTGTTCATCCCGAAGAATATTGCCCCAGGGTCATTGTTTGTTTAAAGAAAATGTATTACCAACCTTAAAGGTAGGAAATAAGCCAAGTACAGTGTCACACGCCTTTAATCCCTCACCCTTGGAGGCAGACTCAAGTGAATCTCTGTTCATTTCAAGGCCAGCCTAGTCTACATAGTGAATTCCAGGACAGCCAGGTCTATGCAGAGAGACCTTGTCTCAAAGACAAAAGCAATACTGGGAAATATTTACATCTTAAAAACAAAGTGCAAGGATTCCCTCTGTAAGAAAAATGTAAACTTTAACAATCCCTGGGGCAGGGAAAAGGGAGAGAGGTGGGAGGTGGTAGGGGAGGAGGGCCAAGGGGGGCCTTCATGCCAGTAAGAAAACAATTCAGAGTATCTGAGTGAGTGCTGAATGGTCCTGCTACAGTTTGTCTGTGTGCACAGTCTTGGTATCACTCCACTCATACAGTTCTCAGGAAATTGTGCCTGAAGCATCAACCTAAGAAGTATGTATTGGGGGAGACGTCAGTTGAGAACAGTGAATTAGAATGCTCAAAATCAACTGAAGCTTTTCCCATAATTATTAACACTATTTCCCATAATCATAACACGTGAACCAAATTTTAGGCTCACTGTTTTCCCATATCAGTGTAGATTAAATTTTTCAGGGTATAGTTGTGAGTGAAATGAGTTAAGAGTTCAAACATCCCACAAGAGATGTGAGAAAACACGAAAATCATTAAAATTCTTTAGTCCTTACTTTACGGAATACTGTCCCAAATTGATGCTGAAGCTGAAGGTTTAAAAGGCCAGGATGCTCTGTGGTCTCTGTAGAAACCAGGAATCTTCAGGGATGAGCAAGGCAGACAGTGCTTACCTTCCTTGTACTTGGTCATGACGTGGGCGTGGTGGGAAATTAGAGTATGTGAATTTTAGTCAACTGCCCATGGTGGCTTCCTGACATGACCCTACCAGCCTCATGTACCCTACCAGGCTCACTGGGCATATTTGAGATACCATCCTGTGGTATCAAACACAAGAAGATTAGGAAATGCTGTCGGGACAAATGCCCTCAGGTCCCTTTTGTTATATTCTTGAGACACGACATGACCTACGTGCAACCTTCCAGTCAAGAAGGTAGGGCTATGGGGTACACTGAGGGAGCTGGCTGAGTGCCTTTCCTCTAAGCAGTCAGAGGAGTGCAGCAGCAAGCTTCTGTGCAGGTTCTTCATAAAGGACATTATTCCTAAGAAAGACCTTGAAGACTGGGAGCCTGCCTACAATTTGACCATGTGTATGTAAATCAACTCACTTCGTTACTGTTGTGGCTCTAGGCCCTGCCGCTCCCCACTTTCTGTGGTTTCTCATCTCTGGAGAAGGGAGGAGTAGAACTGAGTTTGTTTCTCACCTGGGATTTCTAAAATAGGTCTTCAAAAGGAAAAACTTTGTGCCTTTCTAAAACAAACAAACAAACCCTCCAATAGAGCTAAACAAAGGCTATTTTATAACAATTACCTTCAAAGACTGCTCCAAGAATGTAGCATCCTGGCATTTATTGGATGCAACGATCTCATGTTGTTTCATATCTAACGGTGTCCTGTATGACTGTTTTGTACCCGCCCCATCCTTCTACAGAGCGTTGTTCAAGAAGAGCCTGCCGATGTTTGAAAAACCTCAAAGAAAACACAAGACTTCAGTCAATGGAAAAAGTAATACAAGAATCAGACATCTCAGTAAATTATGTACCGTCCTGAGCTGTACTGTTATAAGAGAAAATGTCACCATTTGAAGCTTCACGATGGGGGGCGGCGGGGGAGGGACACCTCTTTTCATTAGTAACTGAAGATGACGAACAAGTTTCCTTTACACTTGATTTCGTGTTGGTAAAAATTTTTGTAACTACTTCACTAGAAATTTTGCTCCAAAATTTCAATTGAGTTTATATGCTGTCCATTAAGACTGACTTATTTGACTGTGTTATATTTTGTTCATAATGTTATCATTGAAAGGTTTATAGTATCTCTGTGAAATCCAAGTTCCTTTATCATTCTAACTGCTGAATTCAGCTTCACTGTTTTAAATAAACTAAAAGGCCGGCAAGTCCTACCCCTGTCCTTCCTTGCCAGACAGGCAACACACAGTTCCATGTTAGCGGTGTGGGTGCTTTTCCCACACTAATAAAGCTCATATTCAGAAATGCCAGAAACATAAATGCATGCAAGGACACACATCTATTATTTGATATGTAAGTCAACACAAAAGTAGTGGATATTTTGAACAGTGAGTTGCTTTTGAATGATTCAAAGTAATTTGTCTGACAGTGTTGGATTGACTCCTTCAGAGTTCAGACTAATGTTGCAAAAAGATGTTTAAAGACCAGAGTACCCTAAGGATGAAAATAATCACAGACCCATCCTTGCAATAGAAATCAGAAAGTAACTACAGCAATGTGTATAAATATGAGGTGCAGGTGAAAACTTTAATGGGTAATCTGAGTTCCCAACAAACTTCTTGAATTCATCCAGTGAAAGTTTCCCTTATTAATAAAACTTCAGGAAATGAATTATCAAAAAGAACTTTCTAGATAGAAGTGACTAAGGAACTTTGTGACTAGACTTGACACTGTACTCCTTTATAGCAAAACTTAAAATAATCAATGTTTTTATTAAAGAGGACTTGAATTTGGGAGGGGTGGGGAGGTAGAGGTGGATCTAGGAGTGGCAGGGGGGGTAAGAGATGAATATGTTCAAAATACATTATATGAAATTCTCAAAGAATTAATAAAAATACCTTTTAAAAATCAAAATAAAACAAGACCTGTGACTATCTATTTCCAAGTTGACAAGATTCCATATGGCTTTACCTTGTTTTCTGATAACTAAGTAAACAGCTACAATACATATTTAGTCTTAGAAATTTAAATCTACTTTTAATAAATTTTTAAAGAATCTACTTGCCTGTTCAGAGGATGTTGTATGCTTGTCACCTTTTTAAAATAAAGAATGGAAATAAGAGAATATTTGTTGATATATATTTTAAGTAGATTTAAGAATATTATTCAGTTATTATAGTTCAATTATGACCCAAGTGCCAAGGTAATTTTAAATGTACTTATTTCAAACAATATAAAATGGTAGACTAAGAGAGGACCTGAGTCTAACCTTATGTCTAAAGCAACTTACTGGTCAAAGACAGTAAGAGATTAGAGTAATGTTCTGTCTCAACAGAGCTCTGGAATGCAGAGGATAATTAAAGTACATATTGCTTTAATCTCCTGGAACTGTTCTAGGCAGTTTCCTTGTGCGTCTCAGTTGACTTTCAAATTGAAATTTAGTGTTTGCATGAAGAAATGACCTTTAGCCCCTTTGTATTTTTTTTATAATTAAATTGGCTAAAAACAAAAACAAAACACCCCAACACACAAAAGCAGAAAGAACATCAAGACCCCATGCATGACTGTAGTTGAAGTTCTTAACATTGGGGATTGAGATGAGCAAGGGTGGTGAAGCCAGTTAGAAAACTTATTATTAGATGCTGGGTGTTTCCTTATAGAGATGTAAACAGAGGGTCCACATGGGAGAAAGAAGCATTCAGTGTGAATAAGGAATTCAAAGAACCGGGGAAGAGTGTACAAGCCTAGTGTTGCTGTGGTGTTAACATACAGTGATGCACCCATGTCCTGTATCTTAAGCATTTAGTCCACCAAATAGCTATTTTCACAAAAGAAACTCCTGAAATCCAGACGCTGCTCAAATAAAAAGATAGGAAAAATTCTACCCACAGCATGAGTGTGCCTGCGACAAGTCATGTCCCCAGCTCTGCGCCCCTGGAAAGGCATGCCCTGGTGGCTGCAAACTCACTTTCAGCTTCTGTTAGAATGACAGCAAAGAGTAGAATATTCAGAGAAGGGCTTTATCTCCAAGTGCACCAATCACCCCAAGGGTATAACAGATCATTCTGGAGTGTTCCTGGGTCAGAAGTCTCCGAAGGATCCAGGAGACCCACAGTCCCCCAAAGGAAAGGTAAACCCAGCGACCCCAGTGTTCCCATGCTCTGCCCTCTTATACACGGACACACTCTGTCTTGCTCATAGGAGACATAAAGTGGAGGTGTAACAGGCCCTGGTCACATGCTGCATCTCTTCCCTTGATTGACAGGAAGATGAAGACCTCTGCTCAGCCTCAGCCTTTGCATAAATGTGTATTTTAACTCCCAAGATGACTTCTTTGGATATGTAAAAATATAGGGTGTTTTGGAAACCTTGGGACATGATGACATCATGATACAAACTACAAGTTTTACAAATAAGAAAGGGTGTTAATAAACCTACAACAGCATGTGAAAGATGACAAGTTCTATGTAAAGAGCTCAATGTTGGGGGGGGTGCTGTTTGCAGAGCTAACTGCTAATCTTGGGGTATAGGATTATAGTCATCTTGGTCTTTTCCTTTCTTTTTGTTTGAGATTCTTAATAGTCTATAATATGACCAGTTATATTTTCAGAAAGTTGAAGCCATTAACATTTTCAAAGTTAAAGACAAACCTGAACACGACAGTTGCTAAGACACATTTCCCCTATAGATAGCCTACATGGGATTTACCTATGAGTGGCCAGAAGAGTCATCCAGAGTTCCGAGTTCTTACCGGTTCCATGTCCAATGTGTTCCAGTGACTATGATAGCAGCTTGCAACTTAGGGACAAGAATTCCAGCCCTGCAGGGGTCAGCTAAAGAACACTTCAGTATAGATGGGCTTGAGATTCAAACTTGAGAAGATTAAGTAGTATCCTGTGATTTGAATACAGCCTTGAACTTCTTTCCAGAGTTATGAACAGAGTTTAATCTGGGTTTGCATCACCAGTGGGCAAACATTATTCAAAGAAGGTTATTAATTAGGGTCTCTTTCTTGGTGTAAGTCTCTCAGAAGCGGTTTTGTCAAATGCTAGCAATGTATCACTCACTAAACCACATTTTTTCAGCCTCAGTTTAAGACAACTCATGAATTGTCCTTGACCCTTCTCTTGGCTTCTTCCCCTAGAAAGTGGTGTTGTTTGTAACAGGATGCTCTGAAGACATTATTTATTCAATTGAATAGAACTGTGATTGAATAATGGCTTCAAATATTGCCAATTAGTGAAAAAATCATCTGCCTTCTCAGTTGAAAGATAACGTTTTTCTATCAAAAGTATTCAGTTTAATATGTCTTAATGTAAGTAAATTAGATTATTTCTGGTATTACTAATATATAGAAGTGCTAAATATTTTAATTTCTTCACATCAAAGTGTCTCTACTATTAGACATTGGGACATATTAATTTTCCATTTTTATAGGTGAAAAATCTGAGACACAAAGAACCAAAGTAATTTTCCAAATAGGTCAGTATGCTATTTCAGCAGTCCAAGAGAGGCTGACCCAATCAATGGTCTAAGCAGATGACTGCAGCCCTATACTGTCTCCAAGATAAACTCATAATGAAGTGTATCCCAAAAGTAGTTCTTACACATGCCTACATTGCTCCTGCTCCATCGTGGAGGTAGTATTTGGCCATGTGATGGAGGTTGTACTATTGGTACACAGTGGGGAGAGGTCAGAGGACAGGAGACACCCTATCTTCCCCACAGCCACACACACACCACAAAGAAACATTTAGCCCAAAATGTCACTATTGCTAGGTTGAAAATTCCTTAGCTAGAAAACCAAAATGTATGCAAATAGCCATAAATATTCTGAAATGAAAAACAGTACATGGAGCTTTTCTGTCCAGGAATTATATAGTACAGTAGAACTATGATTGTTGAGAAAGTGGAAGTAACGAGTCAGTTCTCAGCCTGGAGAATTTTTATGCCCCACTGAGATCCTCAAGATAGTCAGGGCTGAGTCAGGGAACATGAAGGTGGCTAATATGCATAACCAAGACCCAAGATGAGAAACAGGCAATAAACATAGAGATCTAAGAATACTCTGGTCAGTGTTTGTAGGAAAGAAAACTACTACGTAAGTGTTTGAGATCTTTTTTATATCCAAAGGACCACTGGAAAAACCTCACCTTTCTCTGAGTCTAAATGATATGGTTGGGGGGTGGGGGTGGCATGGACCATTCAGTAACAAAATGCTATGGCCTCTCAACTAGCTGTGTGACTCACTGGATTCTCGTGCATCTTTAGAGGCCACAGACATGCATATCTACTCAGGGAACGGGAAGTGGAACTTGGGCTCTTGCGAGATGCCTTTCATTTAATGAGCTGGCTCTTTCTTGCTAGAAGTAATTGTGGAAATCATCAGGTACTTCCAGTCATAAGGAAAATAGTAACCTCAACAGAGCAAAGAGGTTTTCTTCCTGGAATTGAAGGTTTAAACAAGAGCAGGCAGCGGAACAGAGAGGACATGGAAAATGGAGTTACTGTTCTCAGTGACTACGTTGACTGTGTCCTGAGCCTATTGGCTCAATGCAATATGACATCTGTGTAGACTTTTTCCCAGCTAATTTTTCTCAGAAATGCAAGAAAATATGGGCTGGGGAATGGAGGGAATTGAGTAATTTTAAATGATACGATACCGATGCATTTAATATTTAATCATCTCTTTATTGTCATTAGCAACAGATGTGAGAGTCCTAAAAGATATCAGCATATGAATGAACCACAACTCAGAACTTACTTAAGTGAAAGTAACTCTTGTTCCAGGCTGTTGTTGGGGGTGGGGGAAATGGAAAGGAGAGGAGGGGAAGGGAGGGGAGGGGAAGCTGCCGGCATTCCTGAGTCCTGCTGCTGACATTACTGTTGCTTGTTTTTGGGTTTTTTTTTTTTTTTAGGGGGGGAGCGCCACCCAGCTCCCAAGTAAATCATACATGAAGGCTTATTTTTAATTATAAATGCCTGGCCTTAGCCTGGCTTAGTTTCAGCCAGTTTTCCTTAACTTAATTTATCCACCTACCATTTGCCTCTGGGCTTTTCCCATTCTCTTACTTCTGTAAATCTTACTCTTACTCTGTGGCTGCCTGTGTAGCTGGGTGGCTGCCCCTGATGTCCTCCTCCTTCTCTGGCTGCTCCTTTTTTTTGTTTGTTTGTTTTTTGTTTGTTTGTTTTCCTTTTATTTTATTTTACGATACCATTCAGTTCTACATATCAGCCATGGATTCCCTTGTTCTCCCCCTCCCGCCCCTCCCCTTCCCCCAGTCCCCCCTTCCACTCCTCCAGGGCAAAGCCTCCCCGAGGACCGAGACCAACATGGTAGACTCAGTCCAGGCAGGTCCAGTCCCCTCCTCCCAGACTGAGGCAAGCGTCCTTGCATAAGCCCCAGGTTTCAAACAGCCAACTCATGCAATGAGCACAGGACCCGGTACCACTGCCTGGATGCCTCCCAAACAGATCAAGCCAATCAACCGTCTCACCCATTCAGAGGGCCTAATCCAGTTGGGGGCCCCTCAGCCCTTGGTTCATAGTTCATGTATTTCCACTCGTCTGGCCATTTGTCCCTGTGCCTTATCCAACCTTGGTTTCAACAATTCTCGCTTATATAAACCCTCCTCTTTCTCACTAATTAGGCTCCCAGAGCTCCTCCCGGGGCCCAGCTGTGAATCTCTGCATCCAGATCCCTCAGTCGTTGGATGGGGTTTCTAGCATGATCACTAGGGTGTTTGGCCATCCCATTACCAGAATAGGTCAGTTCCAGCTGCCTCTCGACCATTGCCAGCAGTCTATTGTGGGGGCATCCCTGTGGATTTCTGTGGGCCTCTTTAGCACTTTGTTTCTTCCTTTTCTCATGTGGTCTTCATTTACCATGGTCTCCTATTCCTTGTTCTCCCTCTCTATTCTTGATCCAGCTGGGATCTCCCGCTCCCCCACGTTCTCTTTCCCTCTACCCTCACTCTTCATTACTCCCACTCATGTCCAAGCTGTTCATGTAGATCCCAGCCATTTCTCCACCATTGGGCAATCCCTGTGTCTTTCTTGGGGTCCTGTTTTCCGGGTAGCCTCCCTGGTGGTGTGAGTAGCAGTCCAGTCATCCTTGTTCCACATCTAGTATCCTCCTATGAGTGAGTACATACCATGTTTGTCTTTCTGAGTCTGGGTTATCTCACTCAGGATGATTTTTTCTAGATCCATCCATTTGCCTGCAAACCTCATGATGTCATTGTTTTTCTCTGCTGAGTAGTATTCCATTATGTATATGTGCCACAACTGGATATCAACGTGTAGAAGGCTGCAAATAGATCCATATCTGTCACCGTGCACAAAACCTAAGTCCAAGTGGATCAAGGACCTCAACATAAATCCAGCTACTCTGAACCTGCTAGAAGAGAAAGTAGGAAGTAGTCTTGAACACATTGGCATAGGATCACTTCCTAAATATAGCACAGTAGCACAGACACTGAAAGAAACAATCAATCAATGGGACCTCTTGAAACTGAGAAGCTTTTGTAGAGCAAAGGATACAGTCAACAAGGCAAAGCGACAGCCTACAGAATGGGAAAAGATCTTCACCAACTCCACATCTGACAGAGAACTGATATCCAGAATATATAAGGAACTCAAGAAATTAGACATTAAGAAATGGGCTATAAAACTAAACAGAGAATTCTCAACAGAGGAAACTCAAATGGCTGAAAGACATTTAAAGAATTGCTCAACATCCCTAATTATCAGGAAAATGCAAATCAAAACAACTCTGAGATACCACCTTACGCCTGTGAGAATGGCTAAGATCAAAAACACTGAAGACACTTTATGCTGGAGAGGATGTGGAACTTGGGGAACTCTCCTCCACTGCTGGTGGGAATGCAAGCTTGTACAACCACTCTGGAAATCAATATGGCACTTTCTTAGAAAATTGGGAATCAATCTCCCCCAAGATCCAGCTATACCACTCTTGGGCATATACCGAAGGAATGCTCAATCATACCACAAGGGCACTTGCTCAGCTATGTTCATATCAGCATTGTTTGTAATAGCCAAAACCTGGAAACAACCTAGATGCCCTTCGACTGAAGAATGGATAAATAAATTGTGGCACATATACACAATGGAATACTACTCAGCAGAGAAAAACAATGGCTGCTCCTTTTTAATCCTTCTTCCCAGATTTCTCCTTCTATATATACTCTGCCAGGCAGCCCCACCTATCCTTTCTCCTGCCTTGCCATAAGCCATTTAGCTCTTTATTAGACCATCAGGTGTTTTAGACAGGCACAGTATCACAGCTTCGTAGAGTTAAACAAATGCAACATAAACAAAAGTAACACACCTTAGAGTAATATTCCACACCAGTTGCTGTCCTGGTATTCATGGACTAGTGGTACAAATGTAACAGTGGAATGGCATTTAACAACCACTGGGGTCACATCTGAGGTAGGAGTTAAAGAGCATCTTCCGTGAATGACTCTTGTGTTGTCTTGGCATCTATGAATGGAGCAGACAAGGAAGAGACAGATGTGAGTGCTGAAGAGATTCTGGCATTCAGCCTGTGGGACAGCAGTGGAGGCCATTGTTCCTCTCCTATATTGTTTGTGAGGCATCAACTCCTTGGAGGTTCCCCATTTCCACACTCAAGGCACAAGCTCTGGTCAGAGACGCCAGATCATTCCCCACAGCAGGCTTTACGTGGCTTCAAACTTGGGGTCCCTTAAAAAAAAAAAGAAAGAAAGCATCTTCCACGGCTGATTCACCCCTTTGTGTGTGTGTGTGTGTGTGTGTGTGTGTGTGTGTGTGTGTGTGTGTGTGTGTGTGTTTTACAGGATGACTTCCCTAGACTTTTATAGGCCAAATCAGCCAACTTAACAGTGATTAATTGAAGAGTTAATTAGTGATACAGTGCTTCTTGTGAAAGGAGCTGGCACCTACTTCTAAAAGTAAAGTTTGTCATCACATGGCATAAATGGCATTCTTGTTGTTACTAATATGATGAAGCATGGTGGACATGAGTGGAAAAGCAAAGGGTGAACACAGAAAGATGGGTTCCCATGGATCATCTACATAAGAAACTTGTAGATGGCAGTAAAATCTCCCTCTAGAAACACTGTTTCCCTCCTTGCCCTTTAAATACATTCTGAAAACTTTTTTGACAGGGATTCCCTTGAGCACTCTACAGAAACAAGGAATCCTCTGCTCCCAACAGCTTCCCCATCTGACACAGTGCTCCTGGCTGGGAGCTCACTGCTGTCACCCATGCTAGTGCTTGTCCTCAAGGTCACAGCCCAGTTCCCAGGGGACAGCTTGTATTCAGTTTCTCATCATGTCAGGAATCCAACACACTAGCCCCTCTCCCTAATCCAAGGCAATCTCTGCAGGCCCAACCTATCTTCAGCTCCCAGTGGGGCAGCAAGGCCAAACTGCATCTCTCACAGCCCAGTATCTTCCTCCACCGAATCCTGCTTCCTTCCTCAGAGCATTTCAAAATATTGGTACACTTTCATCTAAATCTCAGATCTTGTTGCTGGCACACCTGACCTAAGCCCCCCGCCCTTACTCTACATTGTTTCTCTTCATAGCCAGGTGAGTGGATTCCAACCCCCTTGCTCTTGCTATCGGTGTCTACACTAATCACTGCCTGGAGCGCAGCTGTCTGGAGAGGAGAATGTGGTCACCTCCCTAGACCACCTATAAAGAGTCTACATGCAGCTTATGCAACTCCAGAGAGTGTGTTTACTGGAGAACAGTTTGTGGGGATTCTGAGGTTATTTTTAAATGCTTCCTCAAATTACTGCCAGAGATTTTCTGAAAAAAGCACACTTCCAACTTATTGATTCTGAACATTCACCTACAATCTTTCATCTCTCTACAAAGAAGAGAGACATACCTCCAACAATCTTCTAGTTATGTTGGTAACTTTATTTCCTTTTATTTCCTTTTCAATGATAACTTTTCAATGGTAACTTTTATTTCCTTTTCAATGATAAAAACATAAAAAAAAGTATGTAAACAAAAATCAAAGAAAATTACATGGAACATCCCCACAAAGATCACAGGATTATTTATGTAGATTTTAATACACACACACACACACACACACACACACACAACACACTCCTCTCTTTAGTGTGTGTGTGTGTGTGTGTGTGTATGAACACCTAGTGTTTAAACACAGCACACACATTTATTAATTAATGCATGTTTTTTTGGTTTGGTTTGGTTTGGTTTGGTTTTGGTTTTTGAGACAGAGCTGATTGTGTAGCCTTAGCTGATCTGGAATGTTCTATGTAGACCAGGTTGGCATTGAACCTCCAGAGATCCACCTGCCTCCTATTCCCTAAGTGTTTCGATTAAAGGTGTGCTGCCACAACACCCAGCCTGCATGCTCTTTTTAAGTGTGTGTGTGTGTGTGTGTGTGTGTGTGTGTGTGTGTGTGTGCACGTATGGAAGTCAGAGGACAACTTTGGGAGCTGGATTCTCTCTCAGCACCATGTGGCTTCTGGAAAACTCAGGTCATCAGCCTTAGGGATCTGCGGCCCTTATCCACTGATCCATCTCCCTGGTCCAATGTGTGCTGCTTTACACATTTCTCCTATGAGCTATTTGACAAAGAAACTTTACCTCAGCATTTGAACATTTTGAAATCAACTAGGACTTTATACCGTGGTGACTCCTTAACATTAACAATGAATGTGATGGTCCACATCACATAAGCAATACCCGGGCCTCCCTTTTCTCTACAGACATGATTTCTCTCCATAGTACAACCATTGCATATACAAGAGAATATAGGCATCCTCTGTGACAGCCTATCAGATCTACCTGATGCCATAACAAGCAACATGCCACAGATCAGGTGGCTAAATTCAGAGAAGTGTTTTCGTGTCCAAAGTTCTTAACCAAGAGAGCTTGGTTTGCTGTGAGGGACCATTTCCTTACTACATGTGACTGCCTTCTCACTGTTCCTTATACAGTATGAGGGGGAGGGGGAGCTTGCTCTGAGTCTCTCATAAAGACATTAGTCCTTCCGGATCAGAATTCTATACTTCTCACCTCTTTCCATCTTATTTATTTCTTTAAAGGGCCCGTTTTCAAGTCCAGTCACATTTGGGATTAAAGCTTCATCATATAAATGTGAGGAGAACACATCATTCAGTCTGTAACACGGCCTAAGCATAAGAAGAATAGCTTTTAATAATACACTGTCCAAGAAGAATCTTAGGGGAAAATGAACATCTACCTATAAGGCCTATGATTTAATACCTCGAACCCATGCTAGCCAAGGCATCTCTTTATTCACACTGTAGTTGAGATGTAGCACAGTCATCATGGTGCAGGGAACTTAGCCACTCTTAGCCTACCATGTTCTCTCTTAAATCTTCCTTACCTGAAAATATGAATAATTTCATCAAGGGTTCTGTGTGAGAATTCAGTGAAATGATGATAGAAGTGCATTGAATCAAAGTAATTTTGGAATAAAGAAAGCTCTGTATGTAAGCAATAATTTTGTACCCAAACAGCCTTTGTACATAGTAAATGGTACCCCCTTAATATGCATAAACAAATCACAACCTATTCTGACAGTATTCACTTGGGCCAAACAATGAGTCTCAGGCAGTCACAGGCTGCTTGTTCAAACCACATCCATACAATGTAATAATCATTTTTGGTTTTCTGGGTCCTTTGTTTGTGAGTGTCGTATCTGTTTTGTATGGGGGGGGGTCTGGGTCTCATTATAGTGCCCAGGTCAGTCTTGAACTCCTGGCTCAAGTAACCCTTGGTTGTTAGTCTCCCAAGTAGCAGGTTGTTTCTTTGCAACACATCTTTTTTTCTTAGGCTATTAATTTGTACATGTGAGCACTCTGAACCACCTTCAATCTGAAATGCCACCTGGGTTCTGGACTACTTTTTCCTGCTCAAGTAAAATTTGTAAATTTAATTGATCTAGGTTTCCTGTTTTGACAAATACCAAAGATAGAGCTTAAAAATAAAATTAATAAATGATAGTAAAGTCAATAGCAAGTTGTCCCAGATCACCTAAAGTATATCCAGCCAGCTCTGAGAGCAGGAGGAGGAAGGTATAGATAACGTGGGACAGAGCGCACTAAACTGGAGATGCATCGGAAAAAGAAACTCTGGCCTTCCACCACACAGGGGGAGACTTTGACTAAGGCAACAAAGACCTCGCTTCAGTACTAAAGCCGCTGGCTCTCAGATTCCCCTCACTAGATGCTTACTCCCAAGGAAAGGGGGCTACGGAAGCCTTGACGGGACTTGAGACCATCCTTTATTGTGCGACCAGCAACCTCATACACAAAAAGAGGTTTTCCATGAAATACCTTCCCAGGTAACAAACCTGGAGCTAGATTCACTACTTATCCCATAAAACCGTGCTGCTTGATGAGAGTGGGATGCATCTGTGATTCCCTTCTCTAGGAGACAAAAAAGGTGTAGCTCCAACAGAAACCTGGAGAAATTAAGACAAAGTGGTCAGCAAGGGAGGTTGCAAAGAAAAATCTTCAAAAGCCTACATCAGGCTGGCTCTGGGGCAAAAGGTAAACAACTTAAAATTAATAATCGCTGCCAAGCCTGACGATACAGGCCCATAATCCTAGCTATCTGAGAAGCTGAGATAATGCCAGCTTGGACTATAGAGTGAGTTCAAGGCCAGCCTGCGCACCGTAGAGAGATCCTGACTCAGAAGTAAAAAGCAATGGGGATGCAGCTTGTTTGCTGGAGTGCTTACCTAGCATGCACAGGGCCCTGAGTTCAGTCCTCAGTGGTGGAAGGCGGGGACGGGGGGACACTGTTAGTTATAATTCCACATTTCTAGCAAAAGGCTTCTTCACTTAACTTTCAATAGACTTAGGGCTGGGATCTAACTCACTATCCCAACCTCATACCAGGACACAGGACACAATAAAATAGTGATTTCAGAGCAAATGTGGAAGAAAAGAAGAGTAACTGGCTTTTCAGAGTTATTCATTAAATACCAATAAAACTGATATTAAACTCTTATTTGCATAGGAGGATACATCATATATATAACTGAAGTCGGTTTTATACATATGGCTGAAGTGGGTTTCTGTTCATGTGGTTTCTGCCCATACAGCACTTAGCAATGGCTTCAGTATAAACAACAGTTGTGAACTTGGTTTAAAAATAAAACCCACTTTTCAGAACCCCAATAGGGGAGAATAGCTCCTCCTTTGGCCTTTTCCTCCTACTGGTAGCAGCCGGGGGGCCGAGGCATATTTCATATTTCCCAAAGACTTCAGAGTAGTTTCTACAAGACCTCTCTTTCTCTACTGTCTCTCGATACATCTTCTAAAAAGATTCTTCATGCTCAGTTAAATCCATCTTGGTGTAGGGTACAGCAATCCTGAAAGCAGGGTGTTGGTTGCTCTATGCTGAAAAGCTTTATACGTTTTCTCAGGAACTTAAATTTTTCAGAAGTGAAAAGTAAATGACTAAGAAAAAAAAGGTAAAGAAAAAACAAGTTTTTTTGTTAACGTGTATCTTAAAAATCCTGCACTGAGAGCCTACCAGCCCAAGTAAGTTTGTGTACTAGTATAGTGGTCGGGTTATCCCATCTAATAGACAGTCATCATTCATTCGTAGGCCCAGTATTTCCCACAAAGCTTTCTCAAGGCAGCAGAATTGGGAGTATATTATTGGAAATGTTTAACTTCTATGTATTATGCATCTTCCTCCAACCACAGAATTTAAAATGGATCTGCTTCCCTACCAGAGCCCCATCCAATTAATGACTACCACAGGCCCCTCCTGGTGATTCTCACAGACTTCTGCACTCTGATCCCCAAGCAGCCATAATAGACCTGCCTGGAAGAAATACTTTCAGCTATGTCAACGGTACGGGTTCCAAGAATGGCCTTAACATTAAAGCTCTAGATGTAAAAAAATTCATTGACTTTTTCTCTCCTGGGCCCTACTGGATATTCTTCAGATCCATCTCCCAATCCTTAGGTCTTGTAATGGTGGGAACATTAAAACCAATAGATTTCCACACATATGTAAAGATTTGATTAGCTAGGCATGATCATCTTTAATGAAATTAAGGATATGTACATCAACACAACCGAGCAAAATTTAGTGTGCAGTTCATAGCCATTCATTGGAATGTAAGAGCCAAAATCTTTCCTTTCCTCTTGGCCATCTCCCTCTATCTTACACTTTGTCCTGACCGTGGGCCAGGCAGGACCAGGAAAACTCTAGCTACAAAAGGAACCCAACAGGTTGGCAAGAGTTTCCACCTAAAACCTAAAAAAAAAAGATTCAAAAATGGAGCTAAAAACAGCTTCCTAGTTGTCTCTGATCCAGCCATGCAGCACCAACAGTTCCAGGAAAGACTCCTGTTTTCTTTGAGGAAAACAAATGGACGTGGAATTAGTTCTCTTTGCTCAGAGTCTCCCTATCTACCACTTCGTATGCATTTTTAAAGAAATTTAAATTTAATGAACAACAAAGTCTTGCTGAAATGAATGTTTTTGAGATCCTCTCCATCTTCACACCACTTCTCAGCTGAATCTCCATCTCTGACTGGGTTGCACACTATAACTTAATTTTTAAAATTTTTGTATCATGGGTCTCATTATGACATTTTCAAACATGTATATAATGTGTTTGGTCTATACGCATCCCTCTTGTCCTCTCGTATCCCTTCTCTCTTTCCTTCTGGTCCCCTTTCCCCACCATGTGGCCTCCTTCTAACTTCATGTCTCTTGTTTTTCAACCTAGATTTTGCATGTAAAAGTGTGATGTTTGTCTTTCCAAATATGATTTTTTCCACTTAATGATGATCTCCAATTTCATTCACTTTCTTGCAAATATCATAATTTCTTTTCTTTTAATGTGTAGGTGTTTTGCCTGCATGTTTGTCTATACAACTGTACAGTGTTCACAGAGGCCAGGAGAGACAATTGAATGCTTGGGACTGAAATTGTAGACATTTGTGATCTGCTAGGTGGGTGCTGGGAATTGAATTCAGATCCTCTGGAAGAGCAGCGAGTACACTTAACCACTGAGCCATCTCTCCAGCCCCCTTATTCTTTTTTATAACTGAATAATACTTCAATGTATGTCCATCTGCCTGTCTGTCGTCTCCATGCACATCGCTCTATCTACGTCTCGCATCCTCTTCGTCTCTCATTCATCATTCTCTCTCTCTGTGTGTGTGTGTGTGTGTGTGTGTGTGTGTGTGTAAATCTCACATTTTATCTTTACGCCATCGGCATGAGTACATGTAATAAAGCGGACAATGACAACATGACTATTGTTAAAATATTATTCAACGTGAGGCGGCTTTGATGGAGTATACAATAATTGCCTTTATGTATTATTTGTAAGTTCCACCAGGGTACCTGGTAATGGCTGGATCATGTTAGTTCTAGTTTCTAAGTTTTTCAGAGGCTACTCCATTACTGAGTCGGAATCAGCAGACAGATTATAATTAATCGTTAGCTTGTGGAAGACCATTTTGTCCACCAACATGGTAGGGCTAATTTCACCTGTGAGTCACTCATGCGCTCATCAAATGCGCTCTGTGGAAGAGGAGGTCTTTCGGGCGGTATCACGCAGGCCATTATGAGAGGAAGCCAAGTAAAGATGAGGTAGGTGCTGGCCTCCAAAGTGGTTTTGATTTGGCATTTTCCTGTGGCGTTAAATGAGCATAGATGCCTGTAACTTAAATGTTCCAGCGTCGGTTTTCTCCGTCACGTTAGGGGAGGCTCGGATGAAATCTAACGTACCTTGTAAAGAACTAAATCAGAGTGCTTGAAAGAACAATAGCCAGCACAGAAAATGTTTCCAAAACGGCACATAGATGGAGCGATTGGAATACCTCGGTAGGTACCCCCACATATAATTGGGATCTGATAAATTAATAGGTATAATTATGGAAAACTGTGATGTTCAGAGGTAATGTGTGGGATTGCGAAACAATCTCATTTTGAGCACCTGATTATCGAGCTAAGGTGCACTAGAATGTAATGCGACTTCCCAGCTCCTTAGAGGGTTTTTTTTCCCTCTCACTAAGTGCACTCTTGATTCGTGTGGTTTATAGATTGCTTGTATCAGCAGGCTGCTTTTTTTACAGCACTATGAGAGACCTGCCGCCTAACTAGAGGTGAAATTAGTCCCTATTGTTGGTTGGGAATGGCTGAAGTTCTATAATATACTGACTTGGTGATAAGCTGAGAAAGTACAATGTATAGGATGATAAGCCTCTTGGAAAACTTGAATAAGATAACATGATCTCCACTAACTTATCTGCCAGTCCTGGCGATATACCATGGGATATGTCTCATTACAATAATCAATACCAGCGGTTTAGTAGGACCTAACTAACTCTTTAAGATTAAGAGATACTGCCAGTCCTAGCTGTATACTTTATAGAACTTTGAAATATCACCTAAATAGAGTAGTGCTATAGAGAGTATGGAATAATACTTATGTTTGAGTAATGAGTAGTATATATTAATATAAGGCTGTTCATGCAATGATAGAAGGTATTAATAATTAGGAGAGTGTGAAGTTTATGATCTTATGCAAACACTCAAGCGGCACTTCATCACTCACTTATAACACTGAGATAGTCGAAGAAACGACATGCACGAAAATGGATAGCGAGCGAGAGAGCTGGATAGTGAGAAGAGGACACAGACAGGAGTTAAGGGGCTCGAAAACGCCGCATTTTGAATCTCGGACATGTTGGGACTGTGTCTTTGTAAGCCTCTAGGAAGGCGAGTATAGAGGCGAGTAGGGGTGGCCATATCAGAGAATTAGTTGCAGGAAGAAGATGAGCCCTCATGGTTTAGTATCTAACGTCTGCTGAATTTATCTTATTTCTGCCACGAGGAGTCTGAAGTCCTAAATTGATCCGCATTTACCCCTACCTGTTTACGAGCAGATGTCACGAAAATTCGGCGGAAAATGTTTCAGTCCAGATCAACATTGGGGACATCCAAAATAGAGCGTAGAATCTGGTGTACAATGTGCTCTTGTCAAAATGGCCCAACGCTGGGTAAATTAACGCCTACAATAGGGACGAGCGCACACTTGCAGTCAGAGGGCCATCGGCCTGTTCTGTGTGGTAAGAGACCTCAGGCCTATCTGGATGAGTTGCAGCAAGTGCATGGAGCCCTAGTGGCAAATCATATTGCGAGAGCAGACTAACCCATAACACTTTTTCCATGCAAAAGACACTATAGGTCTTTGAAAACAGGAGAAATGAAGTCAGAGAGGAGGCCACATGGGCATAGGGAAAAGGAGACAGAAAAGAAAGAAAAAGGGATCGACGAGAATGGACAAGAGGGATGGCGTATATGACGAAACACTTATTATTCATGTTTGAAAATAGTCTAAAATAGAGAGAACCCATGAATCCAAAAATCTTTCTATATTATTAAGGTTCAATCATAGTGGTGGCAACCCGCAGTCAGAGAGGTGGAGATAAGCTAGAGAAAGGGTGGGTGGAAGCGCCTCATTGAGAGGTATACTTCTGAAAACACTTTGCAGATCTCTAGCAATGCCAAATGTTATTACATTGTTTTACTTTAACATTCATGCTTCTATTATTATAATGGATGACATAGTTTCTGCGATCGACTGAGAGGATGGGTAGAGTTCTGGGTAGGATAGACCACTGAGAAGGATGGTAATGTTGGGACATCGCTTAGTAACTAGGTTTCACGTTTGATCATCATTTTGGTATATGTTATATATCCACTCTACATAAGAAATATACAAGGAATACCTTTCGGGAACGTGTGCGATTCGATAGGGCTGCAGGCTCTTGTCTGACAGTGTAGGAAGGTTGCCTAAATATTTCTATTAATAGAGGATTTATATCGGAAAGTAATTCAGATTTGACCTCACTCATAGTGGCTCTTCATATTGGGCTTGCTCTGTGTGGAAACCATCTATCGCCAACCTGTGAAGAGGGGTTTTTAATTAGCTGTCTGAAGTAGGTGGAGTTCAGAAGAGAGCCAGCTTCGATGCGTTACAGTGCAACAGTGGACTGAACTGGCTAGAGACAGAAAGCAAGGGATGGACCGAGGAAGGCAGACGCTTGTCCTCGTCTGCCGTTCTCAGTACTTATCATGTAGTCCTGAACCCGCATAACACTATACCCTTATTAGCGACTCTTGTGCATACAAACAAGAATCAGTAGATAAAGAACAGATGTCTCTAATACGTTTCTTCCTGCCTCGTTCACTTTTCCTCGTGTGCCCCTCGGTTTACCTGAAACTAGCCCTAATCACTAAATGGCACCAGGATAAACAGTTGCGTGGCGCGCCTGGGTGCGCGCGTACATAGGTGCCAGGAGGAATATGACATATGTCAGATGAAAAATTGATCTATTTGACTGACTATCCTTACGAGCTGTTTGTGTGAGATGGCCTAGAAGGTGACAACTCTTCTGGATGTCTCCTCCAGCAACCTACTAAACTGTTGTCACATGCCTACTAGCGATTTTGCAAATATGAACAGGAGTTAGCGTCTTAAACTGATGTATCTCATAATGTGAGAGCTTGCAACATGGGAGATCGAGCCAGAAGAATACTCCAGGAAAGTCTGGTGTACATAAATACGAGCTAACGGAGGCAGAACCCTGCGGATTAAGTCCCCATCTCCAGGTATGCTGGGTGGACCCACTGAGTGAAATATAGGAAGACAGCACTGACCCACGGTTTGACTTTCTTGTATGGATGCTGGAGAACCCAAACTGGGTCCCCACTCACAAAGTCTTTCTGCTATGCAGAGAATTGGCAAGAGTCTAACTCAAACTCAACAGTAATATGACTTCCACATCTATTTCCTACATGGCCTAATAATATATAAGGAGATGAAAGTGTAAGTACCTCCAAAAATATATCCTGCTGCTTGACCAGGCTTTTTGCGGGTGACTGACTACCCGAATGATGAGATGGTCTATCTACGGGATCTCAGTTTTAAACAACAACGATTCACACTTGTAAGCTATAAAGTCTTTCCCTGAAACACTCAAGTCCTCTGTCACAAACTTTACTTGGCTGTTATTAGCAGTCCCAGATAAAGGACCATTTCCACTTCGGCATGTATCACCAATGTGTATCACAACGTCAGAAAAAACGTGTAACAAAGAAAGGACGGTGTTTTTCATTTACCCCTTTTATTTCTCTGAGTCCATGTTATTATTCCACAAATTCTGAAAAATTTAAGTATCTGAAGAAACAGTTATAATAGCGTTTTTTCAGCTATTATTGAGCTCAAACCGCAACACCCTGCTTTAAGTCCATGAATTTTTATCCCTGTGACCGTCTCAACTGAATAGAAAGGGCCTAACAACACTACAAATACTGAGGATTAGTGTTAACCTGGGAGCCATGCAACGAATCTTTAATAGAAGATGTTAAAACGTATGGGAGAACAGTAGCGTGAGAGAGAGGAAGTCCTTGTGTAGAAAACTTAGCTTCAAAGGCTGACATCCAGCTACCTTTTAGAAGAATATGAATATGCCGATACGAGCCCAAACTGCCCCGGCTGCAACTAAGATACTGCAGAGACAAGGTCCTCTAAAGAGCAGGAGCTAGCCTTCATCCACCCTATTGAGAGGTTCTGAAAAGTAAGAGAGGCTTTATAATTGTTGTAAACCTTAAAGTTCACAAAAAACTGTTGCCTTATTACATAATAGCGAAGAGCCATGTGGCTAAGCTGCTGTAAGAATAGAGCAGAACCACAATGGAGCAAGGCTTAACACGAACACTTCAATCACGCTTATTAGTTCTTCCACGTTTCTGAAACCGACCATCTCAGTGTAAGTAAATATGATGTATGCCTCCCTATGCAAATAAGGTTTCAATTATCCGTGTATATGGTATTCCTTGGACACCTTTTATAGAGACATCCAGAAAGACACAAAATGTCAGGTTAGCTCTTTTCTTCCTCTTCTTATTGGGTCCGCATTTGCTCTGGAAAAATCACTATCTTGTATTGTGTTCCTGTGTCTGGTATGATGCTGGACTTCGCAGGTAGTGGCGTGAATGTTAGACGTGTACGAGCCCACTACAACTTATTTGACTAAGTATAAGTGAAGAGCTATTTTGCTAGAAAATCGATGGGAATTATAACAACAAGTGTCCCCGCCGGGCGCGCCCCCAGCGCTGTTCGCCCGGGCACTCCCAAACTCGGGGTATGTTTGCACTGATGTGAACTAGGCGCCCTGTTGCAATGCTAAAGGCTAGTCTACTCAGCGGCAGAAGCTGGCAGAGGAAATCGCTCACACCCATTTCCGATCTTTTTAACATCCTCTGACTGGTCCAGGAGTCTCTCTACGGGCGCAGGCTGGCCTTGAAACCTCACTCTATAATCAAGGGCTGTGGCATAATTCGGCTTCCAGATAGCTAGATTATGGGCCTGTAGCGTCAAGGCTTGGCACGTTATTAATATAAAGTTGTATACCCTTTTGCCCCAGAAGCCAGCCTGATGTGGCTTTGAAGAAGTTTTCTTGCATTAAATACTTTTCTCCACCATGACTTGGGGGATCCAGCCTACGTTGTTATAACAGCTCATGGCGCTAAGAGGCTAGTCAGTGGAGAGGCAAGAACGATAGGAGCTACGGGACCTAATATGACTTTTTCTCGAATGTTTATCTACCTCTAAGTGGGGAGTTATAGGAGTAGATATTATCTGTACAAAGAGAGCACAAGACACCCAACTTACCTCATTCAAGCAGTTGTAAACCGTTAGAACGAGATGCTTCATAGGATAACGTAGTGAGATCCAGGAATAAGAGGTTAAGACCAGGATTTACCATAGCATAACAATATGCTATACTGGAGTTAAGAAAAGCGATCGATGTTGTGGAGAGTGAGAACGACAAAGATGGTGTACAGGTGGTATATTTCATAGGAAGAACCTCTTCTAGCCCAGTCTCAGCTTGTGCTTAGTGAGTTAGAGGGAGCGCAGGCAAGGGAACGCAACACAGTGAATACCAATGCCATCGACGCTATACGCATTTGACTCCCTCAGTTCCAGGTTTACCCAGTAAATCCGTCCTCTATCTCCTATCATGGTCTACGAGGCAGTCGAAACGATGTTATCTTAGAGAGTGATCCAATGGGAACTCTATCAATAAGAAAGCACAGAGCGTGAGAGTACATTATGAGAGTCAAGCTGAAACAGACAGCGTCATTTAGAAAGGCAAATTAGGATCAAAGGGGACTCTCACGCAGTCCGATATGATCGCTGACATATACCAAAATAAAGGGTACAGTTTCATACAAGTAGTGTTCATGTTTGGTATCGCTTTTGAGAGTCTCCAGTTGCGAGGCGCCCCGTCCCACCCTATATCATCTTATAATACCATGGCTCCTCCTCTGCTGCTTCAGAAAGCTGCTGAGCACTCACGTGTAAAGGTGATCTGGGACAAACTGCTATGAACTTTTACTATCATTGCTCCAATTACGTATGAATAATTTTTGATGTTAAAAACGGACGAACTAACTTGCTAGTGTCGAGGATACACACGAGCTCAGAAAGCAGGTCAAGAACAATAGAGAAGCTCAGAACTCGGTAAACTTGACAAAACTGCGAAAGTTCTAACACTTCACACGCTCAAGTGAAAGACTAAGAGACTAGTTTTTCATTGGGCTTAGGAGAAAGGCTGCTCGAGGGGTGTCTATTCACAGATTTGCGACAGAGAAGTGGATAAATGAGGAGTGCTCAATGCACTTACTACACATCAAATATGCGCTCCAAGAAAAAAGAATGGTTGGCCAAAGACACACATAAGACGTAGCCTAATTCTTTGGGGTGAGGAGATAAACTAACAATGTCAAATGGTGTTCTGAGCAGGATTTTTCTACATCAGACTGATCTACCGTGCCAATGAAGAAGATCCTCAGACGGTCCCTGCCCCGAGTAGTTAAAAAAACAGATTAGAGCGCACTCGCATCGGTCGCCATTGGAAAGAAAGTCAAAAGGCACCCCAGAAACGCTAAAAATGTAGATGTTATTGGTAGAGTTGAGTTATGGTATGACGATGGCAGTGGTGTTTACACACCAAGACGCCAAGGAGGCCTTAAGGTGAGGAACCTCAGCCACGTTCGAGATTAACGACTCCATTGGAGGTGGGACATTAGTGGTATATAGAAGAGACAGACAGACTGAGCTATTACGTGGCGTAGATTTCTCATAAATGATACATTTCCTAGTCCAGGTCTCGATGCAGAGGTTGGTAGACTGGGGTTGATGGCTATTAAAATGTGTCAGGAGGGGCGGGATTCAACGCCGTTGAGTGGGAAGCAGTCTTTACAACTCTGCACTGTTAGATGACACACCTTGCTCAAACCAGGCTATCTTGGGTACAAATCTATTTGATATATATATTTTGTGTCTGATTACCCTATTAACACGAACATGCTACGAATACCTTCATTCATAAATTTGTTGCCTCAGTAGCGAATAAAAGACAATATTGTATTAAACCTCATGTTGTACTTCCTTATGTTGTAAATGATTTGAACCAAAATTGACACCTTTGTATAAGGTCGTGGATGTCAGAGTAGATTTAAATGATATAAAAATGGGTAGTAAAATTCGTCTACACAGTAACGCGCTGTTGATTGAATTAATTTTAATATTTACACATCTTTACTCTGGGGTGCCAGGTAACCCACCCAGGGCACAGACTTCAATAATAATACAATGCGAGGAGAAAGCCATTTAGGTTCTCGGTTCACTTACGAATCGTCTGGCCTAAATGAAAGCGTTGGCTTTGGTCTTTAAATAAGCTCCCAATTTTTCCTTTGTCCTCCTTTTTTATTTAAAATTTGTTATTCATACTTTAGATTACCCAACCGATTAGCTTCACTAATCCAGTTCGCTGCACTCATCCATATCACGCCAGGATTCAGCCCTTCTGTGGCTCCTAGTCACTGGGTTCGACGCTTCTAATTCTCCTCCACAAAATCATACGGCCTATAAAGCCGTACGATTGTCCCATTCACACTCACTTCCGCCTAATAGATTGCTTCTTGCAGTGTATATATTAAAAGTATCTCTTTGCCTTACATGCTATAGGGCTCGTCGTTACCCAGACTGAATGTATTGTTTGGGGAGTTAATCCACATCAAGGCTCATGGTCAATAATGATGAGACAACGGTTTTTGAGGATATCCAACAGAGAATCGTAAGTCAACCCCTCGTCGACGCTGCTATGCAAAAGGACTCGCGACAACGGTGTAACCACGCAGTGACATAGAGAGAATAAAGGGCATTATACACAATAAAGCTAGTGGTACAATGAGGTGAGGAAAGTAGCGTCAGAACTTCTAGTGATTCCGGAAGGGCTAAATGTAACGCTTGGTTTCTCATGAGATTACGGCACTATGGCCAGGGGCCCTGAACAAAGCAGCAATCCACACGCCTCACACAATCTGATCACGAGCGAGCTTCAAGAGGAGATCTAGGTCAGTCTCATGCGAGCGTGGGAAGAACAGCGCAGTTCAGTTAGTAAGGAAATGGTTCCCCTCACAGCACCCAAGACCTATCCACCTCCGAGTCCACCAGCTACTGCTCTTGCCTTGGTTAAGAACGTTGGACACAAACCACTCTCTCAGAAATTTAGCCAACCTGACACTCGTAGGCTTTGCGCGGATGTTCGCTTGATGTTCTGGCAGTCAAGGTAGGACATCTGATAGGCATGGTTCACACATTGGATGGGATTGCCTAGTTCATTCTGTATATTCGCCAATTGGTTTGTAATCATGGAGAGAAATCTGATGTCTGTAGAAGGAGAAGGGATGTGCCAACGTGCGGGTTAATTGCTTTGGTGATGGTGGACATTATCAACATCATCCTGTTAATATCGTTCAAGGAGTCACCAACTGGAACAAGTACTCCTCTCAGTTGACTCTTCAAAACTTGCATACATCAAAGGAAGACTGTTCGAAGGTACAAGTGACCTTTGGCTTCTTGTCCATAAGTTCGCATTAGAGATGTACTAAAGCAGTAGCACACATTGTGACACTGAACAGGGAGATGGATTTCTTTCAGCTTTGGCATCATAAGGCAGGCCGCCAGATCCTATAGCGAGTCTGGATTTAGACGCTAGTTATGCTTCACAATTATAACAGAGATTGACCGTAGCCACATCGGATGGCTGATTACAGAGCGAAGAGAACAGTCTCCACCGTCTCAAAGTTGTCGCTCTGGAATTTCCCATACTCATCACACACCAACACCCCACTCACACACATCTCTCACAAAAGAGACACATGTCTGACAGGCCTGGGTGCTTGTGGCAGACTACCACTTTCAGATCGGAAACCGACCGCCAGCCTCACCAACAACGCACCACAGAACAAGACCCCACACCAAAACTCCTTACACATGAAGGTCATCGCGGCGACCCGTGCGGCCACAACAACACCCAAACCACCCTCTACTCGGGACAGAGCATCGCATGCTCCATTCAGAACACGCATACCCACCAAGAACATTCTCCAATCCTTAACCACCAGATCGCGACCTCTGAGGGCCCCTGCTCTCTATTCCAAAAATAATGCGCTTCATCAAATAAGCTCCCTCCACCACACCCGCTCTCCCCTTCCTCTAATCATACTGTAGGGACGAGCGTCTCGATCTTCTGGAGCGTCTATTATGAGTCTCTCTCTTGCAACCCTCTGGTCTTCCTCTCTACGAATCTTTCTAGTCTCTATCGCCTCTCGCAATCTCAATTCTCAGTCCGCTCCCTCCTGTCCCAAATATGGCCACTCCCATTACCACTGTTCCCATAAACCACCCATATCAATATCCACTCCCTCTAACAACTCACAACATACACAGTATTATGCAAGAGAATACTATATCTATTAATAATATGTGGTGCTGGTTTCTATTCCATCGGGCAGATTCCAGTGCAGTGTCCCTACAGGAGTCTCACTTTATTATCTACTCTCTCTGAGGCAGCAGGACTAATCTGCAAGCAGTTATACCACATGACTTTTGCGAGTTATCATAAAAGCCAGCACGGTTATGAGTAAGTTAATAGGCACTCATGTGTTGTTCTTCTGGTCTGTATTGTCGTCTGTGATCGTAGAGTGATGTATAAATTCTACTCATAAGTTCCATATCATTCCGCGCAAATATAGATTGTCGATGAAGGTTCCATTGTATCATATGTTTTTATATCATCTTGAGATAATTTGCTTTTCTAAATAGTGTTTATTAATCAAAAAAGACAATACATAAAATTGCTTTACCATTTGTAATAATATGCATCTTTATGGTTGGTGAGGGATCAAGTTAAGGTCACTCAGGTTCTGAGCTTAATTACGGAATAATGACTGGGCTATAGAGAAATAGTTTGACAAGTGTCTAGCAATGTGGCATATTAGTTGGGATAGCTATCCTTTCGTGTTATATAATGCACAAGAGTAATCGATTAGACTAGAGGATGCTTGAGATGAATGTCAGATAATACATTAGATGTCACCCAAATTTGCGTCGTATGTTAAACACATATCTCAGTAATACCTATCGTAGGGCTCTAGCCTAGACTTTTGCGAGAACTAAATGTATATGCCATTTGAGAAATAACTCCTCTTCAATAATCCTTTTACCCAGCACGGAATTACTCTAGCTCTCCAATTTATATCATCACTACTTACTCTTCTTGAAGTTGCATATATCTGATCCATTGAA